>NC_092587.1:193172115-193475384 GCF_047663525.1 Anas platyrhynchos | reverse complement strand
GATAGTTTAATTTCTGTTTTTGTCTTCATGGTGAACGTGGAGCACTTACTAACCTAACTACCTCTGTCTGAATGCTGCAGTGCCAATGTGCTCCACATTCTGAAGTAGAGGACAAAGTACCAAAATACCCTGAACATACGGTGCTTTAAGTCAAATGAAGTAGGGAAAATCCTGCTTTTTTTGTTTGTTTACTTTTAGTTACACAGATTTCAGTAGGTGTGCTCTGATAAGGTTCTGTGCTTGCCAGTGTGTAGTAAAATATGTGATCTTCTCTGGAGGACAGTACATAATAATGCCCTGACGCATAGCTTCAGGCATAAAAGTTTTCGTTCTGTGATTTTCTGGTTTCCTTATTTGTGTAATTTTCATTGTAGAAGTTTTAAATGAGGCATTTTTCATCTCTGTGTATGTCTCTTTCTGTACTTTCTTTTCCTTTCTGGTATATAATGGCTTTGTTTGGCAAAGTCAGATTTGTTCCTGTAAGGTAGCACATTTATTTTCAAGAACTTAGAAAAATTTAGCAAAATACTTTTCCTGACAATCCAGGGTGGAAATTGCCATGATAAACAAGATTAACACTGTAGGTTGTGCTCCTTGGGAGGATCATACTCTTAGAGCTATTGTTTCTCTTTATTTTTCTTATAGGCATGTCTGTATTAAGTTGTGATAAACAATCCTTGAAATTGGGTGGAATTTTTTATTTTTAGTTAATTAGAGTGGAAAATTCAAAGTCTGGATTAGGTAGAAATTGCTTCAAAATATGAAAGATGAAAATAAATGCAGTGGTTCTAATTGATAAAAAGCATTAGATTAAACCCTTCCAAGTTTGCTCACCGTATTAATTACGGAGGAGAAAGTGAGGATGTTCATCTACTGAATCTGAACTTGCTTCACATTGTCAATTCTAAGTATGTTTTGCTTTTGTCCAGAGAGCTGTATGGAGCAGATCGAGTTGCCCATACCTTTATGTATCTTCCCACAATGGAATTCTTCAAGGCAATTTGTGGTTATTGAGACTGTGAATTTAAACCACTGTCTGCTGGCAGAATTTGCTGTCATTTTGAGGGTGTCTGCCGGGGTATTTCCATGTTGTTTTAAAACCTGTACAGTTGAATCTTTCCTTCAGCCTGTGTTTTACTACAAGAAGTATATTTCACCATGTTACAAGAAGGTTCAAATAGTTTTGTTTCTATTCTTTTTGGAGTCTGTGGTAAATGTAAACATAGACTGAAGGAATGCATGAGGTCCTTATTACAGATCCATAAAATCTGATACCCAGATTAGGGAAATAAAAGAAACTAAATGGAGGATAAGAAAGCCATTCCAATATTATTTTTCCAAACTTAAACAATATTGAAACCCCATAAAGAGATGAACCATTGTTTTGCTATTTTCATCTTTTCATCCCTCCTTTTTTTTTTTTTTTTTTTTTTTGTTTTGTTTTTATGGTGGAAATTTCTAACATAAATTCTCTTTTGATACCACTGTTCTGCTAAAAGCTAAAGGTTATCAGACATGCTGTTAGTTTACAAACTGGAATTAACATAAATCCATAAACAATATTACCTTAAGTCTAAACAAAATAAAGCAGTTACTCAGTTTCCTCTAATATCTGAGGAATTAAACCCAGAAGGCAATGAAATTAGCAAGATAAGCAACAGTTTCAAATCCTTTCCACTTTGTCCTCTTCTTTCCTTCATTTGTCTTCTCATCTGCTTTCCCAGTAAATATTATTTATGGTACAGATCTTGGTCTTCTGAACTGAAGTTTCCCCAAAAATGCTGCCACTTGGAAAGTGAGGGAAGTGGAACCCTGGGTATAGAAGTGGGAGAAGAAATAGCAGCAGCCAAGAAAAATGAAAACATGAGCAATAATTGGGAAGATTCAGCAGGTGTATACTTATTTAAATATAGCTTTCCTGAGAATCTGCTTATAAAAAAATAGCATTTCTTCTAGGAATGTGTTACAGTTGTTTTACTCAACTATTTTGTTAGTTATACTACAGCATGACTCAGGTCCACTCAGCATTAGTTATAAAATATTTATAAATTGCTTAAATTATTCTTTATTCCGTGAGTTTGTGCAATAAGGCACTGATCCTGCAACTCAATCCTTTTAGGTTAAACTGCACCTGAATTTCCTCTCAATGCGGTATGTTTCCAATGTTTTAGGCTTTGTTCAGTAGAATAAAGGACAAAAAAGAATTGGTAAATCAGTCCAGATTTGATGGAGCTAAAGGAAGTCTGTGCCCTGTCAGATAGGGCTGTATTTAAATTTGTAGTCAACCTTCTGAAAAACAAAGACAATGGTGGGCTTTCGGGACCTTATTTCAAGACATTTCTCCTTTGGATTTACATTTTGGTGTGTTGAAAACTTGCCACAGTGGTGACATTTTGAGACATACAACTAGGTTGCCTTCAGAGATATGCCGCAAATCCCGTGTGGCTTTTATGACATTCAAAGTTTGTGTTAGGTATAAAGTACTGAGAAAGCAGATTATTGAGTCTTTATTCCAGATACTTGTGGTGGCCTGCCAGTGTTAATCTGAAATCTTTTTTTTTTTTTTTTTTCTCCTCCTGTCTGCTTAGGAAACCATCTGTTGCTCCCTTTACCCTACTTTTTTTTTTTTTCTCTTTTTTTTTTTTTTTCTTCCCTTCCCTGTGCTTTTTCAGAGTTTGGCTTAAAGCCACAGAAAGAGAGAAGGAAATTTTATTTGATGTTGTGGCTTTTGAAAAAGTGCTTGAAATAGCATTTGTGGCTGCAAATAAGGCTAGTCATTAAAAGCTCTGAAACTGTGTCTGTGAAATAGTAACTATTTAATAGTGTATTTACTTTCATTTCAGAACTGGAAAAGAGAGTTTCATCTCCCAGCCCTCCCACCTACTCATGGGGATCTTATGTCTATTCTGTGTTGTCACTGAAGTCTAGTAAACTAGCGTTAATCCTTAGGAAATTTTCTTTTGGGTCTTACATCCGTCTTGATTTCTGATTTAGTAATACATTACTTACTGGGGAGAACTCCCTTGCAGGCATTAGTTGATGTTCGTGCTCCAGCAGGAGCTCAGAGCCTGTTGTAGCATGTCTGCGCTAGCGGTGACCGGTTCTGGAGAGAGGATGCACTTGGCTGACCTTCCTGCCAGCATCTGGGTGCAAAGAACAGCCCTGTGCTGTCATTGCCCCAGTCGGATCAAGAAGATGTTAGGAAATCTGTGCCAGGCTTGCACATTTGTTTTACACCTTCACTGAACTGGATTCTCTTACTAATGCAAGACGTATTTCTGTATGTATATTTATTCCATCCTGGCATTCACATGCCTGAAGATAATTGTGGTAGCTGCTTAAAATACTGTAAAATCTTGATTAGTACTTCAGAGTTTTTGAAAATTGTGTGTGTGTTATTTAAAATGGTTGGTATAGATAAGTTAAATGAACTGTCCATTTCACACACAAAAAAAGTATTTATTTTTATCCTGTCTTCCATGTAACTTTTTCTATCTTCAGTTGAACATTACCTTGCAAACTTGGTTTTATATCTTTGAATTAGGTATTGATCATATAAAACTACTTCTGAATTTCATGTGTTGCTTCCCTTTACTCATTAGATACAGACAGCCTCAAAGCTAATGAATGCAACATGCAGTGCAGTGCAACACTGTATTGTAGTATTAAACTAATTATCAATAGAGTAGCTTCAATAGTGTCCCCAGGCATGTTGTTTCAAGGTGATGTGTTCTCTACACAAGTGTATAACAAAAAGTTCATAATAATTAAGTAATTTTTTTTTTTTCTGTGAACCCCAGAGTTGATTCTGATGCAGTAAAAGAGCATTCTAAATCATGAAAGTATATTCTTGATAACACGCATTTTATAAATGCAAATAAATGAATTTTTATCCTTTTTCTTATCTCCCTCAATCCTACACTAAGCTTTGGTTCTCTTGAATTTGCAAATGGTGCTGTTTCTAGAGCCATACATTATGTTTGAAATTATCAGGATTAAAACAAACAAAGAACACTCAGTTTTGTGGAGAAGGACATTGCTGATCTATGCCATTATGGTTTAAGTTGGCAGTGCTGTTTAATTCATTTGCTTCGTATGGAAGCAACCTTTTTTTTTTTTTTTTTTTTTTTTTTTTTTTTTTTTTTTTTTAATAAAGTAACAGGAGCTATTTCTCCTAAACAAGGAAAAATTTGCAGCAAATTATTGCTGGGTTGGGAACACTCCAGAGAAAACAGCTGGTGACCTGTTTTAATTGTGATGAATGGGACCACAAGTATACAGCAGGGTAAATATACAATTGTTTTTACTTGTTGGTAGTTGCTTTTCACAGACATCGTTTCCATCTTAATACAAAGTGTATTTTACAAATCCTTTGAATAGCCCTTAAATAAAAAGCAGACTGTAAAACTATTTGGATTATGTAAGCTAATGACTTTGGGGGAATAAAGTGTTATTAAATTGATTAAGGCAGCACTTTGTTTTACTTAAACAGCCTACCAATAACAATTGCTTTGTGAAAATAATTAGAAATACTTTAATGTTAAAAAATTTAGGTTACATATTGTAATCTACATTATCAATACGTTTTCAGGATTTATTTCTTATCAGCACATTCCCATGTCATTTCCTCTTGTAAAGTAACTTGACTCTTATTCCCTCTCACCCCCTTGTATATTTACAAAGTTCATTTTAATTCCTCCAAGCCTATTCTGTCTCAAAACAGTGAGTTGCAGTTAGTGAGAAAAGGTTGTGATATTTGTGTGGAATTCATGGACTGACTGACAGACTGGAACGGGCCATGTTTGACACACGTGATTCTGATTTTTAACTACACAAAGTATCTCAAGTTATTTTTAAATATATTTTTTTTAATATTTGTTAGTTTCTTGTTCTATGTGGAGTTAAACACCACCACTCCTGAGTTCTCCTAGGGATTTCTGCCTGCCCAGGCTAGTGTCTCCCAGGGGTCCTGATGCCCCCTGGTGGGGGCTACTTTGTGCACCTCTCTGTCCAGCAGAGCTCCAAAATGAGGCATAACTGTAATATATGTACAACCACAAGTGGACTGTGGGAAAGGAGGGAGAGGAGAAGGGGAAAGGGGCTGGGGAGGTACAGGAGCAAGGATTGTCTTGCCCTCCCTTTACTACCTCCTGCTGCAGCCTCCAACACAGATGAAGTTCTTTTGGGATATACCCTGCCTTATAGTGCAATCAGACTGAGTGGGGAATGTATGGGAAGAAGGGTGTTATACTATAAAAGATTTAGAAGTACTGCGATACTTCTGAATCTCAGAAATACTGCAATACTCATAGTATTACAGAAGCACTCTAATACTCGTAGGTACTCGCCAGGGGAGTTTTAGGTTAGATGTTAGGAAGAACTTCTTTACTGAAAGGGTTGTTAGGCACTGGAACAGGCTGCCCAGGGAGGTGGTGGAGTCACCATCCTTGGAAGTCTTCAAAAGACGTTTAGATGTAGAGCTTAGGGATATGGTTTAGTGGGGACTGTTAGTGTTAGGTTAGAGGTTGGACTCGATGATCTTGAGGTCTCTTCCAACCTAGAAATTCTGTGATTCTGTGTGATACTGTAGGGTAGATAGTGGTGGTAAAAGCTTTTTTGTGTCGTTGCAAGGATAGAAGAGCCGGTGAGGTCACCAGAGACATCCCTGCTGCTAAGCTCTGTCTGTGTATGGGTAGTGCATCCTTCAGTGCTCTCTGAAGCATACAATGTGCTGGTTGTTTTCCCCTTTGCACCTCCTGTGCTGGAAAGCAAAAAGGAAATGAATTTGAGTGTTGGGCAGTAAACAGCAGTGTAGTCAGTACTAGTGTTAAGATGTCTCTGCAGCAAGGCTGTTTCTAGGGTCAGGGAAGTAACTTGCCTTAGCGCTGCTGAAGAGTGTAGTTTCTGTCTCCCAATGAAACTCTGACCTTTATAATCCCACCCAAAAGTGACACACTGGGGATGGGAGGATGGCAGCAGCTTCTCAGTCTTTAGCTGAGGCACTGTATGTTAATTAGTACATGTTAATTAGTGATATTTCTTCAATGTATAACATGCTAGTATAGATTTGCACACTCGCAGAATATGTTTTTATACTCTAAGCAGAAGTTTTGACTTAGAAATTAAAAAAACAATAGCTATACCATGAAATTAAGAGGACTCATTACGATGCATCAAAAGCTTCTTTTACTGCTTTTTCTGCCTTTTTTTTTTTTTTTTTCCCCACTCCTCACAGTTTCCTGCCATCCTTCTGCCCGGTTTCAACCTCCTACTGTTCTACTGTTCTTTTTTTAAGTAACTTTTTGTTCTTAAAATATGGAATGTTGTCTGACCAGAGAGCATATTTTATTTCCTGTTCATATCATGGGGCTGGGAATTGGTAATATTTGTGCTTGGTTGCTGAAAGGTGTTAAATGTTAACTTTCATATTACAGATGATGATGAAAAAAAAATGATGTGATCAGAACCTTAAGGGAAAAGCACCATAAGGCTTGATGTGGGTAGGGAAAACTTCAATTTCAGGAGGTTTGGGATCTGCTGTCCTCACAAAGATATAATGTTTGGCATGATAATTTCTCTTTGAAATAGTTCTGTCATTGTAAGTGGCTCCACAATAAAACACAAAAAAGGAGAGGGGAATGGAGTTTTAACATGTGACTGCAGTAACACATCATCTTGCGGTTAAAAAATTACCAATTATTTCACTGAAATAATCTGGAAACAATTTATCTTACTGGCTTTACTAGAAATTCAGCTGTTTTTCTAAAGTGCCTCCTAATTCCCTGAATAGGTAATAAAAATCAAACAACATGTTTATCTAGTTTATTTGAAAAGATTATTTTTTTTTAATGGTGGGTATAGAATCACTCTGCCACATGTGCAAGAAAGGAGAAACTATCTCTGTTCTGTTTTCTACAGGGAAGGATAGTTTCTTGTTAAATTCAAGGGGATACCAGTATGAAAATAGTAAATAATTTGTGGGTTTGGCTTGTTGTTTATTTTGGTCATAGGGTTTTGTAATGGGTATGTAGATATTTTACATAACAGTCAACAGATTTTTATAGAAGCATAGAACAGTTCAGATTGGAAGGAACCTTAAAGATCAGGGGGGCTGGGGGTTGGAACCCACCAGACCAAGATGCCCAAAGCCCCATCCAGCCTGGCCTTGAACACCTCCAGGGATGGGGCATCCACAGCTTCTCTGGGCAACCTGTGCCAGTGCCTCACCACTCTCACAGTAGGGCATTTCTTACTTACGCAGTCTAAATCTCCCCTCTTTAGTTGAAAGCTATTACTCCTTGTCCTATCACTGTGCCCCCTGACAGAGTCCCTCCCAGCTTTCCTGTAATCCCCTTTAGGTACCATAGGTACCTCTATAAGGTCTTCCTGGAGCTTTCTCTTCTCCAGGCTGAACAACCCCAACTCCCTCAGCCTGTCGTCATAGGAGAGGTGCTCCAGCCCCTTGATCATCTTCGTGACCCTCCTATGGACTCATTCTAACACATCCATGTCCTTCTTTTGGTGGTAGCCCCATGGCTGAATGTAGTACTCCAGGTGAGTCTCAGGAGAGCAAAGCAGAGGGGGAGAATCCCCTCCGTTGCCCTGCTGGCCATGCTGCTTTTGATGCAGCCCACAATATGATTGGGTTTCTGGGCTGCAAGTGGCATTGCTGGCTCATGTTGAGCTTCTCATCAACCAACACCCCCAGGTCCTTCTACTCAGAGATTATTTTCTCTGCAATTTTCTTATCAGGTAACTTAACCAGTCAGTTAATCATATATTTCTTTACTTGTTTTTGACAGATGTGATATTATCAGTTGATTATAAATGAATAAGTTAATTTAGCCGATAGCAGACTAAGGTTTTACTATGAAGACATAAAATGAGTTAAAAAGCTTGTACTAGGACTAGGATTTCACTTACTTATAAAGGTGCCAAAATTTATTTTCTGGTATTTGTGATCTGAGGGAAAAATCTTAAAGGAAAATGTTCAAGACACAACAGGACAACTGTCTTAAATTACCAGGTGTATTTGAACTAAATGAAGAGTTCATGAGTAATGATGGGAAGGATTTGTCAGCAAAGAATGAATTACAGGGCAGGATGTGCAGGTATACCATTACAGCTGTAAAAAATAAACTATGTAAAGTCTTGCAGAAGAAATTGGAACAAACAGTGAAATGTTTTTCAGCTGTGAAAGTTAAAAGAGAACAAGAAGAATGCAAGAGTGACCTCTGCAAGGTCCAGATGGGATAAAGGATAACAAAAATTTGGTTATGGTCCAGAAACTAAGTAGCAACTTGCGTATGCTGAAAAGAGACAGCCATTCTGCTACCAAAACTTTGCCAAGTAAACCCAGTAGAATAGTAAAGAGGAGAAGAGCTCTGTTAGCGTACCAATGTATGCTAGTTAGCTGTGAAGACTTTCTTCTTCAAGTCTGTTCTTTCAAGAAATTCCACAAGTTATGTTACCATTTTTTAACACACATCCCTTCCCTCCAATTTAGAAATTGTTTTAGAGCATCCCGAGTTTGTTTCGGGAAGTTGTCGGGGTTATGAATGTGTATTCTGAGATCAGAGATGTCAAACGTCAAATGCAGCATCTTGTCGTTGGCAGCAGTTGATGCTTAATGCATCAGGAAAAGGTCAAGAGAGCTATTTTGCTCTTCACCTGTGATTCTTCTCTGGCTTTCTTGTCTGTGAAACAGTGATGCTGAATTCTGAACAACCCACATGACCTTGAAAAAGTAATATAAATAGCCAGATAGGAGTTTTGTAGAGAGATTTGCACCACTTGTTTCATTTAAATGGAGTCTTAACAATTTTTGAAGCATTTTCCATTTTCTTGCCTAGTTGTATGGGTTAGTGCTTTCATTGTGTTTCTGTTGACTTCCAGAATAGCCCTTTGAATCATACTTGACGGCAATTTTGAGGAAAGCTTCTCTTACAATTGTAGCAGAATTTGTCTAAAATCTTTACTTTCAATATTTTGTCTGAGTATTTTTCATTGTTCTTTGTAATTTTTTGTTGCTGCACTATAATTGGAGAAACCCAAGATTTTTGTTAACACTCAAGCAACAGAAAGAGACTGCAAAAGTAAATGTTGTGGCTGAATGAGTGAGTCTTTGTTTTGAGACTGATCTTGGCTCATTTCACGATAATTAGTTTGCCATGTACCTTTTAAAACTGTGTTTTTTTTAAATATGCAACTCTTATGACTCAGATTCTTTTCTTTTGTTTTTTACCTGTTGTTAACTGCTCGCTTCAGTCTGTGCTTCATTTAATTTAAATTAAATCAAATCCATTAAATTTAAAAGGTTTGCAGGGAAATACTGTATAAGAACTGTATCTTGTCACTGCAACATCAGCCCAGTTAGCAGACTTACCCGGTCTTGAAGTGTAATGTTGACCTGGACATTTTTTCTTGACTTTTTTTCAGCTCAGTCACTGAAAGAGTTTGCTCGGCTCCTGATTGCTGTTGAAGAGGAAAGGAGACGATTGGTAAGTTTACTGGCAAAAATCATTTTCATTGGCCCTCTTTCTATGTAAAACAGTACTTCTTCCACTCCTCCTGAAGTGCTTTTGATTTTTATTTTATTTGTGCAGTTAGTGTGAAGTATTTCATAAGAATCACTTGAAGTTGTGCAAAGGCAGAAAAGTGCTAACACAGACTTCAGCAATTTTTAATGGATTGTTCAGCCAAATACTCTGCACCAATCTAAAAAATATTTTTTCACTTTTTTTTTCCTGCAATAGACTTTTAATGCTGCTTTATCTTTTCTTTTCCACATCTTCCCTTGTTAGCCATGGAGTAAACACTAAACAAATACCTTAAAATTGAAAATATCAGTATTTTTGTTTAATGAAATGCTTATTTGAGTAATGTGAACATATAATAGTAATTAAAATATGATAAGTGTTAAGAAAAGAGAACAAATCCATCACCTCTGAGAAACTCTTGCACAGTAATTTATAGATCAAACCTCTCAGATTCATCCTTTGTTGTATTATTTGTATTCCCTTTGTTTCCATACAGATGAATCTGCATTACGCTTTCATTTCTGTTCCTCTTCACATGTAGTTTTGTTAAAGAAGTTTGAAGTGTATTCTCTTAGAAGTATTTTTAAAAAGTTACACATAAACAATGCAACTACATTTTTTTACTTCCATGGAAGTCAGTCATGAATAAAGATTTGTTAGGATTAATGTTAGTAGGGGGGTTTTAAAATATTGTGAAAGATTAACCAACTCAAATCCATTCAGTGACTGTCTATCCTTGTTTTTCTTCCTCTTATGAGTACTTAGGGAGGTGAGGATAATTTTTTTCTGACTCATATTAGGGGGCAATTCATTAATCCAAGAACAGTCTTCCATAACGCTCTCTTATTCCTAGGAGCATTAAACCATAGAGTAGGTCTTCCACTATTTCTGTCTACACACATATTTTAAAGTGACACAACCATAAACATTTATGTGGTAGAACTGCACAGTTACTATCACCTAAACTAATAAAGTGGAAATTTTTTTTGGTTGATACCAAATGTATTTTTTATTCATGCTGGGTACATGGTACAGAGAGGGAGTGTGGGAAGGTGAGTGTTCAGAATTTACCATCTTAAAACATGTTTACCAGAACACATATTAGTTAGTTAGTTAAACAATGTTTTAGATTAATAGCTTTTCAGTTTGGGTTAAAGATTATTTTGAACTAACTATTAGAAAAAGGAAAAGCAATGAAGATGTGAACATTTTACTTTTGAACCTGGTTAGTGTTTCCTGATACGCGTACAGAATTTCCCTTGATTTCATTCCTTTTTTTGATGTTTTCCCCCTCGGATGATTCATTCCTTTGTCACTTTTAGAAATTTCTGGCTTCTCTGTGGTTTATAATTTGATCTCATCATGTAATGTTTTACTTTATATCTTAGAATCATAGAATCATAGAATATCCTGAGTTGGAAGGGACCCTTAAGGATCATCAAGTCCAACTCTTGACACCGCACAGGTCTACCCAAAAGTTCAGACCATGTGACTAAGCGCACAGTCCAATCTCTTCTTAAATTCAGTCAGGCTCGGTGCAGTGACCACTTCCCTGGGGAGCCTGTTCCAAGGCTCTTGTAACAAGGTCATTAGAGTAAAAGGGGAAAAAACATTAATTGCCTAAAGTAAAACAAAACAAAACAAAACAAAAACAAAAACCATCAGAATCATAGAATGCCTTGGGTTGAAAGGGACCTTAAGGATCATCTACTTGTAACGGGGCATCTACAACTTCCTGGGGCAACCTATTCCAGTTCCTCAACACCCTCTGACTGATGAATTTATTCCTACTATCCAATCCAAATCTCCCCTCTTTTAATTTAAAGCCACTACCCCTTGTCCTATCCCTTCACCCCCTGACAAAGAGTCCCTCCCCAGCTTTTTTGTAGGCCCCTTTAGGTCTACAGCTGTAAGGTCTCCCCAGAGCCTTCTCTTCTCCAGGCTGAACAAAGCCAACTCCCTCAGCCTGTCATCATAGGAGAGGTGTTCCAGCCCCTTGATCATCTTCATGACCCTCCTCTGGATTCATTCTAATATGTCCATGTCCTACTTGTGCTGGGGACCTAAGAGCTGAACACCGGGCTCCAGGTGGGGCCTCACAAGAGCAGAGCAGAGGGGCAGGATCACCTCCCTCACCCTGCTGGCCAAGCTGCTTTTGATGCAGCCCAGTATATGGTTGGCTTTATGGGCTGCAAGCGCACATTGCCAGCTCACGTTGAGCTTCTCATCAACCAACACCTCCATGTCCTTTTCCTCAGGGCTGCTCCACCCAACCTGTATTTGATCCATTCATTGTCCACCCGACCTGTTTTTGTTGATTGACCTGGCTCAGATGCAGGACCTTGCACTTGGCCGTATTGAACCTCATGAGGTTCACACAGGTGCACCTCTCTAGCCTGTCCCGGTTCCTCTAGATGACATCCCTTCCTTCCAGTGTGTGAATAGATGCTGTTTTATTTTGGTGTGACAGTGGGTATGCATGGATTGAAGAGCTGAGCTGTTGGATCCCATTGCAGGGTCAGAGACTTAGATGAGATTTCAGTCTTCTATGGCAGAATATTTTACAAATTGCTATAGGTTTAGTAGTATGCAGCCATCAGATCACTGCAAATAGTGTTCATGTGTGGAGACTGCACTTGGGAAATCACTCACATACAGCTTTTCACTGAGTTTGAAAACATCATTATTTTCAAACTGAATGTGCGTGCTGAGAGCATCATGAAGGTACAGTTATCATGGCAGTGACACTTGCATAAGAAAATTCAGCAAATTCAGCATTTCTCGTTTTTAAAATATTTGGTCTGCCAGTTGCTGGAATTTGTTTAATTTTTCTTAAAGTTAAGCTTCCTTAAATAGTTGGCCATGTAGGACCCAACTGCAAAAATGAGAACCTGATTCTTGAGAAAATAAATAGTACAAAATTGTTCTGTCTAGATCTCTACATAGTTCCTGTGCTCAATCCCTTCTCTAGGGGCAAATTTCATAAGTGAAAAGGAGTTTGCTTCTTTTTTCTTTTTTTCCTCTCAGTTTATGCCCAGAGAGCTACACTATGATGGCATTTACATGATAGAGATGTTTTCCACTGTGTGTACTATGCCTGGACTGCACTATTTGTTGTTCTAACCTGAGATCACCAAGTTCTAAATACTCAGCAAAAGTACCCAAAACATTGCTGCTGTCCTGACTTCATACCGTCCTTCATGTCAGAGGACCGTCCTTCACGTTCTTTGTATTTTATGGCATACATCTTTGTTGTAAGGGTTTAAAAGCTTAAAAAAAAAAAAAAAAAAGCAATCCACAAAGGGGCAACTTTATGATTCTCCAGATCTCTTACTGCACTTCTGTGCAGGCTGTCATAGAATCCAGAGGTTCCCGTTAGGGTCAGTGTGCCATGCTAGATTAGATGCTGAATTTGTAATAAGAGTTTTCAGCTTCACAGTTTCGTGATTTCCATGATTTCACTGTGAAATCTTCAAAATTTATTTATTTTTTCCCATTTCCAATGAAGTCTGGAGCATTATGCGTACACTTTGATTCCTCTGCTGGAAGCACTTCGTGGGCAGATTAGTCATGATTTTAGAGAAAGTCATCAGCTGACTGGAAAGCTTGAGACAAGGCATGTGGGACATTAAGAAATTGATTTCCTTTACTTTTGCATGAAAAGAGAATACTTTCAAAAGTAAATATAAATATGGAATATTGTTTGCTCTTTTTGACATTTTTTAAAGATGACTTGGAACAAAACAGCTACAGTCACAGGATTATGAGTGTTTATGGATACACTTCATCATGCAATTTGAAACCTCCTTTTAATCCTGGAAGTGTGTGATAGTAAAAGACAGTTTTGTATCAGTGAATACTGGCTATATGGGAATATGGAGTGACAGACATTAGTTTTATTTACTAGCTAATGATTTTATTTCCCAACCTTGAATTTTATTTATTATTAATTTATGATCCTGGCAAACATGCATATGGGTGCATGAATCACATTCAAATGTGGAAAGTACAGATTTATGTTATTAATTTATTTCTTATCTGAATAGCTCTGGTAATTGCCTGTTAAATTCTTCAGAGATAAACTTATTGTGTTGTAGTGAATGCAGAGAGATGTGTTGGAGTGCTTTCTTGCTGAATATACAGTTATTTCTAATGGTATAGAAAATAGTCTAAGAGGTGCTTAGTAAATCTTCTGTCCTTACATAAGGAACCAAAAGGAACTTGGTTTTGGTTTCTTTGGAAGAAGCTAATGAAACAAGATAATAGGAATAATATTATTGGGTAAAAAACATTGATATGTAAGATTAAATATAACTATGTCTTACATAAATATTATGTTGCCTAAAGCTTTACACCGATTATTATTGGCAGTAGTAATAAAATAGTAGTTATTATGAGTAAATATATTTTGTCCTCACCTTTTATTTGCTGATGCAGAAGAATTGAGTAGCAGTCTTCAAAAAAAAAAAAAAAAAAAAAAAAAAAAAGAGGTATGCACCAAATAATTCCTCTTAAAACACAATTAGAGGAAATAATAACTCATAAGAAACTTTTTATAATATACAACATTAACGTATGTCATTTCATGTTGTTGTTAATGATGTGGCTGGCTAATGGTGTATTCTCACTCTTAGGTTTTACAAATAGTATACCGATAGGGTAAAAAGTCAGATAAAAGTCAGGCTGATCCCTGCTGCCTTTCCAATGACACATGAGCAAGCCACCAGGGAATGTAAAATAATTACTCCTATTTCCTAATGATTATTAGGGAACAATAAAGATTTGCCTTAATTTAATTTTGTGTGAATATTTGGATCTATATCAATGGAACTTACTTCAAATAATTTCCTTCTGCTTTTGTTGAATTTACACTGTTTCTGTTTAAATAAATGATAAGCATTTTTATTTTAGAGATTAATGCATTATTTAAGTTTCCTATTCATTTGATCCTGTTAGTAAAATTTACAGCAAACAAGAGATGTACTGAGAGTAATATAAAATACTAATGCCTTTTCCTTTCATAGGATTAATGCTGTTTTGACCCAATAGATGGATTGGTTCATGCTATTTCCTCTTTCTTGAGATCCCCTATTGATTTGAAGTATTAAATATGTTGAGTGTTAAGTTATCTTGAATGTGTCTCCCTAATTATTTCTGAAAGAGTACTGAATCTTGAACTGAAATAGGCCTCTCTTAACTGTTACATTCCTTGCTGTTTACCCAGTTTTTCTGGGTAGCTCTCAACTGATGAACAGGAGAAACAGTTCTGTCTTTTCTCTCTGGCATCATGAATCAAGTGAGATGGTTACTTCAAACTCTGTCCAATATTAAATACTTCAGGGGATAGTACAAAATTCAGAAGGGGATAGCTATGCGTGATGAATGTTTTTGTTTCTAACATCTTTTCCTTTGTATCTCATAACCTTCATGCTTCAGAGAGTATCTCAGTTTTTGGTGTGTGTGTGTTAAGTGGATTATGGTCCTGTGTTTGCCCTCACACAAGGGGTCTGATGCTATCTACTTCTAAGGAAAGCATCAAAACATTCCATTTCAAAAGCTGCACTTGAAGAAAAATAAATGAACTATTAAAACAAGCCACCCCTGGAATGGTACATATAATCAGATAACTAAGGACACAGCATGCTGTTGAGCAGAATTAACCTGTTCCCACATAACATGAAGTGGGCTGCAGGCCTCCCTCCACACGTATTAAGAAGTTTATAAAGGTTTATATAAACCTTTTATTCTTTACAAAGAAATCATAAAATCCCTGTCCATGGATGGGGATTTGGAACTAGAGGATCTTTAAAGGTCCTTTCCAACCCAAATCATTCAGTGATTCTGTGATGTTAGCTCCCTGAGACCACAGAGTGTATATGTGGTATTTTCTTTCATATGGGATCTGGTTTGAATATTTTTCTCCATATGATATGCTGTTGGTCACTCTGCTTTAGTAGAACAGAAGAGACAATGTAGGTGTCTTTATGTAGCAATAGTTCATATAAATTAGACTGGTGTTATTTGGAGGCCTGGGAATCATTAATTGCAAGGGCATACCTCAGCAACCTGTAAGTTAGCACATCAGACTTGTAGTCCTCAGCAGCAAGTTAATGCTTCAGCCATTGAAACTAGATTTTTTTTTGTCTTCATTTTCCTGCTTAAACTGTTGTCAATCTTACTTCCTTAGAACTATCCAGAACAAACTATTCCAAGTCTAACTTCACATATGACTAAGCATTTCTGTCAATATTTCCATGTTTGATACCCAGTTCCCCCACTGCCTTTTATCAGAGACTCTTCTGTTCTGCTTCCTGATCTGAGACATGAAAATACGGAAAGAAACATTAAAGGAAACGAAAGAAAACACTTTTCATCCTTCATTCTCATATTGCTGAATACATCACTGAGGCTATTAATCTTGATTCAGGGTAAAGGTATCACTGCCAAATCTTGCTGTCCCCACAGGCATCATCTTTTTTCATGGCTGAAAGTAGACAGAAAGGGTCTGCAGAGCAAGATGCAGGCAATGCATCAGCACATTATGTCCTAGTCCTCTTTTGCCTTCAAGGCAAGGGAAGATGGGATCTGGAGGAAGGGTCTACCTCCAAGAGCTTAAAAGTGGTTGCATGGATAGAAGAAAACCAAATCTAGAACATTTGAGTACAGCTGAGCCTCAGAGTATAAAGATTAGTAGTGGTTGCTGCTTCATCTCTTTTTACTGTAACTGTTTCCTGGAAGTCTTTGGACAAGCCACAGACGCTTCCTAGTGCTGGAGTGCTTAGATTATCTTCAACCTCACCATCTTCCTGCTTAGTTTTTGTCCTCCTGGAACTGGTCTCAGAACCCAAACTATTGGAAGAAAACAGAATTAAGCAATCAAGTGATCTTCCTGACTGGTAGGCAGGCTGAAGGCTCTGTTGAAGTAAACACAGGTCAATACCTTGACATAGTGAGATTCTGAAGTCATTACCCTTGTGAGAGAAGAGATCATATCTCATAGGGGTATTAAGTAATCCATAGATCAGTGCAAGTGTAAAGCAAGAATGAACCACGTTCATCTGAAAAGTTTCAGCAATCAGTTTATGGAAGATCCTGCAAGTTTTGTCTGTACAGGTGAAATTCCTTTAACTTATGGTTGCTTATACACTGTAGACATCTATATTCTTCCAATCTCAGCTTGCGTTGGGAAGATACACTGTAATCTCCTGTAGAGTCTTTAAAAGGAACTGAAAAGTAATTTACTGGTATTATACGTTTCTCTTTGGAATGTGTGAGTTTTTATCTTTTACGTAGTTAAATTAGGTGAATCTTCAATTTTTGTGGAATGTGCTAATTTCTTCCATTTATTTTAGTTTAGAGACTAACTTTTTACTTACGGTTTCCATTTGCCTCTTCTGGAGAAAAATCTGATGTGTCATTAACATATACAACACTATAACAATTTTACATTTTAAAGTATATATAATACTACATCTATCAGATTTTTGCCTCTTAGCCTTGAGAATTGTTACTGAAGAGAAAGGGTATGGACAGCAGCACTGTGTGGTTTTCTGTTGTGTTTTCACTGTGAAATAGTTGTAATAACTGCTACAGAAACTTTTAACTCCTGAATGTTTCTCAGAATAAGGTTTCAATCCTAAATCTGAGTCATCTCTGTGTCCCAAGCATTGTCAATGTAAAAAGAAAAAAAGGGAGGTAACTGGTGTGACGCCTAGTAGAATATTTTCATATTGATACTAATTGCATATTTGTAGAGTCTTTCTTGGACCATTTAGTAAAATGTCCAGTCTTCTCTGTTGTGTTGGTACAAGTGTTTGTCTGACTGTATAGTGAATATAGTTGGAGAAGTGATCCAGCTGGAAAAATAATCCTGTCAACCCTGACTTTATCAGCTACTTCCCCTCACTTCAGTGCCTGCAAGGAAAATGAATTACTGTCAAGAAGATAGTAATTACCTTGATATAATTTCTATCAAAAATATAATTTTTAAACTATATCTTCACTTGCCTACAGGCATTATCTGCAACCGATAAATGAAATCAAGAGGTGATAGGCTTGTGTTTCTCTGTAGGCTTCCCAGAGGGCAGCTTTGCAATCTGATCCTCTGGTTTGCTTGTCAGGGCAGAATTCACAGTGCTGCTTTCCCTCTTGCTGTGTCACAGGCTAGAAGGAGTCCCATTTGCTGTCTTTCTCTGCATCACTCAAGTATAAAAAAATATACATGTTCAGTGAATGTTTCTTAACATTTGTGCTCAATCTTTAAAAAGGAGTACAATATTGAGTAACAAATGTAAACTGCTCCCTTTCAGTTATCATTATTGTAGTTTAACATCTAACATCCGTGTGTACACATGGGTATTTTCCCCCAGGTAAAAGACACATACTAGGGCAGACAATGTGGAGAGAATATTATGGGTTCTCTTCATGCTGAGCATTAGCTGGCTCTTCCAGCTTACAGTGTCAGCTTCCATAAGTTTCTAAATAATAAATAATGATCTCAAATAATAATTTCTAAGTTTCTCTAATTTTCATTCTTTAAAATTGTTTATTCCACTATTTCTGTGGAAATTAAGGAAGCATGAAATCATCCTGTGACTTCTGATGATGTTAATATTTAAAATATCGAACTGATCTCACTAGAAACTGGTCCCACTTTTAACAAGTGCCCACCTGTAGACATCTGGATTGAAAATACAAGTCTCAGTTTTGTTTAAACTTGCAGAAAATATTTCTGGAATATGGAGTTAGGTCAGAGTTTTATAGTTATAATGAAATCAACAGAAAACATACTGTCCAGATTTTGTGCTGGATTGCTGTGGTTTAGCCCCAGCAGGCAGTTCAGCACCCCACAGCCACTCGCTCTCCCCTTGTGGGTTGGGGAGAGAATCCGAAAGGTAAAAGTGCAAGCACACGTGGGTTGAGATGCAGACAGTTCTCTAGGTAAAGCAAAAGCTGCACACAAAAGCACAGCAAATCAAGGAATTCATCCACTGCTTCCCATCAGCAGGCAGGTGTTCAGCCACCTCCAGGAAGGCAGGGCTCTTCGCATGTACTGGTTCCTTGGAAAGACAAACATAATCACTTCAAACATCCCCCCCGCCCCCCCCCCCCCACACTTCTTTGTCCCAGCTGTTATTGCTGAGCATGACACCACATGGTGTGGGACATCCCTTTGACCAGTCTGGGTCAGCTCCTGGATGTGTCCCCTCCCAGCACCCCCAGGTACCTCACTGGCAGGGCAGCAGCAGGAGCTGAACAGTCCTTGGCTCTGTGTGAGTGCTGCTCTGCAGCAACTGAAACATCCCTGTGTTATCACAGAATCACCTAGGTTGGAAGAGACTTCCAAGATCACCTAGTCCAACCTCTGACCTAACACTAACAAGTCCTCCACTAAACCATGTCACATCTAAACGTCTTTTAAAGATATTTTTTGTTATCTTTAACAGCAGTAGCCAGATTGAGTGCCAGATGAGCTTTGACCTTTCTAATTTTGTCCCTGCACAGCCTTACAACATTCCTATAGTCCCCCTGACTGGCCCACTCTCTTTTCCAAGATCATAAACCTTTTTTTTTTTTCCTAAGCTCAAGCCATAACTCTCTGTTCAACCAGGCTGGTCTTCTTCCACACCAGCTCGTCTTTGGACACATGGGGATGGTCTGCTCCTGAGCCTTTCAGATTTCCTTCTTGGAGAGTGCCCAGCCTTCCTGGACTCCTCTGCCCTTCAGAACTGCCTCCCAAGGGACTCTGCCAACCAGTGTCCTGAACAGCTCAAAGTCTGCCATTCAGAAGTCCAAGGTAGCAGTCTTAATGATCCCCCTCCTGACTTTGCCAAGAATAGAGAACTCTACCATTTTGTGGTCACTCTACCCAAGACAGCTCCCGACCACCACATCTCCCACCAGTCCTTCTCTGTTTGTGAACAGCAGGTCTAGCGGGGCACCTCCCCAGGCATGCTCACTAACCAGCTGCGTCAGGAAGCTATCTTCCACACTCTCCAGCATTACTTTCCTCAAAAATCCATAACATGGCATGGTGTGAGCCTCTGTGAAGGAAATTAACTGTCTCAGCCAAAACCATGAGAAGGACGTCTTAGCAGCTTTCTCTTTTCAACTTTCTTTGCCTTTTGAAAATGTGGATTGTTTCCTGTCAATATAAATGTGCATAGTTAAGAAACAGATCAGTCCTTGATAACTCCGTTCCCTCATGAAGCCACCAGCCAAGGAAGAAAGCAATCTGACATTTTTTTTTAAGACGGTCTTTGCTGTGTTCCAACATAGTTGTCATTGAGTTTTAAGCATGATGTTGTTATTTTCTTGTAGCAAACATTTTTTGTCAGAGGTGGCAAAGAGTAGCTCCATCACATTGATCTCTGCTGTTCAGCGCTGGCTGGTGAGCTGGCATCCAACTCTGAGCAGCACTTGCCTGTCTTGATGAGGCCAAAGGCCTGCAGGTAGGGCCTGGAATGTTCATCCAAGAGGAAGGGAAAGGGGGGAGTGGAGATAAGGGGCTTCGCTAGCTCTTGACCTTGTTTACAGTATTTCTTAACATTCATGCACCTTTAACATCTCATAAACTGTACCCAAAGACTTTAGTAAGAAGGCTGTGTTAATTAGTATCTTTTCAGTATTTTCTCTTCAGTTTTCTGCAGAGAATGAAAATGAGGAAAATCCATTCACATTTAAAGTATGGTGTTTGTTGCAGGAGTACTTTAGTACTTTAGTTAATCTACAGTGTAGATTAACACGGTTGGTTCATCTACTTGTTAAAATATCTCCTCCTTTCTGTATTTGGGATGCAGTGCATTTACCTCCCTATGCATATCTGGCCAGGAAGGTGCCAGGATGGTTTCTGCTTATTACAATATGAAAGGAATCTTTAATCTTTGGAACCTGAAGCATTCTCTTAAAAGATTTAAGAGCTTGCTGTAAGCAGTCTCACGATTTTTATAATGTCTTGGTAGGCTGCCATGGTGCCGTAGTAGCTTTTTATTTTTTGCAGTTCTTAATTGACTAACCAGCAGTGAGTACAGATAACAATAGGAAGTGATTACTGAAAACCAAGAAACAAAACAATGGCTCATAGCCAAATTTCAGAAAATTTCTGATGTACTTTGCAGCATTTTTCATTTAAGAGAGAGACATTGCTTGCTGGTCCCAATTTTGAAAAGTACCATTAAGAGACAGATTAAATCTTCCTTTCACTCAAAGTGCAAAATGAGGGGTTAGTTGGAAAACTGCTTGCTACTTCTCATTTTACAAACCCAATTTATCCTCGATTTCATGCACTTGTGTTCTCTGCATTTCAGTGAATGTGATCTTGCACTGCAGGACAGTAACTTCTCAAAATGTTTTGAGAGGCAGTCACTGAGCAGTGTGGCAGGAATGAGTTTATTGCACTGACATTTTAGTCTCTGTAGTAATGCATGTAGTTGTGAATTCAGCCTGCAGGCGCTCTGGCTTTCAGTGTGGTCACTAACCAGTGTCTTCTCGGATGACTATTGACATAGAAAAGAAAAAAGTGTTTGCACTTCTAAATGAGTATTTCAAAGCAAGCAGAGCTTTCCTGGACTATCCAACCTTCCAGCAATGAAGTTATGCATTTAATGTGTGACTGTGCAAAGGAAGGAAATGGATTTGCTCATAGCAGATGGTATTTTTTGTACACTTTACTGCCCTGTAACAATGTCAGAACTGCCACTTGATTTTTTTAATGGTCTCTGAATTCATCTCCACTTCTTCCAGTGGTATGAGAAAAGGTACTTCATTCTTATGAACAATTTATTCTAGATTTTTTCATCATTTATTATTTCTCTGGAATAGTATTAAGCCATATATTTCTTCTCTTATTGAGTGTTCTGGTAGATGTGATCAAAAATGGAAAATCACACAAGCACTTTATGTACCTAAGGGTATGTACAAACAAAGATGTCTTTATTTAAAAACAAAAACACACAATTAAAAAACAAAAACAACCACTACCACCACCAACAACAAAACAACCTTTTCAGAAGAATGCAAATCAATGAAGTTTTCTTGTAGTCAAAGCAGTTCGGTATTCTGCCTTGGGGAAGTTGCATAATCTGCATGGGCCCACAGCTATATCACAGATATAGAAGTTTCATGTAAAATCTTCTCATGGGGATGTTGTCTTAAGATTTGCAGAACACTTAAACTGTGTTGGTTTTTTTTTTTCTTCTCAAGTGCCTGCAGAAGCTCAAATTGTCGTTACTTTGAAAAACTCTTTTAGATGCCTCTCCCTGAGCAAGTGTTTTTACTTTGATCTAAGACTGCAAGTGATTAACGTTTTTTTTTATTTTTTCAGTAGCCATGCCAGTTTATGCATGCACTCCAGGAAAATGACCTGGATGAAAGCAAAACAGAAATGAAACTTTTTACTGGTTATTGTTCAGCTCCATCACCACAAACTGTTTCAGCATCACAACAGAGGGCAAAAAGTCAAACAGTGCATGAGTAAGCAATGCAACATCAGCAAATCCTGCTCAAGTTAGCATGGCTACCAAAATAAATGCCTGCAATCTAGCTCTCCATGCAGTGTTTGTTGCAGTCTTGTCGATACACCTAGTGGTGGTCAAAGGAAGAGGTTATTTTTGTAGCAGTACCAGAGCCTTTTAAATTACAGTTCTTCAGCATATGAGACTTAAATAACTTCAGCATTTTATTGGGTCAAATATCAGTAAAGATTTATATGTGTGCCACTGTAAAATTGTTTTTCACACTATGAAGTCAATTTAAATCTGTCTATAACCTTACCTATTTTATTTTTGTATTAGTTTGTTTATCATTATACCGAATTTAAAGGAAAAACGTGGTTGGAAGGAAGGAATTAGCCTGAGCAGATACATGGCACCTTTCTAATTTACTCTTGAAATTCGTGCTGGGGTACCAGAGTGCAGTTTCTGCGGAGTGAGGCAATGCTGTCAATAATAGCATGGCCATAGTGAAAGATTTTCCAGCGATCCAGCACCTATAAAAGTTCATTTATCTCTGAATTGTTCAAATCTATGGCCAACCTACTTTTCTTCTGAAAATGCCTTAAATGTTCATACAGGTGCTTTTGTTTCCTGAAAGGATGCATGCTTACAAGCTACGAGTTAACATTTCCTGGGCATGGGACCATTGCAAACAGCTTGGCTGACTTTGGCTTTGTGCCTGGACATTTTCATTCATGAATACTTGTTAAAACAAAATACAACTTCCAATTACATTCAGCTCTTAGAATAGCTAGTATCCTCAGCTTTTTTTTAAAAAAAAAAAACAAACAAAAAACAAAAAACAATGACGTTAGGGGTTCAAAGGTGTTGGTGAGATAATGAATAGTGGCTTATTGGTTACTGCCATGGCTCTTATGCCTGTCAAGAACCAAGCACAGCACAGAAGTGGAGCATTTAAGCATCAGACTGCCCTTCTCAGTGTTCTATTTCATAGCAGCTACACTATATAACACAACATGATTAATTCCTAATGTACTAGATAGTAGAGGTTTGTAGTTATTAACCCTGCTCTCACAGTTACTGGAACTGACCCATTTACCTGTGGGGACCCACAGTGTCTGTGAGGCTGAAATTCATTTTCATACAGGAGTACAGTATTGGTCAAATAGTGACTGCAGGGCCAGCTGCACCAACAGCGCAACCCCACCTGTATGAGTTCTCAGCCTCCAACAGGTATTAAATGACTTCTAATAAGCTTGTATGTACTTAGCTGCTTGGTCCCAATAGCCACCACTTATCCACTGATAAAGATATTCTCTAAAGACAGAAACCTCTTTTAATGTCTGAGCTCTGGAGTATCTGTGGATTAGCAAGTATTTACAAAATTATACTCAGGCTCATTCATTTTCTATTTTAAGCAATAATAGTGTTAACTTTCTACATGACCCTGTTGAGATTTCCAGGAAGGAAGACTTGCTACTATGAAATGAATTTCTTGGGCCTACAGTGAGAGGTTTGTTTCCAAGGTACCCATTTCCAAAATGACAAGCCAAGAATAATACTTGTTATGATAATGACTATCACAAAAGGGATGTAGTTACATTTGTAACCGAGTTGGTAGAAGAAATTTTCAGTAAAGATTACTCTAGTACAGTGTCCTAAAAATGGCAGCAGCTGTTATGGGCCCAACAATTCCAGGAACATGGTCTTTCTTTAAAGTAGCATCTTAATATAATGTGATAACATAATTGGACTATCTGCTGTAATTTGCAAGGTCCATTTTCAAAATCATCTTTAAAATTGCTCGTGTTAGCACCTAGAAGTGTCATCCTGTTTTTCTCACTCAGCACTGGGTGAGGCTACACCTGGAGTCCTGTGTCCTGTTCTGGACCTCCCCAGTACAAGAGAGACATGGACATACTGGACCTCACAGCACCTCTGCTGTGAGAAGAGGCTGAGAGCTGGGACTGGTCAACCTGGAGAAGAGGAGGCTTGGTGGATCTCATCACTGTCTGTAAATACCTGAAGGGAGGGTGGAAATGAGATGGAGCCAGGCTGGTTTTAGTGGTGCCCAGTGCCAGGAACAAGAAGCAATGGGCACAAACTGGAACACAGGTGGTTGTGTCTAAACATCATGAAGCACATCTTTACCATGAGGGTGATGAAGTGTGGAAACAGGTTGTCCAGAGTAGTAGTATCCTCCTTGGAGATCTTCCAAAGTTGCCTGGACATGGTCTTAGGCAACCTGCTCTGAGTGTTCTTGCTTGAGCAGGGGTGGGACCAGATGGACCCAGAAGCCCCTTCCTACCTCAGCCATTCTCTGATTCTGTGATGCTGTATTTTATAAATAAGTTTGCTGGTTCTAGGTTTATTAATAATGAAGTTTAGGAAGTTAATAACACTTGTGTTTAAACCACAATCATGACAAATGTCTGTGCATTTACACTGATTCATGCATGCTATTAGCAGTCAAAACTGTTTTCTTAAATTTTATGTCATTAGCTGGGGCATCTTTTAAAAGCATTTTCAATGTTTTGTTAAATCAAACAAATCACAACAGCAGAAATATATTAATACTTTAATGTGGATAGGTTTTTAAAAGCTAAAAGCAGCTTTCTAGTTTTTGACTCACAGATTCATTACAAACAGGTCAAGATGTTTATATATATTTATCATTCTAAATTCAGTGTCTATCATTCTAGATTGAATACAATTTCTGTAAACATCGGCAGGTTGAATAATTGTTCAAAACACTAGGAATACCTAAGCATATGTATAGATAATAAATGTATAATTTGCCTGCTTTGCTCTTTGTATTTTTATCCTCATACTTTTCCTTAGGGATTTTCAGAATCTGTTGTATAAAAGCAATGAGATGAGGATCTGATACAGCACTTTTCAAACGGTCTTTTATTGCATTTTTCTGCATGAGTTCCTGAAAAGAGGGAATTTTATCTTCTTAATTTGTACACGATGAGCAAAACTTTTGTTTTTTTCTGTGGGAAGTGTGTATGCTGCTTACATCATCTAGTTAAGAGGCAATCATCTGACAGGAAGAAATTGGGAGAGAATTTAGGCTGAATGTCAGGAAAACTTCCTCAGGATGAGCTACATAGTGAAACGCTGTGCCAAGGAAAACAGAAGTGTCTAAGGCACAAAATGAGACCGAGCCAAGTGTTAGAAAATGTAATGTAGAAGCAAAGTACTTAGTATTGTTAGCTTATTCAGTGACTGTAGATCCTCCTTAGACTGAACCATGGTTAATCAGATGGTCATAAAATGTTGTTTAGTAACTTATTTCAAAGGTGTCTGTCATGATAATGAGCTAAGAATACCATATACTTCTCACAAAGATTTCCACTCTCTTTCAAGGGAGTGGGATTATGGGGAATAGAAGAGACAGTCAGAAGTTGGATGATCGCTAATGAATATCTGCTTTTCCAGTTGTATATAAGAGTCATTAGCCATGACTTTTTACCAAGACTGCTTTTTGTGAGGCTATAAAGAGAGCTCTCACTATGTAGGAGCCTAAATTTCTATGGAGTGTTGTGTAGCTGGCTAATTTTCTTGCTTATTTACAGAAAATAAAGGAACTAATAAGTCAAATATAACTGTTTCTGGCAATCTGGAGAACTTGAAACAAAATCCTAGCTTTAACAATCATATTTCTGCCAACATCTCTTGGCTTCTTTCTTGGGCGATCTTTTTATCCCTTACTGCCTCGCTGTTAAATATTCATGTAGAGTTTTTTTGCCTTTGTATTGTTTGTTTGAGTTAAAATTTTGGGGCGTTTGTTCATGTTTTGGACTGGGAAAAAATTTACTGATGACATTCAGGAACTCAAGCTCCTGATCTCTTTTAGAAGTCTGTCGCTGAGGAGCGGCCTGTACATCTGCCTTCATTTCTCTAGGCTCTCGCTCTGAAGAAGGCACCCGCTTTCTCTGTACTGAGGAAAGCATATGAAAACTCAGTTTCAGGATTTCTGACAAATCCAACTTTTTAAAATAAATGCTGTGGTGAGTCTGACAGCTCAGTATCCCTTAAGGGATAATGTGCGGTAATTGAAAAACATTGTTTTTACTTTTCATAGTAAGTCAGAAAGTTCTTGCTTCAGTTAGTCGAGTGTTTATTTGTTCTTTTATTGATTTCCAACTTTCCCTTCACATAGTAATGGACCTCACAAGGAGCCTGGCTGGGGTCCTTTCACTCCACTCTGAGTTTTGTTGACATGTGCAAAGTGAGGAAAACAGGCCTGGCCACAGCATTTATAGATCCGGATTTAGAAAAGCAAAGAGAGAAAGTAATAACAGCGCAGGACGTGTCTGGGGCAATTCTCACCTAGGTTTAACAGCCAGCATGAAAGAAAGAGTCTGGGAAGGTTTGAAGTGGGGACCTTGCAAAGTAAAACTTGTTGCTTATTTGGAAAGATTTATCTTAATCATGTAATTCATGCAATTGTTAATGCTTTGAATTTTAAATAAAGTAAAAAGGATAACAATAACTAAAAATAACACACAACACAACCTCTCCACTAAGGCAGAGATTCCTTCTCTTCTTAAATTAAAAAATTCCCCTCCAGTACAAGAAGGTTTGTTTTTATGTTGGTTTTGGTTTTTCTTCTGGGGGGAACAATGTCTTTTCTTGCGATACATGTTGAAGAAGTGAAGGATATTTTTAGCATAGTAAAATGGCTGCATTTAGCAGTGTCCTCAGTAGAACAATTTACTATTAAAAATGTTGTGAAGCATAGGTATATTGGAATTCTGGGTCTATTTTTCTTAATTAGTTCTGTGCCCCAATTATGCTGTTTCCTGTGTTTATGTAGTCATTTCCCCCTTGATAATATGTAATGTAAACACTCAAGCTAAGGATTTTTTTGTTTGTTTGGAAAGCCATAAAGGGAAGAAAAACCAGAAAAGTTTTCTTTACCCTGGTTATCTGAAATGGCATTTTAAAGTTTTCTTTTGCTTTCATTATGGTTTGAACTCTAAGCCTGGTCAAGAGACGTAGACTGTTTGTATTAGTGGTAGTGATAAAAAGATAAATACCTAAACTTGTAAGTACACAGCTGAGCTATTTTTCCTTCATTGTGGTTATGCTTGTGATGACTTTATCTTTTATAATTTTTGCTAGGACAATCCATAGAATAAGCCATGAGAAGAAATGGCATGTCTTACCAGATGATTAGCCACTTACTATGACCATATCAATTCCTGGTTTATGTCTGTCTGCTAAATATTTTCAGAGGGATGAAAGCAAGATGGGATTTTTGTTTATTGCTTGTTTTTCTTTTACACCAGGCAGTGTTCAGTTTGTTGAGGAACAGAAGCTGTTAAATTTGCTAAAAAACAGGAAACAATAAGAGAAAAAGGGTATCGCTCTCTCAGTTAATGAAACTCACCAGCTTCAGCCATCTTTGCAATTTTTCACAGATCAAAGAAAGTTGAAAGCATTCTCTAACAACTTATAAACAAATCTTACGAATAGAAGATGGGAAATAATTCTGCTGACAGAAATAAGAAGCAAGACGAAGGGAGAAGGGGGACAGAAGCTCCCTTGCTAGGGAGATAGGCAAAGCTTCTTCCAGTAAGTGAGGGTAGTGACAAAAACAAACTGAACTTGTGCTCACTGAAGAAAAAAACAAGAATTCAGGACACAGCCAAAACAGAAGTTCTCTGAAGTGCTTTGTACAATGAAGGAGTAGGTGGTGGCATGCACGTTCTTTGTTATGTGAAAGAATTTTTAGGAAGAAAATCACAAGACTATCCTAAAAAGAGAAGAATGAAAGCATGGGGAATACAAAACTGGAGCCCCAGATGTGTGCAGCAAACTTGTCCCAGAATATTGTCCTCTAGTGAGCTTTTGCAATCAATTACAAGGCACAAATCGGTTGTTTTCTTTCTTTTCCTTTTTAACTTGCTGGCCAGTAGCTTCTGTTAATCCATTTAAAATTCGTAAAGGGTGGAAGAATGAATATTTTTCACATAAATGAGAATTGGGAGGGAAAAAAAAACAACAAAACAAACAAACAAAAAAACCTCTTTACACACAGTGCTGTCTGCATCTGAATCTGATAACTTTGCCGTTACCAGTGCGTGCAGTGTTGGGGTATTCAAAAGCAGGAGGCTTTTAGCAGCTCCTGTCTGGCCAGAGGAGCGCAGGCCATAGTGGTCAATGCTGTGTCATGGTGCAGAACCCCAGATCAAAAAAATGAGTTGGGAAGAACCAGTTCCTGCCCTTCCACTTCTTATTTCTGAACACACTGAAGATGAGACTTTAATGCTTCGTAAGACTTTCGTTATCAGTAGGTACAACAGGAATTTTCTTAAGCATGTTCTTGTGAAGTTTTCCAGTGATCAGCGCATCCCAGAGTCTGACCTTGCATGTGTTTTACTTTTCTGTTGGCCCAGAACACTTTTCAAGGAGGCTCTTCATTCTGTCAATTGTGTGTAACAATATCAGAGTCCCTCCCGATTAATCAGAGACAGATTTTAGCGTCTCGCCCTTCGCATTCCTGACATTAACTCTTTGAGCTGAACTGAAGAGCTGAGGTTGCTGTTCCTCTCTAGGCACTTGCCAGGCATGTTTGGTATTTTCATACAGAGACAACATGTCCTAAGTTAAGTTTTGCTTTTGAATGTTAGGAATCTTGGGGTCTGCTTTTGCCTTCAGGGCACATCAATAGTTCTGTAAGTTACCAGAAGGGTAAGTCCATGCTGTTGTGAACCCTCTGGCTGTTAAAGATCATTGGCTGGTGTAGACATGTTTGTAGCATATCCTGGTTAAAACTTCATTCGTAAAACCATGCTCTAATGAACATTTCCTAAAATGGATTTAGGTGCTTAATTGTAGATGTACAGCAGTGGCCTGAGAAGCTGAATTAAAGATGGTTTAACAATGGTAGCGTTACAGGAACTTAGTTTATAATTCCGTGATCCATAAGTAGGTAGATAGGACATGCTTCTTTTCCAGATTGGAAAAGAAGTGTTGGTGTCCATGGTAAAACATAGATATTTTATACCACCACTAGGGCAGTAGTCATCAAAATACCAGCAGGGAGATTTCTAAGTAACCCTTAATAACTCCCAGATATTTTCCTGCCTGTAACCCCTGCATGTCGGACTCACCAATACCTTAAATCTTGCTCAGAAGCTCATAGGAAGCAGGTAAAAAGAAAAAAAAAAAAAAAAAAAAAAGAAGGTAAGAAGGTTTGAGTATTAATAATTACTGATGAATTCTTTCAACCTTCCCAGGGCATCTCCAGCGCATATTACAGAACCTGGCTGAGAACTGAGCAGGTCTGGATAACCACTGCGGGGCTGCAGTGGTGGAGGAAGCCTGTTCTCCTCAGCTTTCCTATCAGTGCACGGGAGCTGCATGTTTATTCCACAGTTGTGGCTCCCGAAGCAGGAGCAGCAACTGTCCCAGCAGGACAGGCAGGCTGGGACGGGCTCACACAGGCGCCACTGGCTATTCAGAAAAGTGCTTGTAGTTGCACGCACTGCAGCAATGCAAAAAGTTCAAGCAGCACTTCCATCCTTCAAACTTTTATTGCTAATGAGGGCCCTTTATTCAAATCCATTTCTTGGCAAGGCGTACTGTGAGAGGAATGAAGTCAATTTTGTTAAAAGTTACTGTGGGAGGGTAATAACAGTATTGTTAAAACCCATGTCTGGATAATTCCCTTGATGCCTTTCTTTGCATCCTAATTTCCCCACGAAGCCTAATTAACAACATGCCAGTGTTTACATCTTTGATACTTGTAATTCTTGGGACAGTATTTGCTATTTGGAGTAGAGACTTGACACATGAGAAGAGCTGTGCAATTTTATTTTTATTTATATCCAGGTTACAAAGGGATAAGAGGAGAAATAGAAGAAAAAAGGATGTAGGGAATAAGCTGAATTTTTAAAATGAAAAATTTTCGTAATACATTAATTTTTGAATTTTTCCCCAACCACTTCAGCTTCATTATAAAGCATAATATCTTTGAATTTATTTAGGCCCCTTTTGTATGCAGGTGTTTCTTCTGGATAGTATCTAATATTCCAACAAATACAGGACTCCTTTGCTGGTGTGTATGCCACAAGCAGGAGAGGAGAGAAGAGTAACATGCTTTCTCTGAAGACACTTTCAAGTCTAAGATCTGACTTCCTTCAGTTTAACGCGTGTAACTAGTATGTATTTATTAATCATCATAAAATTAGCCATGTCCTTTAATAATTCAGCTGGATTTTTTGTCATGATATTGAACTCTAGTATTCAGTTTCTCAAGACCGTTACATATTACTACTACAATAACAATTTTATAGAATTCTTATCAGCTGCTGTTTTGTGTCAAGCAGCCTGTTGTTTTCTGTACTGCTAGGTCATAAACAGAAGGCAATCACATTTTACTTTATCCATTTTAACATTTTTAATTTCTCCATTTCTTTGTTTATCTTTTAAACTTTATTGTGTTGCTTTTCTTGAAGCTTATTTTCGTTCATATTTACATTTTTTTGTAGATAGTAATGACTGAAGGTTTATATTTTGTTATGTAATCAGATTTTAAAATACATTGTTTTAAATGTAAATTTGTGTATAATTTTTTTTAAAGGGTACATATATTACAATGTCTGTGTTACAGACTTAAAGACACTTGTAAATGTTCGCATCACATACTTTTCCTATTGTAATTTGAATTCATAAAACGCTATTGGATATAATAGTTGGTAGCAAGAAAAGATATAGTTTAACCTTCTTTGGGTCAAATATTTGATATATTTTACCTGTCTCTGCACTTCAACTACTTAAGAAGAAAATCAAAAAAAAAGAAAATCTAAAAATAAATCTAGCATTCTTTTGAAAGTTACAATAAAATAAATAATTTTACAGAAATGAGAGTATCTGACTTTATATATTTACTTATACACATACATATATATGGAACATGACTGTTTTCAGCAATCCATTTTCTTCAAGAGTTATTTTGTGTGTCTTGAAAACATTAAATGGAATAAATGTAAGCGTTTATAGGAATTTCATTTCAGCAATTCAGAATGCTTGAAAGGCATAGAATATTCCTCTGAGAACAAAGCTGCTTTCTACATGCAGATGACGTTATATTATGTGGCGTAAATAATTTTTAAGGCTGCCAATAAAATGTATTTGACATTTCATTGCCACTATGTGTTATCAGAAGCAGCTTTCTCACTGGGTAGTGGCAGGTTTGTAGCCTCTGACTTACTGCTGGTTGGGGTGATTGATAATGTGCATCTGTTGCTCAGGCTCAGCTCAGCAGGACAGTTTGAGCATCAGCTATCAAAACGTCTTTAACAGTTAATATGGTTTGTCAAAGACTGATGCATTTAGTAGTAGGTGATTATAAAAAATGCAATTTCTGTTCCACATGCAAACAGTAGTAATTGAACAGGTTTTTCTTGGTGGTGTTTAAAGTTCTGCTTCAGGTATTGGTGGCATGACAGTACCCACGAATTGTGCATTTGTGACCAAAATTGATTAGCATATAAATATTAAAGCTTACTTACTCTAAAATAACAACAATTCGGGGAGTTTAAGTATAATGATATTTTCTCTTTAAATATTTATAAGGCAACAAAGATATTTCAAGCTTACTGCAAATTCACAAATGTGGAATTTGAAACAGATGGAATGAATATTTAGCTTTTCCCTCTAGAGACATCACAAGAAATGAATGCAGCGAGTGAACAAGATACTTAAAAGGAAATAGCCTTAGAAAGAAGTATTAAATGAACATGTAAATAGTATAATTTATCCTAGATATGCTAAACACCATTTTTTTCCATCTTTAAAGCATCTTTTAATAGATGGAAATTTTGCAGCCAACTTAATTGTCTTTTGCCTGCAATAATAAGTTCAGGCAAGGCTGTTGAGATACATGTGAAACTTTTTGCCATAACTTCATGGTACAGTTATTCTCATCCGAGAGTCTTTGTTCCCTTCCCTTTTTGTCTGGTCATTCACTGAACAATGTCTAAAATCATAGTAATCATAAAAGGTTTGAAGTCATCAACTACTAACTGTATAGTTCCGTTAAATATTTTTTCTGCCATGAATTTTACCTATGCTTGCGAGAAGAGTAGAATGTATATCGGGCATGTCTCCAGACAGTGCGGGATGGCCCCCTGCCCTGCTTCTCCGGTTCATGCCTCGAGAGGAATAGCCATGGCTGGTGCCAGCGACAGCGTAGAGGTGTGCTGGTTACCAACAGAAAATGTGAGCAGCAGAAGCAGTGTGCTGTAACAGGACTCCATGGTACAGGGGCAGAATGCTTATTTCCCAGACTGAACATCATTACATCTTAAAGAGAAGAAGATCTGCACTGGCAAGTTTGGGTTTTAACATGCACGATGGCATGGATCAGACAGTAGGTTTCAAATGTACTAATTGCAGCACTCCACGTGCGTAACTGTTGGTGCTACCTGTAATAACTATGCTAGAAATTAATTAAACAAAATGAAATCAAGATGTATAAAAATAGAATTTCATTGTGTGCCTAAGATGAAGCCATATTTTTTATTACTTAATATATTTTTAATGAAGTTTAATGTAGTTTCCATTTAGCCCCTCCTTAGAGATTTCTGTTAAAATGAACTTGACTTTTTTTCTTTTAATTTCTGGAGGAAGTTGTTTCTTACGCTATTTCATTAGCTATAGTACTTTGGTAATTTATTCTTGGTCATTTTGGGGGTTATGACTACACTTGTAGTTCAACTGTTTAGTCAGGTATTAGATGTGTCCTGTACCTTTGTGAGTGCAACTTTGGACTAAGCATTATTTCACAGTAACCTTTAGTGAATCCTATAACATCTATGGTGTTCATACTGGCTCTGCTGAATCTGACCACTTTCTGATGAATGAGCAGTGACTCTTCTGTCTAGTCCCAAATTTCTTTGGGAAATAAAACTTTAAATGGGTTTGCAGAATCCTTTGAGTAAGAACCAACTTCAGGCGCAGTGGCCCAGAACTTTTTTTTTTTTTTTTTTAAAACTTTGGTCTCTCAATACCAGTCCTTAGAGTTCATATTTTTCTGTTACTACTTGGCACCAAAGAAGGTTAACCAGTGTTAGTACAGAGTGATCTGAAGGGTTTCAGGATCATGCACAAGGCTTGTCTTCTAGGAGGAAGCAAGGAGCTTTTGCTCCACGATCATTGAACATGAAGAGGACATTGGTGCTTCCTTTCACACTGAGAGATCCCAGTTACTGGACACTGAGACCTTTGAGTAGCTGAAGTACCATAAATGTTGTAGTTTGCCATAGAGATGGAGATAGCACAAAAAAGGCAAACGCTTAAGAATGGTTGTGCTTTTATCTGATACTCACTATGTTGCACCTGACATCCGAGAGGGCAGAAGTTTTCTTCACCTTGGTTATGAGCTTGTGGAAAGATCTCAAAAAATAGTGCCCAACTTGGAGACTGTTGAGTGTAAAATCAATGAAATGTGATTTTCCATGAACACATTATTAACGTACTGTTCTAACAAAAAGTATCATAAACAGTTCTTTTTAATTGCATTCTGTGCTTAAAAAGAAAAAAAAATGGTTTGATGGAGTGTTTCTGAAAGGATGTGTACTCAATCATTTCTGCCAGTGAGCTCACAATATTGATTCATTGCAAACTTCAGTGTTTTCTTCCTTGCCTGATGTTAAAGAGATGTCTTACTATTTGGAATTCTCCCCAGTTTATGGGATAAAGTCCCATCTGGTTAATGATCACAAACATAGTTGCAGTACTCTCTGCAAGGTTTGCTTGTTTTTAAGCCATGCTTAGCAATCTTAGCATGAATGGGAGTGCTCGTTCATTTATTTATTTATTATTTTTCCCCTCTAAATGCAGTCCTGGGGGGATTCCTTGAATTGGCTTCCCTTGATGAAGTCTTTGGCTTATTGTTCCATTAGAACAGGAAATGGTACAACTACTGTCCTGGTGCTTTTCTTGCTTAGAAGAATGATGAAACGTTTTTTTTTCCTTCTCAGCCTAGGAATTTCTTTTCTTTCTGTTAGTCCTGGTCTCAATTACAGCTGATGTAATATTCTCTACCTAACTTGCCCTGTATCTTACGTGAATTGGAGACTGGCAGAGGAGAGAGCAGAGTTAAGATTAATACCACCTTGGTAGGCTGTTGATTCTGTGAAGGGCACAGAGAATAATGTTTAGAATAACAGTTAACAGTTTCTGTCTGGAAACAGAGAATAATGTTATTCACAGAAACCAGTGGGGAAAACAAACAAACAAACTAAACAAAAAAAAAAAAAAAAAAAAAAAAAAAAAAAAAAACACTCTGAAATATGCAGATTTTTAAAGAGCAGTATTATTACCTTGATGCGTGTGAAAGATGCCTTGCAGAGTCCACAATAATATAAATTTCTGTAATAGCTTTCTTGAACCAAAGGGGTTAACAGAATGGGACATCTGAGTTAAAAAAAAATAGCTTTTCACATCTCTGTTTTTCCTTCTCTTTCTGTTACAACAACACAGACCTCCTAGATTTTTCTTTTTCTTTTCTTTCTTTGTAAATTCCTGCAGCATCACGATGGTTAAGCGAGGACAGTCACAGGAAGGGCAGCAGGGCAAACCGAATGCTTGGCTAATTGCTGTGGGATTTGACTATACCAGGGAAATAAACTGTAGAGTCTCCTGCTTGCATGGAATTTACAGTGTCCTAAAGGGAGACAGAGGGGAAAAATTAAGGCTTGCTGGTTGCAGGAGCGGTGAGCCAGTACCTCCAACAAAGTAGCCCTGCGTAGGTGGGGACAAGGCAAATCTGACTACTGAGACAGAAAGCTCTGATGGTGTTAGGATTACTTTCTTGTGGCATCTCCTTTGGAAATTTTTGCATGCCACAGACATTTGAAGCTTTGCAGGAGAATATGGATTGCTCAGGGTATGAGATTGTAAGGATTCCATCAAAAATATTCCAAACTGCTTTAGATACTAAGGTCTTACCAAAGATCATCTTTTCAAGATCAAGTTTATTTCTCCATAAATGAAGTTGTGTGCTCTTTAGTAGCACTTGCCTCCATCTCAGCAGCACTCAAAACCATCGATGCACCAACAGTTTCTCTTCAGGTGAACATTAAAGGATGTCTCTAACCAGATGACGTTTGACCAGAGAACATTTCTGGTTCATGCAAAAGCAGACATATCTCTTGCCTTGTCAGTTTGCCTGGAAATAGAAAAAGGCATTCATGCGTTCATGGAAGTGGAACGCGAGTTGATATCCAGCATGATAATACCATAGCATCATTAGAGGACACAGAGATAAAAAGACAGAGCATTCTTTATGGAGTACTTTTACATCTGAAATATGGAGACTTCTAACAAAAATCCCTATCTTATTTTACCTCTCCAAAAATCAGTATTTCTGAAATAGTAAATAATCCTCAAAATGGAAAAAAAAAAAAAAAAAAAAAAAAAGCAGAATCTGATAGCAAATACTTTGAAATGTAAAGCTTTTTAATCTAGTTTAAGCACCCAAAATTAGATGTTGGGGGTAGAAATGTATCAGAAAGCCTTTATTTACCAAGCCCCTTACCAAGCAATTGCGAAGTCAGGATACATAAAAATAGAAATAATGATTGCAATGTTACGTTTAAATTATTATGCTTATGTGCCACATCCTTTTTCCTCTATACATGTATCTTATATCAATATGTAGTTTGTAGAATAGCAGTGTTTAGGTTTAAAAATTTGATGATAGAATGTGAGTAAGCGTTATTCACAAGGACTGACTTTATCCAAAGGGGGCTGTTTTTTTCTTGTGCTTGCTCTATAATCAATAGAGAAAAACTCCTTGAGGAGACCTAAAGTCTGAAGTTCAGTTCCTGCTCCACATTGTTCTTTGGAGGAGTGTTTCTTCCTCTAATGTTTCAAGAGGACTCTATAAGGAGAGTTGTGTTTATATGCTAAAGGCAGCCTTTGTACATGTTCTTGTGTGTTATTTCTTGACTATTTCAAGAAATAGTCATTTCAAGTATGACACCATATTCATATTTTTTAAACAGTGAATTACCATAAATTATAGGATGATTTGTTTCCTGTAAATATCAACATAGGTTATACAATATAAAAAATAAAAAATGTTCACTTGAAAAAACTTTGAGAAAAATTATTTGTTCAGCACTAAATAACTACCCCCAGCCTTCAGTGGTGTGGGGTCTCTGAGCATTCTCTTGGGGCAATGTGCTAAGGCCTTTTGATATAGCACTAGCCTTTTGCTAAGAAGCTGAATGTTGCACTACACATTGTACATAGAAGTGTCCAACCTATGTTATTACTAGTCCATAGTTAAGACTTTGTGATCTTCTGATCCTGAATTAACATCTGTGTTTCAGTTCTATTTGAAATAACTGGCATTGGGAGTGATATTTAAAAAATATATAAATCTATCACAAGCTTGAATATTGCTTGATATCATCTTTTTTGTACATGTGGGAAGGGTTCTGATAAACTTCAAATATATTCTTAAAATATTTATTGTGTCAAATAGATATGTGCTCTGAAATGCATATTATTAAGTTTATGTAATATGTATTATGTACTTTTAGTATTTTAAAATAAGAACTGAGGACTTAAATACATGACTAGTGTTTCACAATGAAATGACATATTTATATTCTTTGTAGCATGTATATAACCTGGTATATAACTAAGTTACATAAATGCCTGATTGTCTGTATTTGGTTTCTGTTGTTGCATTTGAAGTTGTATTGATTAGGAGCTGTTGATACATGCCACAGAGTGAAAGAAGCGTTGTTGTGTTTTGTTTTTTTCTGACAGATCATGACGTTAGGAATTAGTAGGATTTGGGGAAAGGATTCCAAATTGTATAGTTTCTTTTGTCTCTACATATTTCTACATTAGTAATGCGTGAATATACTTGCTATGAGATTTGTTGCCTTGCTTGAATGAATTTAATTGCTATTTTCTAAAAGTCTTACACCAACATGAAGCAAATCAGTATTTGTCAGCATTCAGGACCTATGAGTCATTCAGCACTTCAAGGAACTGAGTTTTATTTCCAATATGCAGGCATGATAATTCTGTGTTGCAGGGAAAGTACTTGTAGCAGTAGTATTTTTTTCGCATATACAGAATATCCAACATCTGCTTTCATAGTTAAAACATTTTACTATAGTTCAGATGAGCTTTATTAATCCCTTATTTTGTTACTGGGGAATTGCCTCACTTGCTGTTGTTGCTGTCTTTTTGTCAGTTGGGAATCCTGTTAGTTACTTCTCTGTGTGAGCTGCCTAAAGTCTTTAACTCTGCAAATACACATACACACCTTAAGAGGTATTGTGTTTTTATTGTTACTGGTGTTTTTGTTGTTGTTGTTGTTGTTTGTTTTATACTGCAATTCAGCATTTGTAGATTGCCAGGTGAAGCTCAGAGCTTGTAAAAACTCTTCAGGGCTTAAGATTTCTGTGTCCATATTGTTAGTATTTAATAAAGAATAAGCAGCTGCATCAATGTTTAGTTAAATTTAGTTAAATTTTAGTTCAATTTCTGTCTATATGCACTGGTCCTAAATGAAATAAGATGAAGAATAGTGGAGGTGCAAACTGCCTATCATATGCTGTCCCAAATTTGGGCTAGAGTTGATTCAATTTAGTTCAAAAAGCTGAACGTCAGCCCTGGTCCTGCAGCTTTTCCCACCTGCATGCATATTGCTTCAGTTGGATGCATTATGGCAAAAATACATTCATACATAGCTCAAATAGTTTATGTTGCAAATAGGGAAGTTCCTGTCTCTTGACTGACATGCTTTATATTTGACTGAAGAGTAGCTGTGTGCAGGTGAATAGCAATGCGCAGCAGGATGAAGGAAAATTAAAAACAAAGATTCCCACTTGATATAAGGGGGGAAAAATCCCACCAGGAGTGCAATTGACCACCCAGAGAGGCTGGCTGGTCTCTGTCCTTGGAGGTTTTCAGGACAAACCCCCGAACAGCATGGTTCACCTTCTGTACAGACTGTGACCTGAGCAGGGGGATTAATCTCAAGAACCACCTGAGGTGCCTTCAAACTAGAATTACTGTGTCTTTCTATGAAAGATGGAAAACAGGAGTAAAAAAAAAAAAAAAAAAGACATTTTTATTCACAGCAATAAAACAAAACTAAACAAAAAAAATTCAGTTCAAAGAACATTCTGTATTTCATAAACAGAAAACAGAGGTGTGATATGTTCTGCTATAAAGCTTTTTATCAGAGTTTATTTTGGATTCCTTGCATAAAATATTCACATGCAAGAAAGCATATATCCCAAATATAAGTTGGTGTAGTATTTATACCCTAATGTTACGTAAATCATATGAATTTATATTTAGGCAAATACATAAAAACAGAAAATAAATTCAAAATTAGCCAGAAATTCAAGTTATGTATATATAATTTATGTAATACAGTATGTCATAGAAAACTTATTCCAGAAATTAACTTGGGCTTAAATTTAGGATAATCTAGGAATGGAAATGTTTAGATAGCTTTACAAATAACTTTTTTTTTTTTTCCTTTCTAACATGGTTTAATAATCATGATTCCCATAAGGATATGTTAGTTGATGTTGTGTTTTTTTTTCTTCATTCTACTGATGACTTATTTTTTTCTGAAAAAGAACAGTTTAATAATGTTAGCCAACTGTGTCCCTAAGCATGAATGTGGACTTTCTCTCTGGTATGTGAAAACCACAGTTTATTCTCACCATTAGTACTTTAATTCAATTTTACAGCAAACTTCTGGAAGGAAAGGTGATGGGTTGGAAAGGTGAAAAAACATGACTGAGAAAAGACAACTTAAGGTGATTCACCGTGTTGGCTCGAGGGATGTCAGAGCACAGAGCAGTATTGCAGTTACTGAAACTGAGGGTGACCCCATACATTGTCAAAGCTGGCTGAGAAAAAATACTCCATTTTTATGTGGTTCTTTTTCAAGTAGTTTTTGCAAATTCAGTGTGATTTTGGTGGTACTTATGTTAATGGTACTTTTAGCAATAATACTAAATGGAGGGATTTATACATATCAAAGTTAGAAAGTTGATTTAAATTCTTCATAAAAATTTGTTTCTTTTTACTGGATCTATCTAATGTAAATTTCTCAGTTTTCAAAGTAACATGTTCTATTGTATCTTCCTTACTGCATGTCTAGCATCTTAATTTAGAAAAGACTGTTGAACTGACGCTGAGTTAGAATTGCACAATTCTTTTTTTTTTTTTTTTTTTTTTCTGGAGGAATATGGGTACTTTTCCAAATGAGAGAAACTATCCCATTATTTGATTGAATGCCATGTGTTGGCCATGCAGGGAGATGGAATTGTGCACCAGTCAATAGCTGAATTAGATCAAAAGAGTGTGACTTCCTTACAGGTGTGACTAATCTGAATAAGCTCTTAAGAAAAAAGATCTGTATTTTAAACACAGCGTGGATTTCTGAAATTGCTATTTACAGAAACCATTATAGACTTTTTGACATGGTTTGCTTGTTCCAAGTGTCTGTGATTTCAGCCTGCTGCAATAACTGAGTAAGAAGGGGATTATCGTCTTGGCAGGAAGAAAGTTACTATATTAGAGCCACACAGGGAAAATTCCAGATTATCTGAAGCAATTGAATTACAATAAAAATGGTTGTGGGAAGATTAGGTTCCTAATTCTGGAGGGCTGGGCTTAGCCAATTTTTAACCCTTTAAATAAAAGTAATTGCAGTGAAGAGAATCAGTGATGAAAAGAAATGAATAAATGCATAAGGCAAAACAGTTCTTCTTTCTATGTATTTTTTAGTTTCCAAAAGCTAGGCAGGAGCTGGTGGCAGTCAACAGGAGGCTTTGGAGCAGGCTGTGTCCTGTGATCCGGGCTGTCAAGAGGCAGCTGCTGGCTTCAGGTACTTCACTGCCGTGTTCATCCCAGAGCAACAACCCATCACTTGACTAGCTCATACTCGTGCCAGGAGGTGATGTGCCACATCTCTGGGCAGCAGAAACTTCCAGCCCAGGTATGTTCTGTTGATGTGGCCCAGCAGTTCTCTTCCAAGGCACAAACTCTAACTTGATGAAGTTTGTGACAGCTTTTAATTAGTCTTGTGATCCCCACTGGCTGCTCCCAGCTGGCTCTAGCTTTGTGAGAAATCCAGCAAAGCCACTTCCTTCCCAGCTGATTCCTCGCAAAGCCACGTGCTGCCTATGGAAACCTTTTTCCACAGTGCTCAAGGCGGGACTCCTCCAAAAGATTTCATTCAGAGTTGAGTGAGGCTGGTGGTAATCATGTTTCAGTCACTTTAAGGCTATCAAGAGGATACTACACGTCTTGAGGTCTCCTGGTGGGGCATGGAGGCTATCTGTATGCAATAGCTTTGAGCGAAGTGAAGAAGTATTCAGCTCCACATGGAGTTTGTTTGGACTCACAATGACTAGCCACAAGACTGGCAAGGACAGATAGATAGGCTGCACCGATGGGCTGAGGTCAACTGCATGAGGTTCAACAAGGTCAAGTGCCGGGTCCTGCACCTGGGGCGCAATAACCCCAAGCAGAGCTACAGGCTGGGAGATGAGTGGTTGGAGAGCTGCCAGGCAGAGAAGGACCTGGGAGTGATGGTGGACAGTCAGCTGAATATGAGCCAGCAGTGTGCTCAGGTGGCCAAGAAGGCCAACGGCATCCTGGCTTGTATCAGAAACGGTGTGACCAGCAGGGCTAGGGAGGTGATCGTCCCCCTGTACTCGGCTCTGGTGAGGCCGCACCTCGAGTACTGTGTTCAGTTTTGGGCCCCTCGCTACAAGAAGGACATCGAGGTGCTCGAGCGGGTCCAGAGAAGGGCGACGAAGCTGGTGAGGGGCCTGGAGAACAAGTCCTACGAGGAGCGGCTGAGGGAGCTGGGCTTGTTCAGCCTGGAGAAGAGGAGGCTCAGGGGCAACCTTATCGCTCTCTACAGGTACCTCAAGGGAGGCTGTGGCGAGGTGGGGGTTGGTCTGTTCTCCTACATGCCTGGTGACAGGACGAGAGGGAATGGGCTAAAGTTGCGCCAGGGGAGTTTTAGGTTAGATGTTAGGAAGAACTTCTTTACTGAAAGGGTTGTTAGGCACTGGAACAGACTGCCCAGGGAGGTGGTGGAGTCACCATCCCTGGAAGTCTTCAACAGACGTTTAGATGTAGAGCTTAGGGATATGGTTTAGTGGGGACTGTTAGTGTTAGGTTAGAGGTTGGACTCGATGATCTTGAGGTCTCTTCCAACCTAGAAATTCTGTGATTCTGTGATTCTGTGTGACTGTTGACATCACGAGTAATAATTCAATAACATGAATGTCTCCTTTAATTGAACACTGAGGTGTTTGGTATATCGTTGGTGTATATAAAAATGACTGTGAAAGCAAGGAAACTTACTTCTGTACATGCAAAGAAAGAAAAGATACATCCACACTTCTGTCCCAGTGACGCCAGCAAGCCTTCATGATTTCTGTACAAGCCAAAAGCCATATACATGCTCTGTAAGCTCTCAAAGTTTCCAGCTGCTTCCAGACATGTGCACTGCAATTCTGCCTGATGGTGTACAAGTCATTTAGCATTTTTGCACCCCTGTTAATTTTTATCTGCCTTATTTGTATAGTAATCCTTGGGATAGGAATTACCTTCTGTTAGGTGCATGCACTTTGCCTTGCAGAAAGTGTTGAATCTCAGCTAGATTGCTAGATATAGGCCATAAGTCTATATATGTGGGGGAAATGCCAGCTGGGAGAATAGTACAGCTTTGCAGTCTGTTCCAGTCAAACTAACGGAATATGTTGAATAAAGCAAAAGCTCACTGAAGCCACCCAGCACTTTGCTCCTCTACTTTCCGAGTGCCTGATTTTTAATTATTACCATAAAAAATGGGTTCATTTTGATCACTGCATCATCAAACATGCCACTGTGCTGCTTTGGACTTTGTTACATCAGGATGTCAGAGAGAGACTTGACTTCTCCTAAAACTCTGCCCCACTGAGATAAGTGGTGATTCTGTGGTCTTTGAAATGGTAATGTTAGATTTGGGAGGAAAGAAAATGTGTTTGTGTTTTAATAGTTTTGTTCTGTATGTTTATTGTTACAGCCCTTTGGGAAGTTTTTGTGCTCTAATGACAATGTAACTTATCAATTATTGGAAGAATTACAAGAGCTTTATTCATTCACATTTGGCTTAGGTACATGTTAGCTTTGCCCAGACCTCCAAACGTGCCAAAGCCCAAATTTGGAATGTGATGAGTATGGTATAAAGGCTGGACTGGTGAGGAGCAAAAGAGCTGTTCATGCGGAAAGCCTAAAGTTTTGCCTGTACTTAGTGCAATATAATATTGTAATGTGTTTTATTGTGCTTTATTTCTGATGTGTTGGCAGTTTTCAGAAAAGATGCATGAAAGCTGTGTGTACAGAATGAGGCATTTTTGGGGAGGTGTGGTCCTTTGTCTAGGAAGCTGGAGCAAAAAAGGGCTATTTTTCCTGAAAGGTAGAAAAAAATGCACTTAGGAAAGATAATGTTGACAATAATTATACATACATATATTTTTTTATCGTGAATACAATAGTAAAAGAGTAGAAAATCATTTAATGAAAGAAAAAGGTAAATACACCCTTTGTAGACAGGGTGCAATGCAATGACTCGACTGTGTTGTAGGCACAAAGCCTGGATTTGATGAAAAATTGTATATAATGTTTCTTCTGATTTTTCTCCAGTAAAATCAGAATTCAGTTGGTTATTCTGTCTGTCCTTAGAAGGCATATGGTTAAGTCAAGCTACATTTTATGGAGAGGGGTAAAATGGCATGACTGGCATTTGTATTCTGCTGCCTGTGCGTGTCCAGCCCATATGATGAGGGGCTACTGAAGGTGGTTGGGGCTGTGAGCGATCTCCAGAGGTGGGTTCCAGTCCTGGATTTACACGAAATAAACAAAGACCATGAGGGGAACACTGTGATTCATTACGAATCCTCACTGAGGTTAAAGTGATAAAAATAGCTGTCAGACATCTTCAGTTAATTAAGAAAAAAAAAAAAAAAAGTAAAGTGAAGGAATCCAATCTAGAATATTTTGTAAACTGTCTGCTTTTCTTTTTAGAGTTCCCTCTGCTCCCATACTCTTCTCTGCTCAGTTTAAATAGGCATATAATCCAAAGAGATAGCTAAAAGATTCAGCTGTCAAAGCTTCAGAATTTGTAAACATACGCTTTTTAGGCAGTGCTGTCATTATTACTATGTCTTGTCTGCTCTGCCAAAACATTTTCTTGGAAGTTTTCATTTTCTATTCCGATTTTAGACAAGATACAGAAGTGGAAGTAAAATACCAGAAAACTCTTCTATGTCTTACAATTAAACTTATTACACCATTAATTACAATTGCTTTAGTTGCTCATAGACATGTTGCATGACTAGTGTAGTATGTTTTATCTAAGAAGCCAGAATTATTTTAGTCCTACCCATATGCTGTTAGTAGGATGTTATGGACATGAATCTTTCCATCTTATACATCAGCAGGATTACAGTGACTGCGATTTCTGCAAATACTCAATATTGAAAATACATGCTTTGTGTTAACTTTTCAGATCCAGAATGCAAATGATGTGCTCATAGCACCCCTGGAAAAGTTTCGTAAAGAGCAAATAGGAGCAGCAAAAGTAAGTGGCTATGGAAACAATTCTCTTTCATTTCCTGTTTATTTATCAGTGTGTTTTGAAACCTGGACTAAAAACAGGCAGACGTATTCAAATATATTTGATGCCATTGTCATTAACATATTAGCAAATTGAATGGAATTATTTGCTTCAGAGAAGGAGATAATCTAGATACTGAGTTTAAAGACTGAGTATATAAATAAGGTGTAGCGCTTTCTGTGTATTGTATGTGATTCTTGCACATTCTTACCATCTGGAATTGTGTTTATCTTTTGATGTCTGCATTTATGTTTCTTTGTGCCTTGGGTTATCACAGAACCATACAGAGTGTTCAAACATTTATCATGGGTGCAATGGTCCTGAAGTGGCTGTTGTGTAAAGACCAAGAGAAGTTGGTGTGCCAAAGGCATACTATTTCCTTCTGACTTCCCTCTCCGCTTCACACAGCTGATGCAGCGTGGTGATGGTTATCTTTATGTTGCCCAGAGATTCTCCCATGGAGGATGTGCTGCAGTTGATGATTTGAACCGGTTCTTTGGTGTTAGCTAAACAGCGCGTGCTGCCTCTATCAGGTAGTCAGGAAAGCAGATGTTATTGGGAAAAAAAAAAGATGTCAAAATGAACTTCATCTAGGAGAGCTATTTTCAGTCTGATCCTGTATTTTTAAGTGGTTATCAGTCACTACTTTGATCCCAGAGATACTTAAAGGTTGTGGTAGTCAGTGATACGGTTAATAACCTTTCCTCCTGTTACACAAATATGCTAGTTCTGAAGCATTTTGCATCTTGTACTAGCACTCATAAAATTTTCTGGGAAACCTTCCATCTGTAAGGTTAAATGGGTACAAAAAAATCTTTGATGTTGTAGCTGAGGTTACACTTGTGCTGTACTCAAACAACCTCAGAAGGAGAGCAGAGATGTTGGAAAGAGAGACTGCAGGCTTATGCTTTTTTTACCGCTGTTGTGAATGTGCAGAAAACAGATGAGACTGCTTCCGCACAGTAACTAAATAAACATTTGAGAAGAATTTTTACAGTGAACTTGAGGTCAGCTTTCTCTGAAATTGATGCTTTTTTACTTCTTGCTTGTATTGGGTCTGGCTGGAATGTTAACTTTCCCAGCAGCAGCCCATACAGTGCCGTACGCTGTACTTGTAGCTGGAACAGCAGTGTTATCACACCAGTGTTGTGTCTGCTGCTGAGCAGCAGTGGCACAGTATTAGGCCTTTCTCTAACCCTCCTAGGGGGTGGGCTCTCGTTTGGAAGACGTCGGTCCTCCTCTCGAACACCGGCTGCGTGCGTTGAGGCCTTGCTTCAAGGACGTGGTCAATCATCGCTCATTTGTGGGAAGTAGAGAGTAATTTCTTTCCTCTGCACTTCCATATAGCCTTCATTTATTTTGTTTGTTTGTTTTCCTCCCTTCTTTTTATTTTCCTTTTTTCCCCTCCCTTTCCCCTTTCCCTTTTTATTTCCCCTTAGTTAAATTGTTAGTTCGGTAGTCTTTATTTTATTATTATAATTATTTTCCCTTTAATTAAATTATCCTTATCTCAACCCGTGAGTTGTTCTTTGCTTTACTTCTCCCCCTCCTCATCTAAAGGAGGGGGAGTGAGAGAGCGGTTGTGGGGTTTAGCTGCCCAGTACGGTAAAACCACCACATTGCTTGATATTTTTTTGTGTACAACTGCATTCTTTTCTTGTCCCACCCTGCTGCTGTTAGATGCAGGGTGGAAGTTTGTTTACTGTGCTGCTGCACAAATCAAACTAATCGCAGCACAAAACTATTTGCACTTTTCAGTGGGTTTTAGTTGCATTGTTTAGCTCTTTGAGCTGCCACTTCATTTTGTATTCCTATAGCTTAAGCGATACTGTTCTCTCTTGAGAACCTTTATTGAAAGCTTAACCTGCTGTGCTATTGATTGTCCTGGGACATCAGAGAGAAGAATCGTGGGTGGATCATGCAGGGCTCTGTGCAGAAGTATATAAGACACTGCTGTCCCCTTTGACAAGCCTTGTGATATCTCTCAGTAGATGTCATATTTTAATGTTCTAAATGAAGATTATTCCTTTACTTTTTAAATCGGCAATTGTTCAACATTAATTCCAGAGTACTGCAGGACAGACTGAATCCTCTCAATTCAGTATATCACAGGGCTAGTTTATCCTGTCTACATCCCCTCCAGATATGGGCATTTACCCATCTTATATTGTTTGGGGAAATGGTGATCATTTTAACTTGTATGTGGTCATGCAACAGTGTACTAAAAAAGAACAGGAGAGAACCTGGATCAACTACTTTTCTTCCCATGTCTAATGCATTTTATTATGCAACATTATGTGTGCTTTGGGCAGTGTAGGATATTGGCTTGACACATCAATACCACATGGAGAGCTCTCTCAGTTCATTGTTTTATAAAGTGTCAAATAAACTCGCATTTTCTTTTGCCGCTCGTGGAGTTCAACTGTCAAGTTCAAAAACAAGAGATTCAGACCACCCGCATGACCTAGACTGTGGAACAGTTTCATACATTCCCTCTGAATTGATTTTTATCAGCAGAAACAAATTCAATTGGCCCTTTAATAAAGGAAATCAACACAAAGAAGTGGGTGATTAATTACATTTAATACTGTTTTTCTAGTAATTAAGAAATAGCAACATGCAATCTAGAAATAACAAGATCACTTTGAAATATAGCAGAAATTTGGCTTTTCTGAAACTTCGTGTTAGTGAAGGACATGGTCAGAGCACTTACCTCTGTGCCTGTTCACTTGGTTAAACCCTTGAGAATTTATGAACTCGTGTAGGTATTGGATGAGTTTAGACTGCTAGTTATTTATCTGCAGTTAATGAAGGCTTGTGCAGAGATTTGGCTCTTTGAACTCCTCTGGGGTGATTTGAATTGATAGCAAAACAGGAAACAGACGCTTTCTTGTTATTTGGATTCCTGCAGCAAGTTTCACAGGACACTGGGAATGTCACTTTTTATTAGAGATCTTCTCTAAACATGTCAGCTGTGTGGACCATGTATCAGCTGTTACTTCATGCTCTGAAATATCATGTTTGGGCTGGATTTTCTCTAGTATTAACTTAAAACAGTGTAGAACTGTATAGTGAAACACAAATACACTACTATTTCTCTGTCATCCCTCTTTCCACCAAAATCCCAAACATTTCACTGTACCTGGTCCTCTCCAGACTGAGGCTGAGATGGTGTGGACTGTGCAGGATAGCTGCTAGTTATGACGTATTAGATCTTTCTAGAGCACCGAATTTACAAGTAATTTGCATCATGTGGACTGACATTTTAAGAGATTAGGAATAGAAGGGTGAGATTAGTTGTATAACTTTTGCATTGGTGATTTCAGAAGTAGTTAGAGATACAAGCAGTTGGTCTCTGTGATCAGCTCTCCATTGAGAGAGCATATTTTCTAAGCAGTGGTGAGTGTTGCATTATTTGTCTTCTAACTGAACTTTGAAATTTTTCATTTTTGTACTCCATTAAGCTGTGTTTCCAATTTTTTTTTTTTCCAGGGAAAAAAATATTAGCTAGCTATGTTACTAATATGTGTAATAGGAAATGATATTGTGTACCACTGTAAGAGAGCTTGCTGGACTTTTTTTCTGTTTTTTTTTTGTTGTTGTTGTTTGTTTGTTTGTTTGTTTTTGTTTTGTTTTGTTTTTTCTGAAATACTACATAAAATTCAGCTGGAAACAAAAAAGCCTCCCCCACTGCTGCACCAAACATATGCACCCCCCCCTTCAAAAAAAAAAAAAAAAGGAAAAATAATATAAAATAATATTTTTCACTAAGACGATCACCATGTTGTTTTTATAATAAGTAATTTAGCGAGATTTTTACTCCCGTAAATGTCACATTTCATACAGAGAATGAGAAAGTTATATTCTGTCTTCATATGTCTTCATATCTACATGAAGTTTAGACACAAAATATGATTACAGAAATCAAAGAGAATATGGAGGATAAAATATATCCTGTTGACATTACAAAGCTATACTTCAAATACAAGGACAGCATAAACCCAGAGTGCAGAGTTCAAGTGTTTTAGAATGTCACAAGAATAACATTAAAGACCAATTATTCATCTGCACTTCAAAAACCTGAAGGTACCCAACCATTCTGAGAAACGCTCTCCGTTAAACACTAGTGTTTGTAATCAAATTAGCAATATACAAATCTGCATCACTTGCTCTTCTTGATTTATACTACTTGCTCCTCTGTTTTTATTGCACATATTTCAGTTCTTCCTTTTCTGTACACACTCAGTTTAAATAAAGCTGAGTTGTCTCCAGAGACTACACAAATGCGGCTTTGCATTGGATAGCCCGTTGATTTACTCCATCTGAGCTTAAAAAAAAAAAAAAAATGACCTCTGCAATTATTGTACAAATCCTAGCAAAAGCGTGGTGAGCTAACTGGGAAAAGATTCCAGGCACGAAGTACTTGGCCTTTTTTGGTAAATGTGGTCTGTGAGTCCCCAGCTGGTAGCGGTGGTGAGGTCACTGTGTGATGTGCTGTATGCAGTAAAGCCAAACTTCCATGGCTCTCTGCAGCCATCCAGCACTGCATTTGGCAGTATTTGTTCCAGTGTTCATTGACCTTTAGAGTAACTTAAGCGAGATCAAAGAAAACAGAAGCAATTTAGTTTTTAAGACTTAAAAGAAGAGTTTTGTTTCCGCCTTACAATTCCCTCTGTTTGTTTCATAAAGCTATTTATTTTGGCCTGGAGGGTTATTTTTTTATTATTATTTACTTTCATTCCTTCATTCATTCAAAGCTGTGAATTCCTTTCTACTTGGGAAACAAGTCCATGTTCACTGCTGGATTAATTTCTCACATCTATGTTCACATCTGTGCTTGCACGATGTGGCCGTGCAGCAGCAGCCATGCTCTCACTGGCTGTTGTGTGTATGGTCCGGAAGATGAGGATCATAAAGCTAAATATGTGGGTTTTTTTTAAGTCTGTCAGAAAGCTGTCAAAGCAGAGGTCTTGATAGGTATGCAAGATCACTAAGATATGCCAGAATGCCCATTTTGTGAATTGTTTTCCTTGGTCTCTAATCAAATTATAGGAGTTGTTGGAAATCCTAGTATTTCTTCAACTGCGCAAAATTAGTGACCTTGCTCCAGTAGGTAAGGTAGAACATGTTTCATTACAAGCCACATCTGCTGCTCAAGGTTTGGCACTTGTGTCCACTGGTTTTGGAGTATTTTAGTGTCAGTCTGAAGCACGGAGGGGAGGGGGCTGGGGAAGGCAGCAGAAACAGCCCTGGCCAGGATCATTGATGCCCAGCTATTCTGAGTTACAATGCAGCGCAGGTTTCCAGAAATGGTGAGTACCAAAGTTACCTGATATCTGTTCTGATAAGATAACTGATACTGTAGGCAAGGAAATGCAGTGGATCAAAACTCTCTGTTTCAGCAAGGCATTTAAAGCATACTACAAGAGACAATTTAGTTCAGGTGGAGATAAGTATAAGAAATGTGAGGACTGGCTAATTGGGAAGAGCAGTGAGGTTGGTTTTTTTTTGTCTTGTTAGAGAGAAGTTAGAAATCAGAAGGTCCAAAGGGGCAACTTGAGATTGGTCTTTTGCTTTATTTTCTGTAACGGCCAGGTACAAAATACAGTTGTACTAACACCATTTGGGGTTGCTGTATGTCAGAGGTATCATCAAAATAAAGGAGGAGGACTAGAGAATTGAGAAGAAAGTGGATCAGGTAAAATTGAGGCTGCTAAATGGTCACAACACCGCTGTAAATCAAGAAATTTTCTGTAACAGTAAAAAAGTAAAATGGCAATCTGTTTAGCTATTGTAGTCTTTAAGGATGTCTCTCTGGAAAAGTGCAAATTTTCTTTAGGTTTTCTTTTACTTATATAATTTTTCATAGTTTGAATTAAACTGGTGAACTGTGGAAGTTTTAAACAGTTATAAATAAATTTAGTTCCAAGATGTTGGTCCTAGACCATTTTTATAATTTTTGTCCAAGAAATAGTTTAGAATATGTTGTCTAATCAGATTATCTTTGCTAAACTAGTACTGACAGATGCAAGAACTGAGAGTTTAGTAGGCAAAGTTGAAAAAAATATTTCAAAATACTAAATAGTGTTTGTGACTGTTGTAACCAAAAAAGTTTGAAAAATTCTTAAAATTAAATTTTGTTAAAAATTTGTTATTTAATCTCGAGTTTTGCTATTTCCCTCTGCTTCAGTGGGGGAAATGTCTACCAATTGTCCCAGAGCTTAAAACTTGGAACAGCTGGATTGTTTTTCCATCAGCCGAAGCTATCTACTTTTTCCCTTTGTAATTTCTATTTAATAAAAATATAAAGCATAAAAATGTTGTTTAAAATACATACCAAATATAGTTCCACTTAAAAAAAAAAAAAAAAAGGAATTTTTGAAAGACCTGCATCCATTTGGTAATAGTTATTACAATTTTAGAGAAAGTACAAAATAATTCTAGTGCCACAGTATGACTAGTGTTTCTTGTATACCTGTACTTTAAAATATTTTGTCAGTTTCAAAAATTATGGTGAAGAGCCAGGTGTGAACACACTTCATCTTCTCAGGCAGTCAGATTTTCATTTACAGAAAGTCAAAGTGTTGAGCTGGGAGCTGTCACTGTCTGAGCACCTGGACCCTGAGGATTTTTGAAGCAATTAATATACTTGGAACAGCTCTTGTAATTCTGCAAATGCAATTATGGACACAGTAATGAAAAACTTTCAGTTCAATCCATTAACTGCAGGTATTTGTTAGTAAATTGGTTAATGTTATGTGCAAAGTCAGTTTTAATAAATTCTGCTAAATGCATTCTTTCTGCTACAAGATAGTTTAGCTGATTGACTAAAAACAATTTATGAAGCTGGTTTTGTTTGTTTGTTTGTTTTTACTTTAATAAAATTCTAATTTGTGTCCAAAAGCAAGCAGGTTTAAATTAAGGGTAAATACATTTCCTATTTTCTAGCAAGGGATAATTCTATTTACAATATTCTGCCATAACATTTGAAAAGTAAGACTTAGAATAAATGTGTTAATCTGTGAAATTGTTTAAGTGACCATGCAGTGTATTTTTGTTGGCAATAAGAATAATTGATTTTTAAAAATCTACAGTTAGTAAAACAAAACTAGAAAGCAACACTTAGGAGGAGCAGCTGAGGGAACTGGGGTTGTTTAGCCTGGAGTAAAGATGGCTGAGAGGAGACCTTATTACTGTCTACAGCTTCAGGAAAGGATGTTGTAGCAAGGTGTCGACCTCTTTTCTCGGGTGACAAGTGGTAGGATGTGAGGACATAGTCTCAAGTTGCACCAGGGAAGGTTTAAATTGGATATCAGGAAGAATTTCTTCATGGAGAAGGTGATCAGGCATTGGAACCAGCTGCCCTGGGAGGTGGTGGAGTCCTCATCCCTGGAGGTATTTAAGAGACGTGTAGATGTGGCACTAAGAGACATGGTTCAGTTATGGGACTTGGTAGGCCAAGTTGATAGTTGCACTTGATGATCTTAAAGGTAATTTCCAACCTAGATGATTCTATTCTATGATTCTATGGGGAAAAAAAATACAAAAGAAAAAAATGTAGCAAAACCAGCAAGAGAATGTAAACATGGAAACAAATATGCCACTTTTCTAATTAAATTAAGTCTTTTTCCTTGCTAATTTAAATCAGCCCACAGTAATTGGTATCACATTGAAGGATTCAGGAAGGTTGTGTCCTGACCCCACATGGCTGCTAGAAGCCTACTGCATTCCTCCTGTGCAGTGATTAAAAATACAAGTGGAGGCATTCATTACTGCCTCCAGACTTAATTTCCAGTTCACAGGGGAACCAAACCCCTTATGCAGTGCTTAGTTGCAGGAAGGATTTGGCAAGTGTTTTCAATTTAGAAAATAAATAAATAAATAAAGTTTTCTAAGTCTCAATAGGATACCTTAGCTCTGCTCATTGATTCTCTCCTTTCTTCCCCTCCCCTTAGCTGGTAAGGCCAAAGTGACTGCGGTGGGGAGGGAATGACATTCCACACCTCCAAAGGATAAGAAGGAAAAGCAGGTCTCAAGGTTGCAGACAAGAACTTAGGAGAGTGTTAAGGAAAAATTAAGAGAAACAGACAGTGCCCAATTGCCTGTGGCCTATGTGGACTATGGCCTGGACCTGGACAGAACTTAATTAATCTGTTACTCTGTTATAAACTGTTGTGCTCTTTTGCACCAGTGTTGGAGAAAAGGAAGATTTATTTCCCCATTACTCCTCTTTCTTATGTGAATTATTTAAGATAATAGCATAAAAATTCCTCTATTATGTCTGGACATTACTCAGATGGTGTTGACTCTACAGGTCATTAGTCCACACTTAGGGTAGAGTCACGTTTCCCATTCTAAACAGAAACTCCTTTTATTGTCACACTTGGCAGTATTGGCATGAATTTCCCTTGTTGCTGCATGTTTCCATTCATCTAGTGTTTTGTTCTCTCTATGCAACAGGTTCTGTAGGGGGCTGGGCATATGCAAACATGCACTCTTCTACCGTTGTAGTAATTCTGCTTTTGGCAAAGTGAGAATAAAATAGCTCCACTTCAAAGTGTTGTGGGTGATGGTAGCTGGAAAGCAGCACATCTGTGCTGTAACAAAAGGCAGGCATCATTCCTTGAAACTTGACTGTGCCTCTGTGTAGACATGGGAGCACCAGCGACTCCCATCTTTCTGCCAGATGAACCAGCTTTATTATTATGGGATATTTCAGGCTGTAGTAACCATCGCAGAACCATTTGTTCCTGTTGAGTTGGCCAAGAAAGGGTTATTTTGGACAGTTGTTTTGATGACAAGATTGTCCCTCTCTGAGAAGTAAAAGGAGAGCACTGGTGGAGCTTAGCAGCAGCTCTGAGGGGGCATGGCTTTTCCCCCCAAAGTGATAGTTTGTGTTCCTTTATCAGTGTTACAAGAGGGACCCTCAAAATAGATGCTTTTAAAACGAAACAAAATCACTTCTGACATTAACCCCAAACTGTTTCCTTGTTTTTCCATAACTTTCTCATAACACATCTCTAGTTCCTCCTCAGATAAGAGTTAGAGTCACGTCGCAATGACGTTGGAAGTGGCCTGGGAAAGCAAGCAGGGCTGGACATACTGCTGCTGTTTGGAGGTCAGGGATGTTGGCTCGTTGCTTGGCAGGGATAGGAGAGAGATCCCAATGAGTATCTAAAAACAGAAATTACTACTTAAGAAAGAGATATTTTTATCTTCTGTTTATAAAATAAGCAGTGTGTGACGCTATAAGGTAGACTTTCAGAATTGCTTTATTTGAATAACATTGCATTCTTTACAGTCTTTTTGTCGTTTCTTTGAGTGCACGAGAGAAGGAAGGTGGTTGCTAACTACTCGCAGGTGAAATGGTTTCTTCATATACTTTTTAGATTGAAGAGATTACTAGTGTACTGGGATATTGCTGAAACATGCTTCATTTGTGAGGTAATCTAGCATCCGAAATGAGGCATGGAGAACATGAAACTGCAGCAATGCCTCCAAAGGGGAGAAGAGGAAGCCAGCGTTAACGGGAAGAAATGGGGTGAGGAGGGTGGTAACACCATGTATGGGAGGCCACGAAGGCAGCTGTTCGGGGAACTGGGTGATGGCAACTTAGGGAGACAGAGGACTGGGTGAGGATAAGCAATGATGGCAGGAAAGGGGCAGTGGTGAAGATCAAGGGAGGATGTTGACCAGTGTAATGCAGCTGTGAAAATTGGATGTTCTTTTTGAAGTTGAAAAGAAATTCACCACTCTGCTTGTTAAGAAGGCAGTCCTTAATGTGGGGTGCAAAGGTGCCAGCACAATGACTTACCATTTTGAATATTCTAAATCACAACATGTATTATTACTGATTGCCGTTCATTTTTGAAGATTAACATGCCCCATTTCTGAACTATTTCCTTTGCTTTCATCACATAAGCAACGATTAAGGATTGAGTCATATCTTTTGGTGTAATTTCGAATCAGCATATATAGCTCTGCTGATTTCTAAAAAAGAAAAAACAAAAATGGATTGCTTATAACACAAACAGCTTATTCCATATGATTTTTGATTGAGTATACTGAATTAATTCAAGCTTCCTTCTGAATTCCTAATTAGCATGGGTAAATTTAAAATCATTTAAGGTCACTGGCTTTTGGGTAGGAACAGGAGACCTCTTTGCTATTGTGATAAAACATTTTCAGCTTTAGAAAAATGTCCTGAACCTGCTTAAGGGAATATTTTAAAAAGTCATTTGCTGCTGTTCTAGGAATCTTCATATTATTTAAGCAGTAATATGCTGAATAATAGCCTAAGTATGGTACTCCACTAAAAATACTTCATATTTAGTAGACAGTAAAAACAATAAAACCAGATTACGTGTGTAGACTTACCAGTTCTGCTGTTTGGGCAGGAGTTTAACAGATTCCCAGACATCTAGCAACTACTCCTGGAATCAGCAAATGCCAAATAAACTCAAGACAAATCTGCAGCTTAATAATAGGGAGTCTAATGTGTCCTGCTTTGCAACCTGCCAGTATTGGCAGGTTTGCCTGTCTTTTCACAGCAATGCTGGGAACTTTGAATTATTTTTCCATTTCAAGAGAGATTTTATTGGAGAGAAATAAATAGCATCTTACAAACACAAGGCCAAATGCTGCTATTTGTTCATTTAACAGTAACTACTTCTTAGTTTGAACAGAATTTTAGATCTCATCAAAATAGTGAAAATTTTCAGCTGCTTTTTTTTTTTTTTTTGGCCTTTTGGTAAGGACATTCTGTCTGCACACATCTGGTGTAATTAAATAGAGTATTATGAAATGGCTGTAGGATTCTCCACTTCCAGGAAAGACGTTGGAAACTACCTGATATTTGGTTCTGTCATTACAGAAGACATTAGAAAGGGAAAAGAGTATTTTCTTCAGAGCTTTATGAACCTGAAAGGAAATTATCTCTTGCAGAGTTATTCAGTATTTTACACAGATGTGAATTCCATCCTAAACTTGGATTAGTTTGGGGCTCTTTAAAATATGTCTGTAGTTCTATGTATCTCATACCTGATTTGAAATGAGATTATTTTTTAAACTGCCAGTTTTTAATATCTGTCTTCAAAGCTTTAGTGCTGCTAAACACTCCTGTATTTCCTGTTTATTGCCTTATTATTCTTCTTAGTGGCAATATGTTCCTTTTATTATGATAATTTGTGTCTTACACACCATATTCTTTTCTGCATTTTCATAGTTTGCATATGCTTGTAGGTTTTTAGTAAAGAATTGACTAAAAGATTTATAGTTGCTAGGTCATTTATTTTTTATGTGATGAATTCAGCTTCAATTCAAACATGTTTTCACTAGCAGTTACGTGTAATGTAACTCACAATTTATGGCTGTGTTAACCCTATTTTATATTGATCAGCAATTGTTTCTTTATCAACTATGATATAGCTTTGTTTCACTTCATATTATTTGCTAGCAGTACATAAAAGGATGACCTTTAACCTCATAGCTTTCTCACAGACTTGGAGAAACCTTTTACTGTCCTGTCCCATTAAATTCTTATTGGGAAGAAGAGCAGAAGGGAACAAGTTTTATATGACCTTTTTATTTCTCCTTTTGAAACATCTCTTTGGGCCTTATATCGGTCATGTGAGCATTCACATAACAAATAAAATCTCTTCCAAAAAAAAAAAATCCCACCATCCAGACATCTGTCTAAATGCAGTCTGTGCCCTTAGACACCTATGATAATTACTTTTTTATTAAAAACAAATAAAAAAAATACAAAAACAACAAAAGATCTCTATCCTCCATAAGATTTCTAAGGCAACATAAAATGAACGTAAAATTATTTTCTCAGAAGTTGTAAGAATTGATTCATACATCTCCCATGAAATCCATAGGATTTGAACTCAAATCACTCCTTTCAACTCAGCTTAATTCAGTATCCTATTTTTCCTTATCCTATTACCAACTAAGAGATGATCCCCAAAATTCACAAATCCAAACAAAATACCAATATCTATGTAGAAAGACATTTTGAATTTTTGTTTGCAAAGTAATGAAAAGTGTTTCTTTTAAAAACAAATTTGAAGTCTAAAATCCAAGTAGTAAACCATCCCCAGTGTTCTGTTAGATTGATCTTTTTGTAGTTCTTGTCAAAGAGAAAGAAAGGGAATGTGGCTTTACTGAATTCAGCTGGTCTCACTATTGCTTTCAGTTTCTTTCGCTGACAGATCTGTCTGTCTTGTCTTTCTGTTGCACTTCTGTAGCACTTCCTACTGTTTCTGAATCTCAGCTTGAGATGGTGTGAAACATGTACTAATTTTGGGTGGTGAATAAAAAAAAATAATTGCAACTGTGTTTCATAATGTTCTCTTGTCTTCTAATTAAATAAGGGATTCTCAATGATTTTTTTTTTCTCCAAAAGTGTTTCTTTGTAGTGTTTTCATTTCCTTTCTTGATCCTTTTAAAATCACCTCTTACAAAAATGTTTTGTTTTTTTTTAATAGTTACACAAAACTACTGCTATTGAAAATGGGTTTATTTTTGTTTTAAAGATTATCATGTTAAAATTTAACTGTGAGTTCTAGGACAAACAAAGAATAAAAATATTTTATTTAAGGACAAACATAGCCAAGATATGCTAGTAGATAAGTATAACACCAAAGTCATCACAATTAGAATAAACAGAAAGAAAAGTTCCCTTCCAGATGGCAAAGGCTCTTTATGAAAAGTAAGGAGGAATAATTTATATAATATTTTTGGGGGGAATGGTAACATTTTTGACATAAAATACTAGGCACAGAGTACTAGCAAACTTAGTCCATTTAAAAAAAAAATCTTGATTTTCCCGCTGGACAAGAGAAGTCAAAATATGTCGTTCTGCTTCAAATCCAAAACTGCATCTTGTGTTTAAAATTTGTGGGAATCATGCCAGTGATTAGTTGCATGCCTATGATTAGTTGCAGCATGGAATCAAAATCTTTCTGAACAGGGAAAAAAAAAATCGGACTGAATTGAGTGACCTTATTGATAGCTCATGTCAATCTTTTCATAGCTATACATTTCTGTAAAGCAAAGTGACTGGAGAATCATAGAATTACAGAATGTTTTGGGTTGGAAGGGACCTTAAAGACCACCTACTTCCAATCCCCCTGCCATGGGCAGGGACACCTCCCACCAGGTTGGCCAAGGTCCTATCCAGCCTGGCCTTGAACACCTCCAGGGATGGGGCATCCACAGCTTCTCTGGGCAACCTGTGCCAGGGTCTTACCAACCTCTGAGTGAAAAATTTCTTTCTAACCTCTAATCTAAATCTCCCCTCTTTTAGTTTAAACCCATTCCCCCTTGTCCCATCATTATCTACCTGAGTAAAGCGTCCTTCTCCATCCTGTTTTAAGACCCCTTTAAGTATTGAAAGGCTGCTATGCGCTCACCCTGGAGCCTTCTCTTCTGTAGGCTGAACAGCCCCAACTCTCCAAGCCTGTCTTCATAGGAGAGGTGTTCCAGCCCCTTGATCATCTTTGTGGCCCTCCTCTGGACCCGCTCTAACAGCTCCATATCCTTCCTGTTCTGGGGGCTCCAGATCTGGACACAGTACTCCAAGTGTGGCCTCACCAGGGCTGCGTAGAGGCGAACAGTCACCTCCCTCAACCTGCTGGCCACTCCTCTATTAACACAGCCCAGGATGCAGTTGGCTTCTGGGCTGCAAGCATGCACTGCTTGTGCATGTTTTGATCTTTGACATGTTGATCTTTTCATCCATCAGAACCCCCAAGTCCTTCTTTGCAGGGCTGGTCTCAATGAGTTCTTCTCCTAGTCTGTGCTCACATCTAGGATTTCCCTGGCCCAGGTGCAGCACCCTGCATTTAGACTTGTTGAATGTCATTAGGTTCACATGGGCTCACTTCTCCAGCCTGTCCAGGTCCCTTTGTATGTCATCCCTTCCTTCTATTGTATCAACTGCACCACTCAGCTTGGTGTCACCTGCAAACTTGCTGCTGATGCACTCAATCCCACTGTCTGTGTCACTGATGAAAATACTAAACAGTACTGGTTGAAGGACACGTCTGGTCCAAAGGCAAATCTACCCTTTTTTAGCTAAAAAACATTACTCCTTGTCCAATCACAGCACTCCCTGATAAAGAGTCCCTCCCCAGTTTTTCTGTAGGCCCTCTTTAGGTGCTGGAAGACCACTGTAAGGTCTCCCCGGAGCCTTCTCTTCTCCAGGCTAAACAACTCCAACTCCCTCAGCCTGTCTTCTCAGGAGAGGTAGTCCAGCCCTTTCATCATCTTTGTGGTCCTCCTCTGGACTCATTCTAATACATCCATGTCCTTGTGCTTGGGACCCCAGAGCTGAACTCCAAGTGGGGTCTCACGAGAGCAAAGTAGAGAGAGAGATGGTCATGCTGCTTGTGATGCAGCCTTGGATATGGTTCAAGTACACATTACCAGATCATGTCGGGCTTCTTATCAACCAGCACCCCCAGGAAAGGTCCTTCTCCTCAGGGCTGTTCTCAATCCATTCTTTGGATTTGAAGGCCACCAGGTTTGTCAGGCACAATCTGCCCTTAGTGAAGTCATGTTGGCTGTCACCAGTCGCCTCCTTATTTTCCATGTTCTTTAGCATAGTTTCCAGAAGGATCTGCTCCATGATCTTGCCAGGCACAGAGGTGAGGCTGACTGGCCTGTAGTTCCCTGGGTCTTTTTGCCCTTTTTTAAAAATGGGGGTTATGTTTCCCCTCTTCCAGTCAGTGGGAACTTCACAAGACTGCCACAACTTCTCAAATATGATAGTGGCTTAGCAACTTCATCTGCTGGTTCCCTCAGAACCATGGGATCTATCTCATCAGTTCCCACGGACTTGTGCACTTTCAGGTTTCTACCTGGAAAGGAGAACCTGATCTTCTCCTACAAAGGCGGTTCTTCATTCTCTCAGTCCATGCTTTTGTCTTCTGGAGCTTCAGCTGTCTGGCTACAGCTCTTGTCAGTGAAGACTGAGGCAAAAAGTTATTGAGTACCTCAGCCTTCTCCATGTCCTGGGTAACCAGGTCTCCCATTTCCTTCCAGAGCGGGCCCACAATTTCCCTAGTCTTCTTTTTATCACTGATGTGCCTATAGAAGCCTTACTTGTTGCCCTTGATGTCCCTAGCCAAATTTAATTCTAATAGAACATCTCTTGAGGTAAACTTCTAACTGACATGTCCATAATTAGTAATATCTTGAGCAAAATTTATTTCAAAAAAAAAAAATCTCCTTTTGGAGATTGTTTAATCAGTTTCCAAATGAAACTATAATGGAAATCTAAGCAGAAAGTAAAAACAATAATTAAATCTGGATCCAGTAGTATAAAGCTTGGCTCTGTCAAGGAAGTACGGGACGTTAATGAGACTTCCTTACATGCTAGAAGCTGAGCATCTGGTTAAGGGCTTTCCAAATAGTGATGTTGGAAATTTGAGGCATTTAGAACTGTAAATATTTTTATACTGATTTAAGGCATAGTGACTTGACCTACCTGAGAACAGTTAAACAGCTACAGACAGTCATTTACAATGCTTACAGCCTACAGACTGAACTTGATCTTTGCAAAATGTACTGGTAACTTATACATCAATGTAAAATGTACCAAGGAATGCTTTTTTGTAATTTGTCTTTTTCTCTATTTAGAATTTTTATATTGCATCCTTTGAATTGTCTCAACAGTGATTTCATATATATATATATATATATATATATATATATATATAATAAATGATGTTTTGAGAAAAAAATGGTTTATAAATTTCCAGGGCAAAGAGAAAGGATGAAGATTACTTGCAGGAAGGCTGTGCAAGGAAGAAAGGCAACTGGAGGCTGAAGGGAATAAGAGGATAAGAGGCTTGGTGCAGAGGTCAGCAATAATATCTTCCTAATGGCCATGTACCTTATAGTTTATGTTATGGCTGGTGCTGGCTGTTCAGAAAACAGTACACCTCTCTTGTCCAGACATATCTCTTTGCTCCTTGTAGTCTGATCCAATGTAAGACCTAGAGACAGAAGCAGTTCTCCATCTCCTAAGCTTTGAGGAGAGAGATTCACATGGAAACTTAATTCATAAACACCCTGGTTTGCAGAAAAGCAGGATTCCCAGTCTCACAGGCACAGATTGGAGGAACAAGGACTCAGATGACTCATTTGGGCAGCTGCTGTGTATAACAGAATGTTTTGAGGGTTGCAGAATGAGAGGCTGGATCTGGAAGGAGATTAACCTGTGACTTCACTTGGGATGTGCGTGTGCTGTGAGTCACTGGCTGAGTGTGAGGTGAGAGTTGTCTTGGCATAAGCTGAAGTTTCATCTCTTCCAGAAAATGAATCACCTGCTTCTGTGTCTTTTCTTGTTAATTTCTATGAAATAAACAGTTTTCAGAGGCTTCAATACATTCAAGTATGTTTTTACTGGCAAGTCTGATGGCATTTGAAGCAAAAGGAACTCAGTTACCTGTTGAAGCCAGTGTTTTTTAGGCATTTCCCAGAAGCAGGTCTGAGATCTGCACAATGCCAGAGGCACTATCCTGCTGCCACTGCAGCCTTATTCCCAGAAGTATCACCTAGTAAATAGACATACGCAGTCAAAACTGCCAAGTGATCTATATTCTCAGTCTACTTCAGTTTATTCTCCTTACTTTCTCTCCTTTCTGCTTGTCTTTGAAGTGAGAAATTTTCATGTGTTAAAATCCAGTGAAAAAGAAAGAAGCTAGCAACATTGTTCTTTGAAGCACTGCACTTGGGCTCAAAGTTATCCTAATATCAAGGAAAGCCCCAAATTGTTATCTTTCTCTTTAAATTAGCTGATATAAAAAAATATACATATAAAGTTTTCGTGGATCACTGGTACAGTGGGGTAATGTGTTTCAGGAAGTGACTGGCAATGTGGGTGGAAGATCAAGAGAGCCTTCATATTCTGTTGATGGTGCTGTGAAGATCATCGTGAAGCTTCATGTGAGGTGCAAGATGCCTCACAACCACAACTAATTTATCTATCTATCTATCTATCTATCTAAGTTATATATATTTATATATATATATATATATATATATATATATATATATATATATATATTTATATATATATATAATTTATCTATCTATATATAATATATATATAGATATATTGCATTGTTCTTGGATGGTTGTATCTGGTTAGATGTAATCGTTTAGTTTCTGTGTTTTCTTTTTACATGTGAAGAGTATAGCTGACGTGATCTGTAACTCATGGGGTTCAGGCATGGTTGGGCTAGGTGATGGCCAGTCTTACACAAGCAATCCTGCAGGAGCTTTGCCTTGCCTTGTCTCATTCCTTAGTTCAGGTCTTTGGTATCCTACAACACTGTCCTTAGGTGTTCACTTTTCAGCAATATGGAAACATTTTTTTAGAAGTATTTCTCTTTTAATTTTTTATTGTGTAAGGTGACTGTGGCCTTCACTCAGCGATTCCCTCAAGATGGTGACTTTGCCACCTGTGTCACTTGGATTTCAAGTAATGTAATTCCCCTCTTTTTCATCCAACACCTTAGTAATGTCATCTCAGAAGGTAACAGTAGGCAACTAGCTGCACCTTTTATTGAAAAGATACACATCTGTGGTCCGTAACCACATGAACTTGATTTCTGTTTGTGAATGGAGGAGGTGTTGATGTACTCACCTTGCTGTTGCTTGATTGTAAGGATCTGGAACTTGAATATTCCCTGAGAAAACTGTGGCCATGGAACTGATCTGTAATTTTGGTCCCACAAAAGTTGATTTCGTGGCTAACTGGTCATTTAGTGAGTCCTACCTTCTGTCTTCTCTCTTTCTTTTCTGAATGCTTTTGGGAAAGATTTGGAAGGATAATTCATATGCCTTCATTTTCCTTGTGCTGCAAAATTCACACTTTTTTTCCCCCCCTCCTATCTGCATAGCTTCAATTAAATATAGGTTGGCATTGGGGATTTTATTGTATTTCTTTTTAATTAATACTTTGTTGAGTCAGGTGCTGTCTTTTCTCTGGTGTCTTTTGAAGATATTTCTATTGTGAAATAAGAACACTAAATTGTGCATATTCCCCATGCTAATTTTATTTATTTATTTATTTAGCCAGATAGGAATTACCTGTTCTATAATTTAATATAATTACCATTGATAACTTTAGTCACTGGAGCTAGTCAGTCAGAGGATTGCTGTTATTAGTTAAGAAGTTAGTTAAGAGGTTTTAATTCATGGCATTAAGTTCTTTCTTGTATATCTTATTTCTCTGGCTGACCAGGCTTTCCCATGAAATGACAAAGAAAAATGGTCATCCTAAAATGCAGGCTAGTTGTTTGCTTAGTTCATAACAAATTTGAAGAAGAAAGGGGTCAGGAAAAGAATCACTACAGCTCTTATCATGACCTGATGTTACTATTATGTCCAGTAATTAGTTTTTCCACCATTAATAGCTTTTGCACATGTGTGAGTAGGACAGGTCATGTTGACCTTTCTTTGTTTTCTCAACATATTCAACTTGTTAACATTAGAAGGAATCATTAGGTCTTACTTAATATTATAAATGTCACTGGCAGAGAGTTGCTTTCAATTTGAGCAGTGCCTCAAATATACATTTTTAATAATGAAAAATATATTTTTAATATTAATAGTCATGTGAGATGTTTGCTTTAATCCCTTCTCCCCTTTCCTGAAATTTGGCCCATCTCAGAAGATGGAAAAGCTAAGAAAGATGTCTTATTCTTAAACTTCTGCGAATATCAGATCTTAATTTTTAAAGTATATGTTGTAAATTAGGTTACAGAAAATAAAGTATTTTAAATGTACTTGTAACAGTAGCTTTCTTTTATATTAACATTCATTAAAGCAGTCTCATGGTGAAAATGTGAGGATCGTCTGCACATGGTGAAAAACTTAAGAGGAGTGGGGAAGGAAAATGGCAAGATAATTCTTTTAAATGAGACAAGCTTAGATATTCAGGCACATCAAAAATTATTGGAAACAGACTTTTGGACCAATTTTCTTTTGCAACCACATATGTGCTTTTCCCTCATCCACATATTTTAAGAGTGTGGGTGGAAAACAAGGATATATTGGTCTTAAATACAGATGAGAGGCCTCTATCATCCTCAAATATGTTATACTCACCACTGCTTCCACAATGTTTATATTCAGGAAAACAGTATGAGACAGCTACATATATGTGTAAAGCTTGGGAAAGATTATTTTATGCTAAATACCTGCTTGGGAAGATACTGCCTAGCACCTATTATATATGTTTACATATGGGAAGCTACACAAGTCTATTTTATAAGTTTATTATTTATGGGGAAAGTCCTACTTAATACTGTGTTTACTAATCAGTCCTCCTGGGGTCTTCATGCTCAATGCAGAAATGAACCTTAGAAACATCTGAACCAACAAAATGGTTTTATAACCAAGCATATTTTGGCACCTTTTTTAAGTTAGCTGTAATGTTTAGTCAAATGCAATGTTGGCAAAAATGGCAATGTTTTGTTTTTCAGGATGGGAAGAAGAAGTTTGACAAGGAAAGTGAGAAATATTATTCCATCTTAGAGAAGCACTTAAATTTATCAGCAAAGAAGAAAGAATCTCATTTGCAAGATGTAAGCACTTAACACAGTATTACCTGGTTTCCAGTTTGCACAGAGATCATGATAACAAACGTGTTGTACTTTATTTATGTGAAATATGATAATTTCTTGTACTTACTCTTGCTGTGAGTATAAATTCCTGAGTGGGATTAATACAGTCCTAATAACAGTTAAATCTTTTAACAAGGCCGTATTCTACACGTCCAACTCTGTATACTTGATGTGACCAAACCAATGTTTATTTGTTACAACAACATGAAAGAATTATATTACTAAAATAAAAACGTGACTTTTATAAGATATATCTGAACTATTTGAAAGACAAATAATTAATTGTTGTTTTTTTGTTGTTGTTTTTATTCAGTTTATTGCTCAATGAAATTATGCTTCTGTTTCACAAAAATTTTAATTTGAGAGACTGAACTGGGATAATTTTAATGATACTTTTTGTGGTTCTTTTTCTTCTTTTTCACCTTATTCTGAGATTGCAGCGTCATGCTGCAATTGTACCCACAACTTCAGCTTTAAAGAGTTTGTATGCCTAATTCTTATCGTAAAAAAAAAAAATAAAAAATGAAGACTTCCAGTTTAAAAGGAGGGTTCCAGGGTTTTTCAGTATGCTGGTAGAAATTATTATGATTCATCTTTGAGACAAATTACAGTATAAGCATAAATTTGATCTCAATGGTACTGTTTTTTCCAGAAGTTATTAAAATTATTTTGAATTATTTTCGCTGTTATCACGGTGACTCTTAAATCATGAGGATTATTTTGCCAATGGAGTTTTCACAGAATATGTGACCATTGGTCACAAATTGTAGATTTTTTTTCATGTTTACCAGTAATTCTGTGATTTGAATCAAAAGAGACTTAGTGATTTAAAATTTGCAATAACGTTTATAATCCTGAATTACCATAGCTGTGTATGTAATAATCAGTTTAAATAGGACATTAATTATATAGGATGGGTTAATTGTTCCACGCATATATCAAAGTTTTCTATATATAGCTTTCACTTTTCCTAAATATCTTGTGTATTGATGAAGAAACAGTTGGAGGCTAAGCAGCAGCTGAGAAAAAAATAATTTAATTTTTTACCAGAATGTGGAAAATTGAACTTAAGCAATGATTTACTCTAGAATATAAATAAATAAAATATTTTACTCTTGAGACATGAGAATAATTGCAGCCTAAAAACAGAAACTAAAGTGAAAAGTAATGACTGTGAATCTAATAAACTGTGGCAGAATAACAATGGATTTGGCTCAAGTATATAAACTAATGGAAAATTGGAGTAAATTTTTCCACTGTGTCCTTAAGTGACATTTCTGGATTTAAAATTTCATACTGAGTCTGAGGTTTTTTTTTGCTTTTCTGGGTACCCCACTTGTAAAGCACATAGCACATACCTTATCATTTTTATCTTCCCCGTTTTTATGTAGATAAAAGTGTGCTGAATCACCAACATAGACCTACATATGTAGGTCTGCCTAGTATACAACACTATAGCAAATCAGTACCAAAAATGATGACCAGGGAGACTTTTGGGCTGCATTTGTATTGTAAAGAAAAGGATGCCACCAAGCACCGATTCGTGGCCCAAATTTCAAGTGATAGCTGTTGACTCACACCCAGAGCAATCACACCAAAAATAATGCTTTTTTTTTTTTTTTTTTTTTTTTTTTTTTAGCCCACTGTTTGTTTTAATTGCTCAGGTTTCTTGGTGCTTCATCATATTATGTGGGTTGAAGAGTATTGGGAGGGGCAAGTTCTCCTTCTGTCTTAAGCTGTTTTACATATCTCACTTGGGTGCAATTGAGAGCGCCTTAATTAAGCATCTAAAGTTTGATGGTCTGAACATACTCTGTAGAGAGTGGTTGACATATGTTCATGTAATTGAAATGTGGTGGATATTTTAAGAGCCTGCATGACTACTGACACAGTTTACATAGATCAGTAGAGGTTTTTCCCACTAGCATCAAAAAGCAACTTCATAATACTGTCTTTTCACTGCCTGCAGAAATTCATAACAGAGCAGACATTGAATGATGTGGAAAAGTTAGTAAATTCTTGATATTATTTCTCTGAAATCCGTTCCAGAATTAGGCATAAATATAGACCAAAGGCTTCACTCTCCAAGCTTATATGAAGTTCTAGTATACACTTTACTGATATCCTACATCAAAGAAATTATCACTCACTATAAGTAGATATCATACAAGGAGAAACTCAAAATTGCATCCATCAAATCCTTTTATTTTTTTTACATGCAGTTTGAAGTCATAAAAATATGTGAAAATCCTTTCAGCTTTTGAAACTTTAAAATAACTTTCAAAGTGTTTCTTACAAATCTAAGTCCTCAGTATTCACACAAATTTATCTGCTTCCACAGAAGACATATCGTGGAAATTGTGATTTAGTCCCTGTACACTAGTGGCCTTAATTTAGGAACCCATCCATACTTGCAATAGCACTAAGTTGTCATAAGTATTGTTACAACTACAAGCTGCTTAAATGCTGTTCAGAATAGAGATGGATTTAATTAGGTCTTTAAATACTTTCCTGAGTTGAAGCCTGAAAGACCTCATTGCTATTGCCAGATTATACTATTTATTTAAAATTAAATGTGAAAGCTAAGGTCTCTCTCAAGTGCTTATTGACTGCACTTGTGTGAGTGTGAATTGTGTCCCAAAGTGGTGGCACCTGGTTCTGTTCAGCTATGTAGCATTGCCTTGCATATTTTTTGTGAAATAAAGCTATTAACAGAGTACGAAGACAGTACCTGAATGCACTATATGAATGGTACGTGGTAGAATTCATTTGGTGGAAAAGCCCTTGATTCTTGGAATTTTGAGTGTTTGTTTTCTGTTTCATAATATTAGGTTTTGTACTTGATTTCCTGATTTACCTTTTTGTAGGCGTGGGAGGGGAATGCTGGTACTGAATCACTTGAAAGATATTGTTTTGAAACCTATGCTTTGAAGTGGTGCTAGAGCATAGTGCTAGGGAAGTGGATCGATATTGTTAAGGGCTCTGTGCATCCAAATCATGGTAGTAGCATGTTCTTAACTAAAGAAGCAATGTTAATTATGTATGATGCTATTGATGACCAAGTCCTGCCTAAAGGAAAACAATGATTTTCTGCATTTGTACAGTTACAAGTACTAAACCTCTTTTTGATACGTTTGCTGTTTTAATATTGTTTTAATATTTGCTCTCAAGGGAGACATCTAGCTCTTCCATTTTTCCCATATTTGTTATTCTTAATGCCGAAAATGAAACAGGGAATTTACAGAAATACATGACTATGCATCAAAAAAAAAAAAAAAAGCTGAACTGGTTTCACTTGTATGGTTGAAACTTGATAAAAACTCTTTTTGACCCAAGACCAAAAGCTGACAAATAAAGCCCAAAAGGGATTTGCTTGAGAAGATGATTTGTTACTGTAAAGGGAGAATTAAAATGGAATCTGCATCTCTTCTGTAAGGATTATCCTTGTATTACATTGCTTGTCTGTTATGTCCCTCTCTCATGCCTTGTTTAAATTGAGTATAGAAGGCTTTTACTCCTTATCAGATGATAAGAGTTAATTCCTTAGCTTTGTAGTCTCTGCTTTGGTCCTGCATCTTCATGTTGGATGGTATTATTGAGGCATTTCTTACAAATATTGCCCTGTAGTTATGGCACTGGAAAATTAAAATGTGAAACATAACTGATACATGAGGATAAGGACTTAGACATGTTTGTATTCCCAGAGCATAAGATCCATACTATGAAACAATGTTGCAAGATTTTGCTGTTAAAGACACTCTCTTTTAGAAGGAGAACAATTTCTTGAGAAGGTATTTGAAACTGAGAAATATGTATGGTTTTGGTGCATGTGATAAACATTTCAATAATTTCAATAGAAATATTAATCTTTTGGCCCTCCCTGATTTCTGTCTTGATCTCTTCTTTTTCTAAACATTCCATGTGCTACAGACGAAGTTCCCCGTGCCACCTTTCTTGTTTCCTTTGTTTCCTTTCAGCCTCTCCTCAAAAGGAGAATGTAAAAGCGCAAAAAGGAAAACAAAACAAACAAACAAAAAACACTGGGGATGAGTCATGAGGCAAAAATGTATAATGTTGACTTCTTCAGCTTACATTTAGATATTTTAAGTAGGTATTCTATTTTTTCAGGGAAAAAATGAGCCCCATAAAGATTGTAAAGTAATCTTATGAAAGATCTGTTTAATTATGGCAATATCTGTTTTAAAGCAATCATGAGTAAACTAACATCTATATTTTGTTTTGCCTTTTAGGCAGATACACAGATTGACAGAGAACATCAGAACTTCTACGAAGCATCTTTAGAATATGTTTTTAAAATTCAGGAAGTACAAGAGAAAAAGAAATTTGAATTTGTTGAACCTGTAAGTTTTATATTTTGTTCTTGCCAAATTTAGAATGCATTTATTTAAAGCTGGACATTTAATACGAAATATCTATTTTTTGTCTCTTTTTAAAGTTGTGATTACAGTTCATTTGTGTATAGAGAAGCATTAGGATCTAGGCTTGGGCATTTTCCATGGTTATTAAAGGTCTATGTAAGAGTATCGTATTTACTATGAAGTGAAATGTCAAATGACTTGGAGTGTGCCTAACATTTTAATGGGACAATATGTAATGTTTTGTCTGTGCAACACTTACTGGGTATTTCCTAATGTCATGGTTTCATGGCTGAAATTTTGAGCTAGTTCTTGGATTCATATATTCCGTATAGGCAGCATATATGTTTGTTTTTCCAAATCATATATGAAATAATGTGAAAATTCAGTTCTGTAGGATGGGTATATTTCCCTTTTGCTGGTGAAGTCATTTGTCTTTAGTTTACCATCCATAAAAAAGAAAGCATACCTTGACATGCCAAAAAGAGGAGGATGAAGTTATACGCTAAAGTCCATGTTTAGATATGGGATTTCACATCTGGGATTTCCTTCTGGACTGTACCACACCCCCAAGATACCTGCCAGGTTGATCAGAACCAGAAGCTGCTTCAGTGCAATGTGCTAGCATATTTCTATGGCATATTATTAGTATTAATACTGTTCATGTCATGGAGGACTAGCTTGCCATTTGCCTTATTTATTAGCACCTGTAGGCCTTGACAGAGAACTTCTAGTGTCGTCTGTCCCTTCCTGTTAAGCATTCTGAGCAGAGCAGAACATCGTTTGTGAAAAAGGAACATGACAAGCATAACTTTTTCTGTCTCCACACCATCTTCTAGCTCCCCTATAACTAACCGAAGCTGCACTCTTGACTGAAACAGGTTGAATTACATCTCTAACACCCAATGTCACCAAGTAGAGCGTCTCAGATGCCTTCCTCCTATGAGATGAGAATGTATTGTATAGTGAATGTTTGACATTGATGCAAACTAATGAACCTGAATTCAGCAAGCAGTACTTACAGAAATCCTATCTTTATGGCATGCAGCTGCCAAATCTTAGAGACTAAAACTTTGCTTAGATTCCTAAATAAGAACATTTTTCTACCTGTCACAGATTAATCCAGAGTGTCTCTCTCTGTCTCCTTCTGTAAAACTCTCACATCCTGGAAAAATCTAGCAATCTTGACCTAGCTCTGACCCTTGTATAGGAGACTTTATGCTCCTTTAAAGTAGTAGAAACTTGCTGTATTGAGAAGACATGGCACATCAGGAAATATTGTTGTGCAATTCTGTGTAGTAAAAGTAGGGCATCTTTCATCCTATGGGCTAGACAGAGAGGAAGAAATAAATTTAATTCTGTATATTATAGCTGGAGATACAGAGTTTTATTCTTTTGACCAAGAGCTGTCCCCACAATATGTCAGCCACCACAGCAGCAGCTATCAGTTACCAAAATGAAAGAGAGATTTATTAGTGCATCAGTGCTGATACTGAGCAGACAAGCAGGGGAGGTTGCTGGTAGACTCTGTGTTGTGGACCTGGGTATTTTTGTCACCAGATACATGCATCCAGTAGGTAAAATTTACTTAGGGTAGATCGGTTGCCATCCTGTGTTTGATCAATAGGCTGTTTGGTCCAGTGTGCTGTTTGTTATACACAGGCCATTACTTGATGTCCCAGAGGAAGGTACAGGAAAAACTGTGGTGACTGAGTACTGAGAGCCCTTGTGGGAAGTGTCTTCTGGCTCTAGTGTATATTAATTATAATCAAACTGAATATAAATAGAGCTTAAATTCTAACACCAGTTATAAAACTCTGAATTTCCAAAATTCCTACTTTTTTTGTTCCTAGTCTGTTTCATACAAAGTTTTGGAATAAAAAACATTTACTAAAACCCACAAGGCAAAGTATGCCAAGTGAAATACTGCACATCAGTAATACTATGGGATGAAGGAAAAAAAAAAGTCTTCAAAATAGACTTTGTAAAAATACCTGGTGATGTATGAAGTATGAGCATGTGCACCTAGATGCAAGCAGATAAGGACAGAGCCTAACACTTTAAAATCTGCCATCAAAAGAATTACCATATAACTCATTTTCCTCTGGGTGCTCTAAAGATGTTCAGATGTTAGAAGAAGCCAGGTTGTGTGTATATAACAGACATTCCTCCTCATGAGCTCAGCTGGTTGTGGGGCATTCTGATGCAGGTGCTGCTTAGGTCTGATTTGTCAGCACAGTGTCATGTCTCAATATAATTCTCAGTCTGACATCCTACTAGTAGACTCTTTGAAGGTTTGAAGGGAGTCTTAACAACATAAAAGAAATGGCATTAGTGTGGTAAAAGAGGAAAGTATAATGCCTATGTGGAATAGGGGCAAATTTGTCATATGAGAATAGAATTTGAAATTATCTGCTGGAGCTTCTTCCAGCATCTTCAGTTTGTCTGTGCCCAAAGATAAGGTTTCCCTGGGAAATAGACAGGGAGAGGTGGCCCAGCAAAAATTGCCAGGTGCACAGGACAATAGATTTCAGTGAGTGGAAAATGTTTCTTCCCGGAGGGCAGCAGGGAAGGACCGTGAGGCACAAGATATTAATAATTTGTACTCTGCATAGAGGATAGTGGCATTTAGTGTAGGCTTCTGCAGCTGATCGTCAGGCTCTGGGTTTCTCTGCTCTTCTGTGCCTCTTGGAGTGCTGATGTGCCTCAAGGAGCTGCTGATGTCCATGAGAGTATGAGTAACAGGTGGCTGCCTCTTTGTGACCCTCCTAGGTTTTGAGTTTTTTTCAAATAAAAGAATAAGCTTTTCATACAGGTCATTAATTTAAACTTTTTCTTATGCAAAAACAAATTAGTGTTAAAATTTACCTTGCAGTTAAAAAAAAAAAAAAAAAAAAAAAAAGAAGTGGCAATAATCTCTGCTCCTGGCCTTGCCTGTGGGGGCCCAGAGAAGGTCATCAGAAATAGTGAAGCTTTCTGAGGATGTTGTGCTTGAGAGGGAAACAAAACCTCCTACCCAGAGCTCCACCCTGCCCCTCAGTGATGCCAGGGCCTTCCTGGCCTGCAGGAATTAGGGCACAGAGTTCATACTCAGTGAGCTGAAATGTGAGGGGTCATCCGTTAACCGTCACAAAAGCCCAGGAGTGTTTATTTAAAGGGGAAAAAAAAAAAAAAAAAAAAACTGCCAGTAATTGCATGCAGTTGATCCGACTTCACTTTTTAGTCCAAAGAGACGGTGGATGTTAAACGCAATTTCTCCTTTCTTGGATTTTCTATGTTATTAACTGCATTTACTTCAATCTGATAGAGAAGTACCTTCTGGTGCTATTTACTTATAAATAAAATGAAACTGAGGAGACAGGGACTTTTTGGCTGATGTGCTGCAGGCCAAAGGTTAAATTCCTCTCCTATCCGAAACCTAAGCACAGTCTCCTTCCTGTGAGAATGAAATGACCAGGCAGTCTTGAGGTCACCAGCTCTACATAAAAATAAATAAAGTCTCAAGAAGTAGCTGGATTTTGTTTCAGGTTCTGTGTTGAAATCCTCACAGCCCTTGGATAGTGAGTAGCATTGTGTTACTGAGCTCAGTCCTTGCTTGTTGACGTGACCGATTAGGTTCTCAGAACGAGGTAACTGCAAGGTACTTGCTGCTTGTCAAACTGATGATATGAACATTACATGTGATGTTTGGTGAAATCAGTCAGCTCTTAATATATGAAGATTACCTTGAAATACATTGGATAGGAAAAAAAAGAAAAAAAAAAAAGAAGAAGAAGGGCTGTTTTTCTTTTCCATCCTTTAAAATAAATCCCTTTAAAATTATGAGCCTAGACTTAGCAACAGTGCCTCCTGTAACACCAGCAGGAAGAAAACCTCACTGTGAGTACAAGCCTGGGGTAAAAGTCCTTGGCTTTTAAATCTCCTCCATGCAATGCTATAGCTATGCCTGTGGTGATGGAAATGGTTAGGAAAATACCCCACAGCATAGGCACTAGGTGCTTTCTGTCCCCCTGTTCTTCCACCACTAGTGGAACATAAGTAGCAGCAAATACCATCCTCAGTATCAGTTGTTTCAACAGAACTTGAATAAACTGGAGTAGAACTTGCATAAAACAAGCACGTTTTTACTTTTCTTTTATTATTCCTCTTTTTCGAAGTGCTCAGAGAGTATTTGACCAGGAGATTCTCAAGGCCAGACCCTCTGCAATGCACAAGTGCCAGAATAGCTGAACAGGACTTTCACTAAAATACATTCTGATTTTTCTGTGGTGGTGTTGTTTTTTTTTGTTGTTGTTTTGTTTTGTTGTTTGTTTTTTTTTTTTGCTCTGGTTGTTTTGTTTTTTCTTTTTCTTTCTAATAAATTCATCTTTGCTGCCATCTAGTGCTAAATCTTTTCCTTCCCAGTATTTTCCCATGCACTCAGTAAAAGCTGTTTGTAGAATGGAAGCTGGTTTTCTTTCAGTATTCAAGATGAAATTTAAACAGTTTGTAGTTATGTTCTTCAGAAATGCGTTTTAAAATGATCTTTAAAATTCAGGTATCAGCTGACATGCTGCATCTTTCTACCACTAGCTCTTTTACTGAAATTTTAGTGTGCCTAAACAGCCTGCTCTGGCTGCAGTTTTGGTGGGGGCTCACAGTACTCCTGCAGTTCTGGTAAAAGGGATGCTTAGCACTGAACTCATAATTACACATCAAGTTAATCCCCTTCATTTTTTACTCAAACAAGTTTGAGTAAGCACAGGAATAATTATGCAGCTGTATCTGAAGGGGCTGTGGTTGGGTACATGATGACTAACTGGATCTGGACTATGAGCCGGGGCTTTGCACAGCTGGAGTCAGAGCAGAGTTTTAACTATAATTTATTATTTGTTTTAGACTTTATTCATAAAGAAATGAAAATAGTTTTTCTTTTTAAAGAGTTAGAATTACATTATAAACCTTAAAATTATAGAACTTCTTATAACAGTTTACGTAATAGGAGCTTTTTAAGATAAATTGTCATATTCGGACCTTCCTCGGAATGACTTGAATAACAAGTAAGGGACTTTCAGGACCAGTCATTAGCTGAGATAATGCTTTCTGCTGGGCAGATGGTCATTTAAACTTGAGAAGATTTATCCAAGATGTGGAGCTTTCTGCTGGGTTGCCTATGTTGTTTCTTTGGTAGTGGGTTGTGGTTCAGGACCTCACACCCATTGTAGAGGACCATTGGCTTTTATGCCCAAGGATTTTCTCAGTTCTTCAGGCTCTGTGATGCCATAGTTTTATCTCATCCTACGGTATCAGTAAAAAACAAGGGGGAAGTCCTTCACCCAGCCATGCCTTCACACTTTTATTTATGCAGTACTGATGGTCTGTAAACCAAAAGATGTTTTAACTTTCTAATGCAGCAGAAGAACTGGCTTTCTGAGTCAGAGGTACGCTCACTGTAGGGCTCAGTGACCAGGGATGGAAGAAGGATGTGAGGGGCACATGATGAAGCCGAATGGGGAAAGAGAGAAGGGAACGTAATGGGAGAGTAAGATTTTGGTCCAGTAGCAGCAAGTCATCATTTTAGCTCCCCTGCCCAGTGACCTGTGTCCTTCATCTCTCATCCTTCAAGCTGCTGCAGTTTCCATGTTAAAGCATGTGAAATGTCTTGCTTTGCTGGGGAATTGATGGGGCTCTGAAATTGCAAAACATTATTTTAGCTATTCCATTGAAATACAAATGTTTCATTAGTGTTAATCTCAGTGAGGGAACAACGCGGAGGGCTGCTGAACAAGGGTCACGGAGTGATGTGATAGGGAGGGATCACAAAATCAGTGATGTTATGTGATATCAACGACCTTGAGAGGGGTCACCTCCAGCACTTACAGGTTAGTAAGGAAATGCCTACAAGGCAGCATTATGGAGAAATCCACCAAACATCTTCTGGGAACACAACAGGCAGCTCTTGGTGTCCCTGCTTGAGCAGGGGGTTGGACCAGATGGACCCAGAGGTCCCTTCCTACCTCAACAGTTCTGTGATTCTGTCAGTAGAAAAGAGGGAGGCAGAACAACTTAATTACGTTTCTGCAAGTAAGGATGAGTGTAAATTTAAAGAAAATACAAACTTTGTAAAAGACTCATTTTTTAAGCTTTTACATTTACAATAATTTATGGCACTGGTAACTCAAAGCAAAGTGCATTAAATACGAATGATGGGATTTTTGTTGCCTGAGTCTAGGCTACTTCAGTAGTTGGTGGAGAGAGGCAAATGTGTCTGTTGGATCTTTCAACCTCTCCTGAGAAAGAAGTCTGAGGAAGGAATCAGGAGTATGCTTTAGAATACCTGTGGTTTTTTACTGGTTTAAGAGACAGCCTAGACTATCTGTTACTTAGCTGAGATGATTATCTTTGCAATGGCTGTAATATAATCAGATAAATCTATCCTGTTTATTAAAGCTTTTGTTACTGTACATCAAAGTTAATAGCTCATTTTTTTTAATTTTTTTTTCTTTACTTGGATGTATGTAAGCTAAATTTATATGTAAAGGGAAACATTCCATAATAAAAAATTAAATGCTTGTTATTTAATAGTAGGTAAGACAACTTTATGCAAAATGTATTTCTTTTTAATTTAGAACAGAATAAGTAAGTTAGAATTATCAACTTACAGTTCTATAAACTTAAAGTTAAGTTTTAAAGTTTGAAACTTAAAAAAAAAAATTAAAACTTTTAAAAAAAAGTTTTAAACTTTTAAAACTTAATAGATGGTAGGAATGCATTCACTCAACCACTAAAATAAGCCTTCTGAAAATATACTTGCACTTTTTACTACTTAAGCATTATTTTAGAACAAACTTCAAAAAGAATTTTCAGCTGGATAGTACAGACTTCAGCTGTTCTGTTGGAGTCAGTTGCAGACATACCAGATAGAATTCACATTTTGGTCAGAGCAGGAAGAAATAGTCTGGACTTCTTGTGTTGTATTAAGCTGTCCAAAACTTATCTTCAAGAGTCTCATTTGTGAAAAATAGGTCATAGCCCATTCAATTACTATGAAGAAAATGAAAACATATTTCTAAGAGTAATAGAAGAAAAAAACCTTGAACTCTGAAACTATGAGCTTGGAAAATTCACACCATCAGCTGAAATATTGGACAAAATGACTGGGATTGTGAATTAAATTATTATAGAAATGACAACTGCATGAGGCAAAAGCCCTTTTAACACCTCTCTTTCTTAAGGTCTGACCACTGTTTTCTTGCTCAGCAAACCATTGCTATTGCAAGTAATGAAAGCTCAGAGTGTTCTAGGAGCTAAAACATGGGATGTTTTTGCTGAAGGTTTGCCATCTTTTGCTGCAGAAAACAACTGAAAATCAGCTGTCCTAAGTTTTTGCTTTCTAATTTAAACTAATTTTTCACTATCATTGGCAGTACCTATATCTTATTTGTAAGTTAGTGTATGTCCTGTTATCATTGTGTTATTTAGCATTAAGAGCATGTTAAAAATCTGTAATGCTATTCAATTTTACCTTTTCAGCTCTTGGCTTTTCTTCAAGGATTATTTACATTTTACCATGAAGGATATGAACTGGCTCAGGAGTTTGCACCATACAAGCAGCAGCTGCAGTTCAATTTGCAGAACGTAAGGATAGTTTGTATTTACATCATTTTATTTGCTAAATTAATTTCAGGATACTAAAGTAGCCTCATATAGCACTTTTTTTTTTTAAACTGTAAATATGATGATGTTTTAATGAGCTGAAATCAAATTAATATATATAATTGATTAATATATGATATAATTGATTTTTTGCTAAGGTTAATGTAGTGAAGATGCTGGTCAACAAAGAACTCTGGAAAATTCAATCTTCATGTAGTTAATTTGTGATTTGCAGGTCAAAATTTTGGGTGTGAAAACCAGAAAAGCAGAATAGTCAAGTTTCAATTAAAAAAATAAAATAAATAAAAAACATAAGATTAGTTCATATAGGTTTAAATGTGTACATTTGCTTGAGAGTGGGGCCTGACTTTTGGAGTAAATATCCCAGAAATGCTTCAGCTGGTACAGAATGATACTGTTTGTTTCTTGAAGACTGCGGATTGCCATGAAAAACTTGTCCTACTGTCCAGTAGCTTCCCACTGTGCATAAAGAAAGCTCAGGAAGCCGTGCTCTCACTATGCTCTGGATTTACGTTGTTTTCCTTGGAGGATTGGTAAGACCTTCCTCCATGGCGGGCAGCTCTTGTGAGCATAAAGTTCCACTGAAAGAAAAGATCTGCTGTAGAGTGCTCACGATTGAACTGGTGAATCTTTTACTGGAGATTGGTCTGAATTTGAGAGTAAGATTAATCATGCCCAAAAATTCCGTAGCTTTCAGGAATAACAAAAAAAAAAAAAAAAAACACATACTTTTTCACGCATCATAACTACTTCATACAGCCGTATAATTATTTGGCTATGTACATTTTTCATGAAAAGTAACTTCAAAGTAAAGATGAAATGAAAATAATTGTGAAGAGACGTCATTAAATGACTCCAAGTGCTATTTTTTTGGGAGTGGCTCCATTTCTTTTCCATTTCAGTCTTTCAAGAAAACGTATCTAACAATTCTGTGTAGCTGCTCTGGATTCAGAGAAGCTACAAGGTTGAGAACATCTGACATCAGCTTCTGTGGGTAGCACCTTAGCTTTTGTGCTTAGAAAGTATGAAACAGGTCTGGGAGTGCATGCACACCTCAATGTGTCCAGATCATCTGCTGGCCCCTGTGGGTTACTGGAAGTTAAAATAATGACATTTTCCCTCTAGCATCTTGCTGTTGCAGAGGTATATTGCAGAGGTATGTTTGCTTAGTGTTGGAAGACAGTACTGCCTTAGCACTGTTAATGTAAATCTGTATTCTGTATTCCAGGTTTCACTGCAGTTCTCTGTAGTCCTTTCCCTTTTACAGCTGTTGTTGGCATGTGGGTGTAGATCCCATTTAAACTGCTTCTTGAGGAAATCAGACAAAACCTCCTAGTTGATTGACCTTTTCCTCTGCGATCAAAATGTAAACGTTCTCTGACTGTAGAGCCTCTCAGCCTCTTCTCCTTTCGAACTAAATTATGTATTTGCTGCATTTCTTTCACTGCGGAGACTCTATGATAAAGGCACAAGGGGTCAGTGTTGTTGCACAGCTCAGTTTCAGTGAAAAATGTGCTTCAGTTCAGAGACTGATTTACTTTAATGTGACAAGTCCTGATAGGAGCATTAGTCCACAGCACAGACCATAACTGGCATCGTAAGTCCATATGTTAGTATGTTCTATGCAGTAGAAATGAAATTCTTAAAGGATTTTTTTTTCAATTTCAATGTTAATTAAGAAATAGGTAAACAGATTATCTTGTTAAATAGTATTTAAGTACAACTTCAGTGTGTAAATAGGCTGCAGAGGTAGTGGGAAATGTAAAGTTGAGCAGTAGGAGCAACCTATTATAATATTTTTAAAATATGTTTATACATGAGACAAACATATATGTATATAAAAACTGACCTACAGTATATTGCTTACCAATATTACACAGAAGTTTGGATTCTGGCTCCAGATCTGGGTCCACATCTGCTTTTTGTCAGCTGGGCTATCTATTGACTTGTCACTCAGCATCACCCAACCTCATAATGATGAGCTCTATTTTTTGGAGGGAGAGACAAAAACACTGAGGAGAGTATTCAGGGAAAATTGTGTTCAGGCTGGCTATTGTAGCTGTCAGAGGTACCCCTCTCCATTGCATTGGGTGTTATGGTCTTGCAGAATTGTTGAATTCTGCTTCTATTCATAAAATCTTCCTACGGATTAGAGTAGCAGCAGTAAAAACAGGAGGAGCAGAGTAGTGGCAGACCCTGCCCAGCTATTAACATGTCTACTGTGTTTTCGTACAACCTGGTGTCATCTTCACTGTGACATCTGTGACACAGAATGTCCCACAAAATGAGGGGAAGTATTCACCAGTATATAAAGTCCAAACAATGTCTTCCTGATTAGTTGGGAGTAGATTCCATAAGACAACTTTGCAAAATGATTTTGCAAAAGCATCACAAAGATTTATTCTGTTTCCTGTAGTAACAAAGTGTTCAACATCTCCTATATCAGTAGCAATCTATCAAATCTCTGGCACTTCATAATAATTCTCCTCTGCTACACCACGTTAGTGTGTAGAGGGAAATCCTGGCCCCAGTGAATTCAACAGAAAAAAATGTTAATTTACATGCACATTAGTAAATATGAATTACTCACCTTTGTACTTGCTCAGCCAGCTGCCTGGTAACATGCACAATATTTACGGCAGAAACAGTGTTTCCAGGCTTATGGCACACTTGTGCCACTTGTGACTTGTTTTTTACCTAACATAATTATATTAATCTTAATTGTGGTTTACACAGTTCTGTCAAAAATTGTTAATGACAGTGCTCTGACTACCCTGAGTGTCAGCAGCCATGGTATTACTGCAGGTATGGACAACGGTCTTCTGAAACGTATTGCTTCCACGTGTGAGACTGCAAATGTCTAGAGGCATTAGCCTTGCATTAAGCCAAACCAGTACTTTGTTCTGAACTGTACTTTTAGTGGTTCAGTGAAGCTTGGGGTTACGCTATCAGCACCTTCTAGTTTAGCCTGCATTTTGTCTCGAGTACACACAGAAAAAGAATGCATCTCTCTGCAAAATACTGCGTAAGTAAACATGAAGAGACAAAATGGCATCCTTTCTGTGGTTAGCTACCTGCAGACTTATGTGCTTAAACTGAGTTCTTCATTGCTGTGTTTTTCCCAGGCTTCTCGAGCAACAAATAATATTATTCTTGCACCCATTTTCCTTTTATATCTACCGTAAACACTTCTGTTGTTCTCCATTTGCAGCAATCTCACTCCTTGTCATTATGAGTAATTAGTTTTTCGTTTAATCATTGTTTTTGTGCTTGCATGAAATTATGTGGATTGATTTTTTTGTTTGTTTTTGGGGTGTTAGACCCGGAATAACTTTGAAAGCACGAGGCAGGAAGTGGAGAGACTCATGCAAAGAATGAAGTCTGCCAACCAGGATTACAGACCACCGAGTCAGTGGACAATGGAGGGCTATCTCTACGTGCAGGAAAAACGTGAGTAAAGCAGATGTACCATTTAATTTGATTTGAAAGACACAGCAATGCTGAGGAAGGCACAACAAGGATGAGAAAATGATTTAGTTAGGATAAAGCAACAGCTCTGTGTTTGAATGTCTGCAGACCTCTCCTATTTTTGCTTCCTGAAAGAAAGGTGCAAAGAAAAAGAAGTGTTTGACACTTCAAAAAGCACTCAGAGTAGCTAAGGCTACTGACCCACCTGTAAGCATCTCGTCTCCTGCTTCCTGGGTCTTTGTGGGTAGGTCTCTGCTTGGGTAGTAACCCCAAGTTACTGGCAGTAACTCAGCAGTAAATTTGTCAAAGTCCCCTTGCACACAGCTCTGTCTGGCTGCCTTTCTCCTTACTGCAGAACTACAAGCACTTAGGTCTACTTTGGGCTACTGCTGTAGCTCCACCCTGCCAAACCCTTCTGTCTCTTCAGCTTTCTCTGCCTGAACAAGCTCTATAGTTCACCTGGCAAGAACAACCTCCACCTTTTACCTGTCATCTCTGCTGACCCAGGCACTGTAAATGAGCATGCACATAATAGAAAACAAAGGTGTGAGAAGAAAATATATCCAAATACAGTCTGCCACAGCTTCAAAATAGTTGCAAACCTGCACCTAATTATTATTCATGTCATCAGAAGTATCTGCTGCCACTCTAAATCATATAGAAGACCAAGCCAAATTAGCTGCATTAGACAAGGGTTATTCAAAATTCTTAATAAAATGTTTTTCAGTGTGTGGGTTAACCAGATGTATTTATTAATTTCTTTGATGTGAAATCTGCCAGATGCTGGAAAAGTATGTAACAATGTTTTGAGATAGTGTGTATGTGCTCTTGCAAGTTTGACGTTCATTCAAAAGTGATCAAATACTACTTTGTACTTGATTTCTCAATCTAAAAATAAATAGAAGGCATCTGGACGTAGAATTGCCTTGTGGGACTTGTCTCCACTTAACCTCAGTTTTGAGGGTATCTTCTTCTTCACTGCTCCTCCTTCACTGCCCCTCCTTTAGACGATAACTCAAGAGACTGCATGGAATTATAGTTAATTGATTTTCCAGATGACATCATGAAATTACTCTTTATGCCGTATGTGAGCTAAAATAAAGAAGCTCAGTGCTTATCATAGTTAACCTCAGCCACTTTTACCTTCAGTAGCACTGAAAGCTTGAAGAAGACCCTCTATGTTTTAATTGAGTAATAATCTTAAATGAAACCTGTGTTAAGTGGAAATTACATTGAGCCTTGTTAATGGGGGGAAGGACAAAAGGAGTGAAGCACTGGGCACATGCTGTGCTTCATTAAATAGTGAGAGGCCAACTTGACATCCTCCTACTGAAAAGATACTTGTTCATTAGTGTATTCTGGAGTAAGAGTAACAGGATCTGTAATCCGTGTGTCAGAGGGGAAGGTACTAATTGTGTATTTCCTTGTCATGCGGGTTGACTTTCCTGCAAACAGCATCCCATAGGCTTTTGCCAAATTATGGACAACACGCTTAAATGTTCACTATTCTTGAAAGAGAAAGTAAATTCTGTGTATTTTTATTACTGGTATTTGTGTTGGTAAATATATATTTTGAAAAAGTGGCAGTAGGCTATAAATCACTTCTTTCAGATGGACAGTCGTGTAATGTTATTAAAGTTAAAACTTAGGTGTCTGGCTACAATTTTTTAATTAAAAAAAAAAAAAAAAGACTTCTAAACTCATTTAAAACTGCTTTGAGATGGCTTATTCTTCTAAAAGAGCTAAATAAGTGGAACTGTACTCGGACACTGAGACCAGCTTGCTCTAGATATCCCATGTTCCTTGTTAAATTTCTTATTGGCAAAATTTGGGGATAAGGGTCTAAGTTACCTACGTCCATGTGTTATCTACTGAGCACGAGTGCTTCCAGTACAATTTCATGTCAGTGCAGGCATAGCCATGATGTTCTGGCCCAAGGCGCTGCAGTCACACTGCAAAAAACTTGAATTATCCTGTCTCCTGCAGTGCAACACTCCTTTAGATGTGTCTGTGAGATTCAGGGATCTTATCCAAAAAATATTGGAGACTTTTTCTGTGCTAGGATATGGAGAGAATTCTGGAAATGGGAGGATTTACTTTGTCCTCACAGCAAAGAACTGTAGGTAATCCAGGCATTATAAGGGCCTGTACCTAATCTAAGTTAGAAGCCAAAGTTTAAAGTACCATTGTGCTTCAGTTCAAGGGGGCTTTCTGTTTACATTTGCTAGAGGTTCACAGCAATGCCTGAGCAAAGGCATCAGAAATCAGATTTTGCAGTCGGATTAAGTACTGTGGTGTGACCTCTCCAGGATAAAGGATGCTCCACTTAATCTGGGGATCATTGTAGATTTCATGTATGGCTAGCTAAATCAAAGACAAGTGAATTCCGAAGTACATAAGCTCACAATACCATTAGATAATGTAATTGTCAGTTTGTGGACTGTTTTGACCATTTATTCTTCTCTGTGTGCCAAAATAAATGTGTTTTCATTTTTGAAAGTATGACCCTGTAGTCCTTATCTCTGACCATGGCCAATTCTCTTAGCGATCAGCCTTCTTTTCAGACTCTGGGCCACTGTTATACCCACCTCTTCCCTGGCAGAACACCATTCCAAGGGATAAAAGGCCAGTGTTTTCTTGCTGAAAGTGCCATCTTCAGCATTTTACCCCTTGTCTCTAAACCACTATTGTTTTAGTGCACAGTTACTTTTCCTTTCCATTCTTGTAATAGAATCATCCTCCAGTGTTCAACTACATAAGATTAACTCTATATGTGAGCCATTGCCATTTTATACAATGTCCTAAAGATAACAGGTAGCAGAATAAAGATCCTATGATGTTACCAAAAGCATGTTACCTTTAACAAGAGCTCTGAAAGTAAAGGAAAATATATTCTGTTTTCATGAGTTTGTCCAATTTTCTGAGTCTGCTACTAGATTTAAGTTTTCCTTCAAAGAAAGAATGTAATAGTGAATCTTAGTGCTTTACTTCTGTTGATAAAAATCTTTAGCTGTACTTCGTAAGCACAATAATCTTCAAGATCTGCTTCTATCTGTCTATCCTATCAAAATGCTGTTACCTATCTAGTTGCTAAAGAAAATCAGTCTGCTCGAACATCAAGCAGAGATAGATGAAAATTAGACCTGAATATGTTCAAATCCAAAAATAAGAATATTTTTAATGTATTTATTATTTTGTATGCTACATATGGATACTGTTACATTTCATCTATGTGTTGTATTTAATTCCAAATTAAATAGTGATAAAATACCAAAACAATTATTTCTAATACTGTCTCTCTTTAATTTAGGACCACTTGGATTTACATGGGTAAAACATTACTGCACTTATGATAAAGGAACAAAAACATTTACAATGAGCATAGCTGAAACAAAATCTGGTGGAAAAGTGGTGAGTCTTTAGCACATACATGAACTATATACTTCAAGTATTCAGGAAGCCTTAAAAGAAAAAGATTTGGTGGAAGGAGTTTAAAGCTATTTTCATACATGAAGCAGTATATATTTTATATGCATGCACAAAATATTTAAATAATAATATTTCTTATATAACATTATGAACCACATATTAAATAATTCCTCTAATATAGTAGTTCCAAAAACGTAGGAAAGCAATCACATTTACACAGTAGTAGAATGGATGAGGTTTGAAAGTGCTCTAGAGGTTGTTTATTTTGGTCACCATGCTAAACAAGATATGCGAATATTTCCATGATATTTAGAACAATATCCATTGTTCTTCCCTCATCCACTGAGCTATCTGTCACGTTGTAGTTGGCTATCAGGTTGGTCCTGCATGATCCTTCCCTTCATAAATTCCTGCTGACTACTCCCAAACTCCTCCTTGTTCTTAGTATGTTTGGAAATGGTTTCTGGTTGCACCCATCTGTAGTTCCCTGGGTCCTCCTCCTTGCCATTCTTGAAGATGGAAGTGACATTTACTTTCTGCCACCTCTAAGAACCAACCCTTGCCAATTACCACAGCATTTCAAACATTATCAAGAATAGCTTCACCATGACAGTAGTCAGAACTATGAGTTGGCCAACTTTATATTTTCATCTACATGTGACAGAAGTATATTATACTTGTTTTAACGTACAGCATTCAATCATATATGCAAGTATTTGTGAAGTTTTGAAGTTAAGGAGCTCTCTGAAGTATAATATTACTTAAATAACAAATAATATAAAAATACAAAAAAAAATGATAGAAAGCAATTAAATGTAGTCTCTGTATATAGAAAAATTACCGTAAATGTTCATAAATATTCTTAAGCCCCAATTTAAGGCATGTTTTTTTGGGACTGTTCATACGGTTAAATTTAACATTTGGAGCCTGTATCAACATACTACCTGTACTAATTTTGTTTTGTTCTGTTTTGTTTTATAGAATGGCCTTGTCACAAGCTCACCAGAAATATTCAAGCTAAAATCTTGCATCAGGAGAAAGACTGATTCAATTGACAAACGGTTCTGTTTTGATATTGAAGTATTTGAGAGGTGTGAATTCTTTTTGTTACGTTAACAAATTAAATATAAATAAGAAATAAAGCACTCGCAACCAATATATATTAATTACACTTACAACAGGGACATATATTTCTCAATATGCTTGCATCCACACAAACCTGGCTTTCAAGACCTACTACAAGACAAGATTCTTTGTGTTTACACATCTGTTCATATAATTTTGGGAGTAAAGATTGAAATTGTTTCCCTCATTCCTTCACTGGTTCCCATGAATATTTTTCTATGCAATGTGAAAGTTTCGTCAAGAGAGAGAATATGAATTTTGAACTTGTATTGCAGTGGTTAGAGCACAACCTGCAGAATGAACAGTTTTTTGAATCCTCTAAAGCAAAAAACAAACAAACAAACAAAAAAACCCACCTGCTTCAAGGCAGTTAGCTTCAGTCGCCAAACCTAAGATACAACATCAAAGTGCAATTTCTAGGCAACCCTGTTAGGACACATTTCTTTTGACTTATTTTGGATGTTCTTTAGGGGATTTGATGATTTTAACTCTGATTTTGGTTACTGTTTGAGAAAAAGAAATTAGTAACTTCAGTATGTGTATATGTTTTTGACAGACCTGGAATCATCACACTACAAGCTTTTTCAGAATCCAATCGAAAACTGTGGCTTGAAGCTATGGATGGAAAGGAACCTGTAAGGATATTTGTCATTTTATTTTATTTTTACAGCTTTATGACACGTGTTAAAGAAAGAAGCCAGTATACATTTTAGACATAAAATCTGTTACAATACAGTACAATAAAAGCAAATACAATTCTGTTCTTCATAAAACACAATTGCAAATGCACAGTGAAGATAGGTACAAATTAGTGAAGTTAGAACTATTAATGCATTTAGACCTTTATTTATAGGTGTGGGTTTTTTTTGGGATATTTAGTGTTTCATAATAGTAAGCCAATTCTTATATAAGGTTTGTGGTTCAGATTAAATTTGCAAAGTGATGGTTTCTACCAGATTGGTAAAGACAAACTATCTTTTAGGCAGTGTCATGGAGTATTGGCAATAAGTAACATCTTGAAAAGCACTGCAGAGAGTATAAAAATGTGTTGAAACCTACTAAGAGACAGGTTTATCTGAGATTTCTTCTCACTCTTAATCAGCTCATGAAAATATCACTGAATGAGGTGATGCCAGACCTTTACCCAAGGAGAAAAAAATGGTTGATTGGTCTTATAAGATAAATAAGTGTTACAAAGCTTCCTGCTTGACTGAAACAGTGCAGAAATTAAATCAGTCTTTGTATTGATATTTAACCCATTTGCAGTCTGCATATCTGACTTCTAACACATTTTACGTGCCTATAAATTTAATGTTTATCCCTAGTCAATCCCTAGAATCTCAAGGCCTGAATACGTTTTTGGGACAGGTCCTGCTGGCTGTACGCCTTCTCCCCAGAGATGCAGAACATCTGTGTATTTTACTTGGAGTCCAGCTGTTCATTGTTGCCCTCTCCACCTACTCAGTTCCTAACAAGGGGCTGCCGGGGAGGAAGTGAAGGGCTTGGTTGGCTTTCCCATAGCAGCAAGCTAATCATGTCACAGCTGCTTAAGAGCTATCAGCAAACGCAGCAATAAAGAATTTAAAGCTACAAACATTGACATTTCATGTTGGTGTTTTGTTTTGTTTTTTCCAGATCTACACACTGCCAGCCATTATTAGCAAGAAGGAAGAAAGTAAGCACTTTATTTATGAGGACCTACTAAATATTCCAAGATTTCTGTAATGGCCTTATTTCTGGATGTGTGTGAGAGACAGACATTATCTTTTTTAAGTTTTCTTTCTATTGCTATGAAGATACTTTAAAGTGTCTGTTGGATTACCTGATTGGGACATATGAAAGCACATCATAAATTATATGAACTGTGTGAAAGAATTCTCCTTTTGTATTACTATCAAACATAAATTGGAAGAAAATTTGATTTGGTCAAAAATGACAGTATATTTAACAAATCTGCAACAGATATATATCTGCAGTCCATATGTAAATGTAAAATATTATGCCTGTGTGTTGAAGTAATATCTGAATGTATCACACCTTTTTGTTTGTAGGTGTATATGCATCCATTACATATACACTGAGTAATAAAATGAGTATATGTAGAGACATTATGAGATTTATCTATGTGTAATTGTATTATATTAACATCTGTACACAAATATGTAAAAATATTTTACATAAGTTTGGGTATACATAACAGAGAAGGAGAGAGAGATGTGTCAGATATTCCCAGGTGTCTTCACAGGAAGTATATCTGAGACTCTGGAAATCTACAATTTAAGCCAGCATGTCTGTTTTTTTATGTGATGGTGCTATTTTAATGGTGACAAATATGCTGCTATAAAATCTCTATTTAGTTAGGTAGAGCAATTAGTGTTGAAGATAAAAGAATTAATGAGAAATACATTCACTCGAAATAACCTCAATAATTAAAGTCAATACCAAAGATTGTTTTTCCCATGTTACCACTTTAGGAGCAGTTATGTGCAAGGAACAAAGAATATTGTTGTATTGAAACCAGTGAAAATATTCTGGTCATAATGTTAAGTCCTCAACTCTTAAAACCATTTCCCTCAGTAGAGGGAAGGGAATTCAGTAATCTTGTAAAGGAATGACCTTTCAGTTCTATGTGTATTGATTTCTGGGAAAGATAGTAGAGTCTTTCCCTCGTCATGATGAGAAAGTTGGATTTTGAGTGCTAAAGGTATATCTAGATTATGGCATTATAGAATAAGTATCACATGGATAAATATATTAGTCCTCTCTAACTGAAATGTGAATATTGCTAAACATGGAGATTTTTTGTGTTGATGAGATGCAAAAATACTTTTCTTATCTTTCTAGTGTTCTTAAATGAAGCAGGTTTCAACTTCGTGAGGAAATGTATCTACGCTGTAGAAACAAGAGGTGTGTATTAAATCACAAATTCTGTATTAGATTATTATGAATCTTTTTTCTCAAGCAGTACTTTTTTCTACATATTTTACAGCTGTGTTTTGGAACATGTTCATCATTCAATCTGCACTTCTCACATTTCATGGGTGTGCTTTATGCTTAAAACCATTGCCACAAATTCCAACAACAGTCCTTAGCGTATCACTAAAGTGTTGGGGGTAGGGTTGTTTTGTTTTGCTTTTTTACATTTTCAATAGATTTATGTTGTTTAGACAACTTAACATACAGTTGCACACACCATTTAGTCTAGGTCTTTAATTTGTGTGCACTGAATTGTGCTTTTTCCTGATGAGGCTGAGACTCCCAACTTTGTTTTCTGGCATGAAACATAACAAACAAAAAGATGGTGTGAACACTCTTTGCTGTAACATCTTTGTTGTAGAGCCCAATGTCGATCATTTCATCCAGTTATTTTGCATGTCATTCAGTCATTTTTTTAATGCTTAGAAACTAATATATGGTAGTGGGAAAGTAGAAAAAAAAAAGTTATACTATTCTTGAGGTGGTATCTTAGAACTCACAGTAAGCTTTTTGATAGTTCCCTTTCAAACAAAGAGATAAAGGTATATGGTCTTCCCTAAACAGAGATAATCTTATTTTGTCCATCCACTGAACTCTCAGTATGCAAGTCTGTTCTAATCCAAAAGCTGTGTGATCACTCTGTGCAGCACTGAGCCCAACATAAATCCACTTTCTCAGTGTTTGTAGAAGCAGTGTTTGTAGCTTCACCTTTACTGACATGGAGATAGCATTGTTCTGAAAAAAAAAAAAGGGTAAATTACAAATAATACAGATCAGATAGTAGAATGTTGTTTTCAAATGAAAATTTGCACTTTTGGAATGGTAAGACCTGAAGTAGGAAGAAGAATGTAATTACATAACAAAATTAAATCTACATATCAGGAGTTGGTTTTGAGTATATCCTGCTGAAGATAAAAGGCTGGCATCCCTCCTAAGGGATGAACTGTTATTGTTTTTGCCTCTTTTTTTTTTTTTTTCTCAACCTACTTAATGTAGGTTGAGAAGAGGAACAGGTCATATTAAAAATTGCTTTCTGCCTTGGATTTCCAAGTACTGCTGATTTTAAAAGAAAGTTAAAGCCAATAAAATTATCATAATTGGAATCCTGAAACACTGTGTTTTGAATATCACACATCGTATTGTTTGCTTTTAGTATCTGTGCTATTAAAAATAAAACAAACCTGAAATCTATGGGTAAATTGGGTCTTGATTGTTTTTATTTTGTATGGAGACCCTTGCATCACATAAATTCTGAACTACAATGTTCCAGCAGTATACGATTTATGTTTTTATTTTGGGTACAATTATTTCTCTGATAGATGTCAACCAATTCTTAATTGGAAAGGGTGATGTAGATGCATAATAATTCCATGGAAGTCTAGGCAAGACAAACTTGTTAGCATGCAATGTGTTTTAAGACTGCTTTGGGGTATTATTTTTCACTTTTGCCAGTTACCCTCTTGGTGTTTTCTAATGTGTCATTTCTATGCAAGGGTTTCTGTTAATATAAAATTATTATTAGGATATGGCATGGAGTGCTGTGGATTCAGTGGAATGCATTTGTTAGTATCCCAGAAGAGAGCTCAATAGGATAAAGTATTCAAGAATGTAATTTTACAATATTCCGTAAATAAATTTAGATGGTTTGAAAACATACACCAGGGAAGCATCAATGTATATAGAAATAACCACATTTTCCCTATTTTCATTCTGCTTGTTTTCCCAATATAGGTATCACCATTCTGGGTCTGTACAGAATAGGTGGTGTAAACTCCAAAGTGCAAAAGCTGATGAATACCATATTTTGTAAGTAATTTAAGTGAACCTTTTTCTATAACATGCGGCACATATACTATGATCCCTTTTGCCCTTTACCGTTGTACCCAGAAGAGCGTGTAGTTTTTAAAATTTTAAAAATTTACAGTTTTGTATGTACACTTACTACCACTAAATTGACTTTGCAGTCTTAAAATGAGCAGTCTATCCAACTAGATTATTGTTTGCATTATTATTCAGTTTCTCCATGCAGTCATTGATATACATGAGCAAGTTAGTGATAAAATGCATTTCTTCTTTTAACATTTAAATTCTATTTATGGACATCTATTTGGTATTTTCAAGAAGTGTTCCAAAGCTTAGTTCTGTAATGCAGAATAATTCAGCATAGTAGACAATTATTCTTGTATTTCACTTTTCATGCTAGTTTGGCTGTCTGATGCCCGTCTTCAAATGTCCAAGCCAAATAAATTACTAATTCTCTTGGGCTTACTTTACATCTTGGAATAGTGCATATACTTAGTGTTTACAGGTACTAAGTATGAATGCTAAATTATTCTTATTAATACTTTGGCAGGGATTAAAATATTTCAAATTGATTGAATTGGTAGTTAATCTGGCTAATAAGTAATCACATGATGTAAATGAATAATCTGTTAGCTTCTGTTTTGCTGCTTTTCTTGTCTGTCTGTTAGTCAAACCATAACAATCCTAATTCAAATTTCTACCAGCCCCTAAATCTCCTCCTGATATGGATATTGATATGGAACTTTGGGACAATAAAACAATAACAAGCGGACTAAAAAACTACCTCAGGTAAGTATGATGAGCAAATCTCAGTATACTTTTTATGGCCCATTAATCTTTTGCCTGTTAGTATCATACTACGTTTATTTTATCTATTAACATAGATAATCATCTCTTGTATAGATGTAAATTTGGTAGAATATAATTAATTGCATATTTTTATGTAAAATCTTTTGTGTAAACTACAAAGCATGTTTTTTTGAGTTTTTCTTTTCTGACTCCCTCAAGCTGTGTACCATGATATTTCATGGCATCATTGCTGGAGCAGAGTAAAAATCTCTGCAGAAGTGATAATAAACTATTTTTTTCCTAAAAAGTTGTTGGTATCTTCACAAGCAAGATACTGGGCTATCATAATGGCACCTGTAAAACCTGAGCAGACTTTGAGTGATGCATTGTTCCTAATGTTCTTTTAAATATTTTTTACCACCAGGTGTCTTTCAGAACCACTGATGACATTCAAGCTGCACAAAGATTTCATTGTTGCTGTTAGTAAGTAAAATAATAAATACGCTTTCATTAAAGTACTATCATTTCTGACCTCTAATCTCCTCAGTTATTATCCCTGTTTTTCTCCTTGATGTAGTATTCAGTAATCCAGGCAAGGATTTGAGTTCTTCCATTTTGCTGTATATGACAACACAGTGCCACGTGAAGCACACAAAACAGAAAAGGCATACTAGGTGAAGCTGTTCAGTGGTTTGTTCTGATCTTTTTAGAGATTCTATGTGACTGCTTTCTGCATGAAATTTTAAATCTTGGTTTGTTTGTTTGTTTGTTTTACAGAGGCATTCTTTTATATCATTCATCCCTCTCATGCAGGGATCTTTTTTTTTTCGAGCTTGCCTTGAGAAATTGGATAGGAGTGATAATTATCTCCTTATCACAAATGGAATAATTAGAGAGAAAGATAGTAAAATTATTTTTCTAACAACTCCAGTTTAAAATTTGAAGTCATTTTCTCATTTCCTCTTACCTTGATAAAATACACTCAAGAATTTTAGATATTTTAAATATCAAGAAGTAAAATCTTGGATTCCACTAAGTACAACACTCAGTCAAAATTGCCACAGATTTTGTTGGCTTTGGTATTGGTGGTAACTGTTTTTGGCAAGTTGCTTGAAATCCAGATTCCAGAATGCTCTTGTAATAAATATAATTGAATTGTACTCATCATTTTGAAGGCTAGTTGTTTTTTGCTCCCTGCAATGCATGTATGTATTGGCATACAGGCACTGCTGCCATTTTTAGTCTCACTTTAGCACATGTTCTAATTTACCATCAATATCTGTTTTCTGTTTAATAGAATCAGATGATCAGAACTACAGAGTTGAGGCAGTGCATGCGCTTGTACATAAATTACCAGAGAAGAACAGAGAGATGCTGGACATCCTTATCAAGCACTTGGTCAAGTAATTCTTTATTTTTCTGTTTCATATTATTATAAGTTGTGATCATTTTTGCTTTTAATTTGTCAGTGTTGCCTAATCCATTAGGGCCGTTACGTTAAGACAGTGCCTCTTGAAATTATATTTGATTTCTGAAATATAGTTCTCAGTGTAGCTGAAGGATGCTTATTGTAGAAACAAAATTAAAAAGAAACACCATGATGATTCACCAAAATGACTGTTTATGTATAAAATAAACTTACTTAATGTTTTCATTCATAGTTCCTACTAACTACAGGAATTGGAACTAACTAAATTTGAGAAACATCTAAAATTATGCTAAGGTTGACAAGAAATTACTGTTTAGGCCCCCAAACTGTTTCAAAAATCAAGACTAGACTGGCCCTTCATGTTTGATCTTATTTTTATCTGTAACAACTCTGAGGTGAAATGTGCTTTGAAAATATTAATTTGAAGGATTTGTATTTATATTCTTGATAGCTGTATAAATGTATCCAAAGCCACTTTTGAGTCTCCCCAGTTTCGTCAGCTTCTCTTGAGTCTTAACCAAATATCACATGGAAAACATTTTCTATTTATTTGATGATCTTTTGTCTCCATGGAATTACCCTTAGCATGCGCTCTGAGACAAAAAAGACAAGTTTTTGTTATCTTCTATCTCTCTGTATAACTAGCTATGATTACATACCTTTATTATGTTATCTTATATCCTGTTTCTGCATCAAACTTTATTTATATAAGTTTTTTAAATGTTTTGTCATTTTTCACCAACTTTTGCTGAATACTTTTACAAATCTGTTATTATTTCTTAGTTAGGATGCTTGGAATGTGGATACTGAAACAGCAATTTTTTAGATAAGGTCCACATGATCGACATGTAGAATATGTTATAAAGCACTCCGTATTGTTTTAGTTCTATTCATTACGTCTCCACTTTGTTTTGCAATTTGATCACAGCTTGAGCCACCTCCACCTGCAGTACACTGCAGTGCAGCCTAATGCAGTTTTGCTTTCTTTCGTGGACTTAAGAACATTGAAAATTTCTTTGGTGGAAATTATTTATCCCTTTGTGTTTTTTGTCCAAGGAGAGCTGTGGAATAATAGGGAACTGCTGTGGGTGCTTACACTGCAAAAGCTGTTTAGGCAGACCTTGCATCTCATTAGACATGGGGAGACCCAGAGAACAGGAAGAAAACAAGTTTCTAACAAAAGAGTTATTTGGTTAGTTAAAAATATTATATTTGCTGCTTTCTAGAACCCTAAAAAGTTAGGACTTTTAAGGAGGAATTAAAGATTTTGTAAAAGCTGCTAGTCTGAAGGCCACAAAATTGAAATATATCTATCTAGGAATTGACTTGTAGGCAGAATTAGTTGCAGGCAAACATTTGTTTCTTGACCTCTTTTCCTGGACTCTTTATTCTCACTGTTACCTCAGATGCATTTTCAAAGAAGAGCATGTCTGCAGTATTCCCTTCTTTAATTGTTCTCTTTAGCTCTTGCCTGTCTCAACTTTGATGTGATTCACATTTCTGATAAATTTAAATCTTTTGGATTTATTCTGAAAACTTTCAGTTTGTCTCTTGCCAACATTCAATTCATCCCTTCTAATTTCTCATAATTTGCCAGCTGTTGTTTATGCTAGCAATTCTAATGATCCCGAATTCAAAATTAGTCTTTTGAATATATTGGTTATTTTTCTTCCTTCTCTTTCCTACCCATGTGGAAATTTTTCAAGGAACAAAATAGAGTGCATAACTTTATGTAAATGGATAAATATGAAAAAATCATGTTTTTTAATTCTTTTGTTTAAAATCCTATTTCAAAATGTATGTCCTTTTACAGCATTTATTTTTTTCTGTTCAGTTCCTTTGCATATGCTCTTATGTCTACATAAAAATACTATGCATTTAACAGTGCCTTATAGGAAGAGGATATTAGTTTTCTTCCTTGGTTTAGGTCTTAAGGCCCTTAGGTTTCTGCCTACCTTGACTTCGGTGTCACTGTGCACAGTTAAATAGGATCTAGATGTTGTAGGATGGAGCTCATACTAAAAACAATCAAAACCAGCAAATCCTGAAAAGCACTCCGAAGAGAGGTCATGCTGCATGATTATACACTCAGTCAGCAGCTAGGCAAGGACTGGAGGTTTGGTGTTATTTTAAGATAGGAAACTCATTTTTTTGTTGTTGTTTTTAAACCTTCCTAATTAAATTATCTGCCTTTGAAGAATGGATCATTCTTTGGTATAATTTAGTAGCACCATACCCTTCTATAGTAGATAGCCTGCAGCCTGGTAGTATCAGAGATTTACTGGGGATACATCAAAGAAAGAGATTTTGAGGAGAAAGCAATTGCACATTAATGAATGTCTTATGGCTACCCAAAATGCATGATTGCTTTGGCCTCTACCTATTCAGTAGCCCAGCAACAGTAGGACTAGGTCAGAGGAAAGTGGGAAAGTGGTTATCAAAATGATCCATTTACAGGCCTGTTTTTTTTTTTTTTTTCATTTTTTTGCTAGAAATTGAGCCTTTGAGATGCTTTGCAGAAAGTCCTTTTTGGTTACAATGTTATTAAATTCACCCTTCCTTTTATTAGCCAAGCTACCAAATTTGTCACCGAGGAAACGCAAACACAGTACAAACACTATTTTCTGTCCTATGCTGTAAGACTATGTTTGTGTAAGAGACCTTAACAATTATTGTGCAGCACAAAGCAGACTAACATTGCATAGAGTTATTTTTTTTTTTAGGTTTTCTAATAGACTTAGAGCTTAGTTATTCAAAATTACATTTCATTAAGACACTAGTGGACTTCCCAAACACCCCTTAGCCAAACATAAGATCTATGACAGAGAAACTTACATGGAAATAACTGGCTAAAAATATGCTTTAACAAGGTAAAAATTTCCATGATTAGGCTTCCAAAAAACAATCTCTGCCACTGTGTCTAAGTAAAATTTTGGGATGCTTTTAGGCCTAACTTAATGAAACAAAATAGGAAATGTAAGAAGACAGGTATTTATTTTTCTGCAGTTCATATCACATTATCTCCTGTACAAACCTCTTTCCCATCTTTCTCCTGATTCTCAGTGTAAATAAGGTGCCAAAGCGTTCCTGTTCTAATTACGAAGGCAGTATTTACTTCATTATAGAAGTAATTCTAGTCTAGTTCACCTCTCTACCCAGATAACTCTATTGTTCATTCCCTCATTCAGTGTACCACTAGTGCCTACTCGACTGTGAGACCGAGAGAGGGTAGTCTGTGAGTCCAGATATGGGTTTGATCCTGATCCTTTCAAAATTTCCCAGCAGCTATGGGAAAATCTCACAGTCTTTTTGTCACTGGCTTTCTAATCTGTAAAGGGATAATATTTGTGTAATTTGCTACCGAACTTTAACATCAGACAGATCATTTTGCTAGAGTTTGTATAACATTAAGAACACATCAAGATACCTGAGAGTTTTATTGGAAGAAAAGCATGGCAGATGTCTCCATAACTTTGATTAATGAAGGCTGTCAGAGAAAAACAGAAGATATGGTTTGCTCCTACCTGCTACTTCCACTGTTTTATAGATTTCACTGTTTCTTAATTTTAAAAGGTACAAGGGTTATTTTACTTATTTAAGAAGTGGGTAAAATGGTGTTTATCAGTTTGACAACAGTAATAGATAGAGCAGTGAGAAGGAAGAGGAAAATGTGAATGTGTGCCTCTATTTGGTAGCAGATTCAGTAAGACTAAGCATTAAGGCAGTTATGAAAAATTCACTTGTCAAGGTATTTCTCAGACATGTAAGGCAATGGGGCAGCTGTGACTGGGGAGTCACTGCCACTTATTTTGAAGAATTTATGATGATACAGATTTTATTCAGTAAATCTTATTTGTAAGGAGAGAAAAGTATTTTGAGGATTACTGATAGATGGCTTTCATGGCTTTTTTTTCATGGCTTTTACAAGGCTAGTGTATTTTAAAGGCAGAAGATGATCTTTTTGAGTTTTATCTATACCACAAAAACAGTGACACTGACCCCACTGCTCCTACCTTTTAGACATAAAGATCCAATTGCAGTTTAAGTGTTTTCAGTAACTAAGTTTCTTTCATTTGCATGAAAGCTAAGGTATACAGTTAACCTCTGTTTTCACCCAATATTTTCAGTCATTTGAATAATTAATTTTCTGTATAACAACTGGAGATAGAGAGGTATCTATGGCTCCTAATCTTTAAATGGACTGGATCTCTCTGTGGCTACATTCAGAGATGTTTCCTTTTCCCTATCAGTTATGTATGGAACTTAGATACTTACTCTACGAAGACTTGCTTCTTAGCCATTAAATTATTGTAAGATTGGAGCCTTAATGGAAATACAGTACTGCACTAGCTTTTAACTCTAGTAAATTTTAAAATGTTAAAGTATTTTTAAAGGGGAAGCATGAATGTGAGATTTTGCCTGTTGGAATTGTAGTTTAGCACAATTATTTAACTGCATATCATTTCTGTTCATTTAAAGGGTATCATTACACAGTCAGCAAAATCTTATGACAGTATCCAACCTTGGTGTTATCTTTGGACCAACTCTGATGAGAGCCCAAGAAGAAACCGTGGCTGCTATGATGAACATTAAGTTTCAGAATATCGTCGTTGAAATTCTGATAGAGCATTATGAAAAGGTAGTAGGAGATTATCTGAATGTTTTGTGATAAAATGAAACTGAGATCTCATTTTCATTGCCATCCAAAAATTCTTCAGGATTGTCTGAATTCAGCATTTGTAGAAGGTTATTGATAGAAAGAGTACCTTTTTCCTTGCCCTTGCTATGGATCGGTATTCGTAGCAAGATTTTTTGGCTATGAAAGGTATAAATACAAGGGATAATCTCCTGTGCTTTGAGGGCATAGTTCTGAATCTTCATTAGCTTTCTGAAGATTGCTGTGTCCTTCTCATATCTAGAAACAGAATGAGAAGAGCATACTTTGCTCTTCTATCTCTCACGCTAGCAGTATATTGAGGTTCATTCTGAGTGAACTCATGGATTCTCCTGCGTGTACACTTTGTGCATCAGCACAGAGTCTTTCTGACTATTACTGTCTTTTGGGGATATGCTATCTTCACAGTGGAGGTTAAGTCCCACCATGAAACCCCAGCTATCCTTCAGTTCCTCTTTCCAAAAGCAGCATCAGTGGGGATTCCCAGCAGAATCCCCAATTCTACATGCTCTGTCACTTTTCAAGTGTGTAGATACTAGATCAAACTTGTAAAAAGAAAAAAAAAAGTTTCTTAGGTGACCTTTTATCCCTAGTTACAGATTTTTAACCTATCAAATCTTTGTGATTTGAACATACGGATGTCTCTAGGTACTTCTTTTCATCTGAAGAAAGGTAACCTGTGACTCCATGGTTTATTTTGTTTTCCTCAAAGAGACAGCAGAAGTACATCTCACACTCATTCCTGGAACACGGAATAAAAACTTTTTCAGGGCTTAAGAAGGAAAATCTATGAAATGAGAAGAAGTTACTTTTAGTCACTACCATTTCAGGAATCAGCTTCACTGAAAGGCTTCCTAAGTTTTGTTGTTGTTGATTTATTATTTGATTACAGAATCTGGCAGAATAGTCAAGACCTCCTTTACTTAATCCTCAAAAGAAATAGTATTCTTAAGGTATTTTGTTGATTTATATTACCTTATCTGACGATTAACAAAACAAAGTGAAAGAACTTTGGTTTTATACCATTTCACATTACTCAGCTCAAGGGCAGTTGAACTGGTTGGTAAGTAACTACTGACAGTACTGCTTTATAATCATCAGTTATATTTCAAAAGGACTCATCAAAACTGGTATGACACTGGTGGTCTTCGTACATGTAACTCCAAACCATACATATTACATTTCCAACACTGAATTTCCTCTCCAGAAAATCATCAGCAAATTCAACACAAAGACCATGACTGCACAACTAAAATCACCCTTGCTCTATTTCTCTGCATCAAGACATGTTTTTTCACTGACATGATACTTACCAATTACTACTATGTTTTTAATATACTTCAAGAGCATCTCAAATCCTCTGTTAAAGTATTTTCTACTATCAAAGTATATTTGCTTTCATCCACTTTTTGAGTGGCACAAAGGTGTCTTCTCATTGTTCCCTTCATCCTGTTCTAAGAGTGCCCTATTGATAGGGAATCCAGAAGTCCTTGCAGAGACCCATTTTGCTTGGTATTTAACCTGCAATGCTTGGCCCTTGCTCCTTACACTACAGAGACTGAACACTTCTGATTCCTTCAGTAGCTTAACAGAACAGGCAATCTTTCTCTTCTCCATCCCACAGAACTAATCACAATTCCTTCCACAGAATTCTGTAAGAGATACTTGATAGAGTTTACAAACACAGTCTACATTAGGAGGAATAAGTGAGGAAGAAGATCTGAAAGAAAAAGAAATCTTTTGGTTATATTTTCCTTTTCAATCTTCCTCCTAGCCAGTTGCCATTTTTACTAGAAGTATACCAGATGATTTTTAGGGTCTTTCAACACCTGTACTGCAGGTGTGGTGAATATTGCAGAACAGGTGATACAAATGAAAGTCACCTAAATTAAAGTTGCCTGGCATTATTCTTGTTGGCAGGCTTGCTGTTCTCATCAGCAAAGAGTTGTTAAAACTTTATGTATACTTGTGTCAGATCTTGAAAAAAATTGGTGTTTTCTATAGCAATGAAGTACAAAATTGACCAGTGATAGCAGGGGTACAGGAAAGGTAAAAATCAAGAGATGCTCCAAACCTAAAGGGCGATCCTCATGAAACTTGACTTCTTTGACAAAATAAAGTAGTTTTCTGAAATCCAAATGGGTTTGAAATAAGTTACAATCATGACTCTTTTCTGTGACATACAAAAGCTCTCATATGAACATAGAGAACAAAATTCAATCTTTCATAATTTTTATTTAACAAATATACTTCTTAGGCAGGAGTTAGTAGTAAGTGCTTATTGTAGTTTCACGATTTAGATTGTTAAGCACTTCATAACTGGGACTAGAAAAAAAAACATTTAAACAAATATTTTTATATAATTAGTATAAGTTTATGTACAGCTTGTTTTTCACTAATCCATTACTGTTCTTCCTGGATTGTAAAATCAGATCAGAATAAAGCATGTATTCTCTTAATTTACACTTCTACAATGTGTGAGACTATTACAGCATTCATTTCAAGAACAGCAATTAAGAAAAGAAATGGATTATTAATGGAAGTCTAAGAGTACCTCTATTGTTTGTCTTTTCTTCCTTTTTTTTTTTTTTTTTTTTAATCATACAGATATTTCACACTGCACCAGACCCCAATATTCCTCTTCCCCAACCTCAGTCCCGTTCAAGCTCAAGAAGGACAAGAGCAATTTGTCTCTCCACAGGTCCACGTAAACCCAAAGGAAGGTACACACCATGTCTAGCAGATCCTGACAGTAAGTTAGTGCATGTTGACTTGTTATCTTCCTTTTTATGTCTTGCCTTTTAGTTATCCTGAATATCCAGTAAATATTGTATTCCAATAATATAAGCATCACAGATGGGTTTTCATCAGCTTTTTAACCTCTGTGAGTCACAGCCACACTGCTAAATGACTGCATTCCTTACTTCTCTCAGAGGAGAAAGAATATTTGTTTTTAGTCAATTCTTGTATTGCATACAGTATTCAAAAATATTTTATAGTAGACTTTATAGTCTAATCTAAGTGTAGCCTGCTTTGAAACTCCACAAAGTTCACTGTATGACATTCACCTCATTTGCTTGTAAGTTGATTGTTAAGGTTTGGAAGCTTTAATAAATGCAATTTGGTCAAGGTCGGAGATCAAAGCCATTACTTGGCTTTTTTCACATGCGTGAAACTGTGGTCACTGGTTCAAAGTAAACCACTGCCTAGGTTGCCAAAACCACTGAAACTTTGTTAGTTTTACTGGAATAGAAACAAGCGCTCACATTTTTGTGAGAAACAGCATACTCATCATATGACAGTGTTTAACAGCAGGGAGCTATGTTTGCAGTTAACAGCTGCAAATGCGTATTAATTTTCATGTAGAAGTGACTATTTAAAAAGTTGCACTTTCTTTTTCATCCAGTGGACCGTCACTTATTACTTACCTGCCTTACCGTTAAGAGGTTGAAACCATTTGAAACTGTACCAAAGAATAGCTTGCCAGCTACTGCAAGAGATTTCCAAAAGAACTTTTGTCTCCCCTATTTCCTCAAGGAGATTTACGTTAAACTAGTACAGTAAATGAATCCACAGTTAAGATTATCTGTTCTGTAGGTTCTGTATTAACTCTCAAGTCTGTAATGTTGGGAAATATATCCATGCTATGCTCTTGCATGGATGCTGCATTTTCTATATGTACATATATGTTACATACTTCCTGATGATGAGAATTTAAATGTTGAATTAGAACAATTGCTGTCTACACAATTGCTGTCTACACATCAATTCCCTATTTGAATGACATGGGATCCTTAGAGTAAGAATTTACGGAGGAGCTGTCGCTTATAACTACACACCAGAAGAGAAATTTAGCAAGTTTCAACTTTCTTTCACTGTGTAACTTTTTTGCATTATTGTGGGGCAATTCTGTGCAAGTATTTTGCAGGGCATATGCAAGCACAATCTTCTTTATTCAGACTCAAACCTTCTACTGGTGGCTGGACTGGAACTAGCCCTGACCCAGGAACTCTCAACATAGGCTTTGCTTGTTGGCTCAAGTTCAGTATTTGCTACACAAGTTCCAGTTAAGATATCTCATTTGTGCCTGGAAGGGTGAGGCAGCAGCACAAGTATTCTCCTTGCAGAGTATCTCTAGCTGTGCCAGAGACAGATAAGAGAGAGCCCTGGCTTCCAGCAGTAGCTATTTCTGAAGTGCTAGATGGTTTTGTCATCATTTAAATGAAGGATGGACATTTAACTATATTTCAGGAATTTAAGGAATTTTATATGCCAGCAGAACATGAAGTATAAATGCCAAGCTGTAGGGAATGATAGAAAATGTATCTGACAAATCTACACTCCAGCCTATCTTGCAATTTTCAAGAAACTAATGGCCTGTCAGGAGTAAGTTAGGGCACAATCTCATCTGGAATACCCATGTTCTGAGCAGAAGTAGACAGAATATTTCAAATTACTGTTCCAGTGGCACTACTGTTTTCACACCTACTAGGCAAGGCACTGGTGTTTGTGAGTATTGGCAAGTGGCTTTAGTCACCTGTTGCCAAGGACATTGAAACTTTTGGAGTCAAAAGCATCTGTATCACGTTATCTTATAAATACTATGTGGATAAACAACACTGTGTGGATGAAAAATGTACGTTCCCTGCTTCTTCTGAAATTTGTGAGTTATATCTCCTAGCTGTGGGGAAAAAATCTTATTAGAAACTAGCATATGAGTCACTAGACTATTACTGCATTTTTATGAATCCAATCTTTAAGATAACTCATCTCTCACTATACTGTAGGCCAGTGCTTCCTCATTTCTGATGCGTGTTCCTAGCCTCATATCAACAAATTTCTTTAGGATGTTTCCACTTCTTGTTGCACAATATCTTTGAAAATAATTAGATCAGCACATTTTTGTGTAAGTAGGTCAACTTCTCTAATATCAGTCTAATTAAATAAATTAATCAAATGTTCAATGTTAAAGTTGTAAATAATGGAATGAGTTCTCCTTCTACAGGACAGGGATTTCATGAAAGGTATGATGATTCAGAAAATATCTGTGGATAGACTTATGTCTTAGATAGTCTTAGAGAGACTGCCAAGATCCTCAGCAACTTGGTAAACAAAGTAAAACTTAAGTATTTAACTTGCTGGCAATAGAGTTACGCATTTCAGAACATAAATGTGACAAACACCACATTTGCTTTATTAAGCAAAGTAAGATACTTGTTAAAAGATATTGTGACACTGGAACTGTTTAATTTCCTAATGATATATTGTGGGCAGTTCTTTGAAAATGCAAACTTTTTTGTGAAATAGCACCACCAGTAGATCATTATGTTCATCCGCTCTAGAGAAATATCCACAAAATGCAGCTTTTTGAGGTTAAAGATAGGAACGTGTGAAACCTAGAGCAACTAAATTGCTATTTTGTCTTGAGAATGACTGTCGATGGAACCACAGAATTTGATGACAAATAATGTACAGGGGGTAAAGGTGGCATGAGAGAAATGTACATGGTAAGACAATGTAATTATCTTTTTATTTCTCTTTCTTCTCCCCTCCCTCCTGCCTAGGTGACTCGTACAGCAGCAGCCCAGATAGCACTCCCATGGGGAGCATTGAATCTCTCTCTTCTCACTCCTCCGAGCAGAACAGCACCACCAAATGTGCACCCCCACAGCCCAGGGAGAAATCAGGAGGGATTCCATGGATTGCCTCTCCCCCTTCTTCTAATGGCCAGAAGAGTTCAGGCCTCTGGACTACAAGTCCAGAATCCTCATCAAAGGAGGATGCAACAAAAACAGATGTGGAATCAGACTGCCAAAGTGTAGCTTCTGTCACTGGACCAGAGAATGCCTCTCCACCAACAGATCTGACCAAGAAGAGTTCTTACAGTCTATCCGAGCTGAAAAGATCTTCAGGTTCTTCGCTCAGATCAATTCCATCAGCTGAAGGTAATTTCCAAGGTCTTTTAGGACATCATTGTGTTTACTGTGAGGTATCAGAAAACATGAGGTGCATCTGAAAGCTAATGATATTCTTTGATCTTGTTTGTTTATTTTTTAACTATTGTGGTGTGTTCTTTCACTTTTCAAACTGCTTCTGGCATATTTCTGTTGTCATCTGTAAAGTTCACACAGCTTAAAAGATACCATTTTTTCTCCGAATTTAGAGTACTCGCTGTCCTGCTGTGCTTCACTGAGGCTACTAACTTGCAAGATGATTTCTGGCTTATAATATAGAAGAGTTGGTAGCTATGGTTTATCCCTGTGTCAGAAGAACGAATCCTTGCAACATGATTGATAATGATCAAAGCTAGCATTTAAATTTAAAATCCATTATGCTTTATGTATCTAGCGAGTAACAGCTTTGTCTCTGCTTGTCCATGGCATGAAATGTACATCTGAAACCCTCCTTACAGAATAGTCTTCATTCTGCCATACCTGCATCTTTTTGTTATCCAATACAGCAAGCAGAGTAGCTTGAACACAAGATTATGGCTGAACATGTCTGTATATGGATGGACATGATGTTCAGGAACAACAATGAACTTGCAAACCCACCTTTAGGAATCCAGTTTCAATGTGAAAGTTAGGAAAGCAGTCTTCCTGTTCAGTCAAAGAAGGATGCTGATTTGAAGAACACCCTCCTAGCACCTAAGAAGCACTTGTGTTCCAAACAAACCTGTAGAAAGGGTCCTTACAATATAGAGAAGGCTGAAATTAGAGCTTCTTAATTTAGACACTTGCTTTACCTCTGTGAGTACACGAGATAATATTGATAGCTATCTGGAAATTACTTTAGAACAGACGCTGTCTTGAAATGTTTTGGATTATGAAGATCAACAGTCAGCTCTGAAACAATGAGCTCCAGTGGACAAAGTATTAGTGCTGAGTTTGCCACTGAGCTGTCAATATGATAAGTAATAGAAGTACAGGTAGGGTAAATACGTGTTTGTGTGGGAAGCACTGAAAGTTAAAGAAAGTTCTTTGCCCTGTATCCCTCATGGTGTGTACAAGTTTTTTCCTACGACTCCCTTATATGAGCAAGTGTTAATTAATAACAAGATTGATATAGGTAGTGTTTTTATAATTACAGAGACCTCTATATTATAACTGCCCTTAAAGCATCATTAAGCATCTGTTGTTCTTGGGAATAAAGAAACATAGAAGTACATGTGGATTCAGTTACTGTCTTGCAAGTGTATATGCAAACAAAGTAGCAGTCCACAGATCAGCTTAAAAAGCACGAGAGCATACCTTGTGTTCATTAAAAGGACTTTTTCTCTGTACAATACAGACTCTGCAGCTATAGGTTTATCAAGTTACAGTAACAATTGTTTTAGGAAAGTTTAATTATTAGTGCTTAATATATTTTTTTTAATTTAAAAGCTTCATGAAGCTTCTGTGAATACTGAAATATTAATTCTTACAAATTAATATCATCTCATTTCTTAGTGAATACTGCTTTTAGCAAGACTTTGAACAAGATGACTTCCTGAGGTGCCCTCCAACATGAATTTTTCTACAGTTGTATGCATTGTACTACTTTATAAATGTTGAGGGGGTTTATTTTCACTTTTTGTTGAAAGTACTATCTAACCATTTAAGTGCAATGTAACTTTTTAGCCTTTACAATTTTAATCTAATTTTGCTGCTGGTCCTTTTCTCCTAGCTCTTTGTCTGAAAGGCTTTTTCTTCTAGTAAGTACTTACTTAGTAAGTTCTTTCTCTCTATTTTGCTTCTTAAGAAAAAATTATTTGCGTTGCATGTGTTGTGAAATAACTTCAAATTAGCTTTAATATTCCTTATTGCTTTCTTTAGGTAACAAAAGCTACAGTGGATCTATACAGAGCTTATCTTCAACAGATACCAAAGATACACCAAAGGCTCCAGCAAACCCTGATTTGCCTCCCAAAATGTGCAGGAGATTAAGATTAGATACTGCATCGAGTAACGGTTATCAAAGACCAGGATCTGTGTAAGTCAAGGCCTATTGCAGTTTTGAGTTGTTACAGTGTTGTCTACTATGAAGGGATCCCAAAGAGCTAGTATAAATAGTAGAAAAAGCATCCATGAATACCTGATTTGAAATTTTCTTTATGTATTAATTATTTATCTAGCTTCATTAAAATTGTAAAGTAAACAAAGGAGACACAACACAGACTGCTAAAGTCAGTTGAAAGACTCCCATTTACTTCATTAGACTATTGATAAGGTCCCTAATGAAGACATGGATCTTTGGAAAGTGATAAGTATTATTATCTCTCACTCTTCTGAAATTTAATATTTCAAGGAGCACAATTGCTGCTTACTGCTCATGCCGTTATGTGAAGAAGATCATCAGATCATATTACTATAGGTTAAAAATTGGAGTGAGATTAAAAAAAATCTGAAATTTCTTCAGTTGTTGCATGATCAATAGTTGAGATCTTTGGTGTGTTTTTTTTCTGACGATATTTTTTTTTCTTGAGAGGAAGATAGTTCTAACAATAGAGGTTATAATTTAGCTGGTTGAGATTTAGGTTAGCAATGATTCTTAGTGTTTATAGCACAAGCTTAAGAATTAGAAGATCATTGCTGTAATTTTGACTGTCCCAGGCCTTCTCTAGTGCCATGAGCAAGTGATTTCCATAATCACTGCAGAACACCAAGAAATTTTCCAAATACTGGAGGAATCTGTTAAGCCTCTTCACTTCTTAAACTGGAAGAGATGACAGTAGCTATTTCACAAATTGATGTGTCTTAACTTAAACAGAAGTACAACAGCTCAGAGTTCAAGCATGAAAATAACAGACTGGAATAACAAGCACGTCCAGTATATCCATTGGTCATCCATGAATATAATTTTAAACATAGCGTGCTAAGGTTTTCCTACTTGCTGACTCAGCAAGGCTCTGGAGCACGTGGAATTCAGTGGCCTAAATTAGGTTATGCGCTTAAGAATTCTGTTGAATAGGGATTTAAATGCAACATTTTAATTTCCTTTGTTTTTCTAAGTGAATCATAGAATCACGGGATGGTTTTTATTGGAAGGGATCTTAAGTATCATCTAATTCCAACCTCCCTGCTATGAATAGAGACACCTTCCACTAAACCAGGTTGCTCAAAGCCTAATCCAACCTGATTGTTTGATGTCTCACTGACTGGTAGCATAGCCTTCTGGTGTGTCAGCCACTCCTCCTAGCTTTGTATTATCAGCAAACTTGCTGAGGGTGGACTCTATCCCGTTGTTCAGGTCACTGATGATGTTGACCTAGACTGGACCCAGTATGGACCCCCTGGGGAACAGTGCTAGTTACAGGCCTCCAACTAGACTCTACACCACTGATCACAACCCTCTGAGCTCTGCCAGTCAGCCAGTTTTCAATCCACCTTGCTGTCCACTCATCTATCCCACACTTTCTAAGCTTCGTTACAAGGATGTTGTGGGGGACAGTGTCAAAAATCTTCCAGAAGTCACATCCACTGCTCTCCTCTCATCTCCCCAGCTGGTAATGACATCACAGAAGGCTGCCAGGTTCATCGAGCATGATTTTCCTTTGGTGAATCCATGCTGACTATTCCTGATAACCTTTGTCTCTTCCAATTGCTTGGAAATGGCATCCAGAACAAGTTGTTCCATCACCTTTCCAGGGACAGAGGTGAGGCTGACTGGCCTGCAGTTGCCCAGATCCTCCTTCTTGCCCTTTTTGAAGACTGGTGTGACATTGGCTATCATCTGGCACCTTTCCCATTCTACAAGACCTTTCAAAGATGATAGCAAGTGGTTTGGCCATCATACCTGCCGGCACCCTCAGCAAGTATGGGTGCATCCCATCGGGGCCTAAGGATTAGTGTGCATTGATTTTGTCTAGACGCTCTCTGATCAGATCCTCCTCAACCAAGGGGAAGTCTTGCTTTCCCCAGACTCTCTCCCTTACCTCCAGATCTGGGATTCCCAAGGAGCAGTCTTGGCAGTAAAGACCGAAGCAAAGAAGGCATCCAGTATCTCTACCTTCTCAGCATCCCCTGTTACAAGGGCACCCACCTCATTCAGTAGTGGACCTGCATTTTCCCTTGGCTTTCTTTTACTATTGCCATACTTTAAAAAGCTTTTCTTGTTATCCTTGACCTCCTTTTCCAGTTTTAATTCCAAATGGGCCCTAGCCTTCCTTGTCTCATCCCTGCAGGCCCTGACAGCGTTCCTGTATTCCTCCCAAGTGGCCAGGCCCTTTTTCCACATTTTGTAGGCTTTCTTCTTGCCTTTGAGTTTCTCCACGGGCACATGGGCAGCACAGAGGCCTCTGGCCACCTTGCTCTGATTTCTTACTCTTAGGGGTGCACCAGTCTTGAGCTTGGAAGAAATGGTGTTTAAGTGTTGACCAACCATCTTCTCCCACACTGGGCAGTTCATCATTTTCTCGAGTCCCTGCCTTTGCCTTCTTGGTCTGGGCTACATTGCTAGAGCTCATTGGCAGCAAAGACTGAGGCAAAAAAGTCATTGAGTTCCTCAGCTTTCTCCATATTCCAGGTAATCAGGTCTCCCGTGTCCTTCCAGAGAGGGCCCACAATTACTCTAGTCTTTCTTTTATCACTGATGTACCTATAGAAGCCTTTTTTGTTGCCCTTGATGTCCCTGGCCAAATTTAATTCTAATAGGACTTCAGCTTTCTTAACCTGATCTCTGCCTGAATAATTAAAACATTTTTTTAAAAAATATGTTTCCTTGTCTTTAGATGGTTAAAAGTGAAATTAGTTATCAAGGTGTGCATCAAGCATGGCATTGCTAGCCAGTTGAGGGAAGTGATTGTCCTGCTCTACTCTGCACTGGTGCAGCCTTACCTTGAGTAACGGGTGCAATGTGGGGCACCACAATATAAACAAACAGAAAATCATTAGTGTCCAAAGAAGGACTACAAAGATGGTGAAGGGTCTAGAGGGCAAGACATATGAGGAGCAGCTGAGGTCATTTGGTTCATTCAACCCAGAGCAGAGCAGGCTGAGGGGAGGGCTCATGGCGGCCTGCAGCTCCCTCATGAGGGGAGCGGAGGGGCAGGTGCTGAGCTCTGCTCTCTGGGGACAGCGACAGGACCTGAGGGAACGGCATGGAGCTGGGACAGGGGAGGGTCATGCTGGGTGTTAGGGAATGGTTCTTCATTGAGAGGGTGGTCAGGCACTGCGACAGGCTCCCCATGGAAGTGGTGATGGCACTGAGCAGTTCTTGGAATTCAAGAAGCGTTTGGACAGTGCTTTCACACATGGAGTCTGATTTTTGGGTGGTCCTGTGTGGAGGCAGGAGTTGTACTCAATGATCCTTGTGGGTCCCTTCCAGCTCAGAATATTCTATGATTCTATAGTCTGTGTGTTTAATTAATGAGCAAAGTATAAAGCAAGATGCTTCCTTATTTTCAGAGTGGCTGCAAGAGCCCAGTTGTTTGAAAGTGCTGGTTCACTTAAACAAGCTTCTTCAGGACGGTAAGTATCTCATACTGTTTAACAGCTTGTAAAATCCTTTGTGTTTTTCTGGCTCCAGAGATTAAAATAGAAACATTGGAGCTTTGTTCTGTGTCTTCAGGACAGCATCATGTGGCATGCAAAGCTGTCTTGGTTTGTTAAACTTATCCTTTCTACAGAAGAACACTAAATTTCATATATATTAGTGACCTGTCTATACTTTCCTGTAAGGAAATTGCAGTGAGAGATGCTCAGATTAGTGAGCTGCCTAAGAACACAGCTACAAGAGTATATTAACAGTATGAGGGCACTGTATTTATTCCATATAGCTGCTTGTATATACATACTTGCAGCAGAATAGTAAACCTGCTAGTTTATGATAATGTGCTTGTGTAGTCAAGTCCTGAATAACAGCTGCTTTAGAAAGTTCAGGATTAATTTATTGAGGATCCCTGTTATTCCCATCACACATCTCCTGCCTTACTACTTATCTGGAGAAATTGTTGTCCTTTCTTTGTGATAGTCTGCAGCAGGAATTACTTACATTTTCTTTGTAATTATATACATTTAGTTGGTGGATTTGGCCTATTCGTACATAGAATGAAGCTAGAATGTTCCTATAAGTGTTCATCTAGGAAGCAGTACTATTTTGCATTAACCAGACGACAATTAATAGGCTAAAGCAGATAAACAAATAATTGGTTCTGGGGAAAATCTCTCTCTCTTTTCACTGTCCCTGCATTTCAGATTTTTTGAGACAAATTGTATGTTTTTGTTCATCATTCTACTTAGCGATAGCACGATCTTACTGGAACTGTTGAGCAATGAAATGTTAATTGAAGAATCCAAATATATTAATAAAATAGCATAGGTGTAAACAAAGATGCCAATGTGCGCTGAGATGTATAGTAGTGGAATACAGCTGTCTTATCTGACAGATCTAGCAGGGGAGAGGAGAAAGCTGACCTGCAAAGGCCTGCTGATTTTGTTTGAGAGAAGTGGTTTACAGGAATCAAGGCTGTTCTTGTTTTGCGTAGTAGATGAACTATAAGAAGACCAAAGAAACAGTGCGATGGTGAATGGAAAGGGATAAAAAGAACAGGGAATTAATTTAAGGAAGAAAAGTATAAAAGAAGAGACTGGAATGTTCTTAAGCCAGTGACCTAAGCCGAGAGCAATGACTGCTTCACCAGTACTGCATCATTTTACTTCCACCTTTGTTCCTTCTCTCATTTTGTATTGCTCTCTTCTTGTAAACTCTATCCTGATGTTCCCTCAGAACCTGTGCCATCTCTATCTGTATATAAAAAGCATGTAAGAAGCCAAAATCTGATAAAGGAAAAATGTAGCAGCTTGATAATGGATATGGAGAGCAGATAAGGAAGCAGAAAATGCTGAAAGACTTAATAGCTCCTCTACTTCAGCCTTCCTAAGAAAAGCAGAAGAGCAACAATAACAAGGAGAATGGAAAATGAGAGGTCAGCAAGCAAAATGAGGAAGAAATAAGAAGCAGCTCAGCTGTTCCTGTAATGCTGCTCAAGTCTGACTGAGATTTTGCATTTCAGAGCCGACTCATATTTCCTTCTCATGCATGCTATGGAGATGAAGCCTGAGTTGAGTCCTTAGTATATTCTTTTTTGCTCTGAATTCATGATAATTACATTTGATCCACCAACTAGAAAGGCCTTCTGTGTTCCTAATTCTGCTGTCTAACGAGTATATGCAGGGCAGAGTATAAGACAGAGAAACTGTTTTTAAGCTGGTCTGATGCCAGAAATATTTAAGTCAGGACTGTGTTGACCTCTGTGCAGGGGTAATTTATGCTGCTATACATAAATGGTTTTTAAATTTATAGCTACTGCTTACCTTACATTACTACTTACAAAGTAGTATCTAAGTAGCTTCATTCTGACTTGAAGCATCTGTTACCTGAAACAGTATTTCATAATCACCTGTACAATAGATGGATCAAAAGTATCTATGTGGCTTTGCAGTCTCATACTGTCTTATGTATTCCATCAGATAATTTCAGACTCAGTGCTTTACCACCACAGTGACCTGGACTGACTTAATTCCTTCTTCCAGGTAGTCTTTGCACCACTTCATTCTGACTTTGAGTAATGCACTGTCTCAACTATGGAAATTGTATCCCCACACATTTTTTTCTTTTTTAAAATGATTAGTCATTATTTGGGCTGGCTGTTACCAGTCTTTGTATACACTTGCCCTTATAGTGGCATCAGTTTGAATAGGTTTTTATAGTCAGAAAGAGAAAGGTTGACAGTCCACGGTACATGTTTTAGGATTGGACAGGTAAGACCAAAATACAATGCCCTGTCCAGCCTGAGCTCTCTTTTTCCTGTTTTCAGAGTTACTTTCACTTCTCATTCATCCCATTCATTAACTCCTGACATCAAGTTTATTAATTGTCCATCTCCCATACTGTGGTATTAAGGTACTGTGCACTCTGGGACCAATCTTTGTTGGGGACTGAAAGAGGTGAAGAAATTTTCTTACTGGATTCAGAAATATTGCCATTACCTAGCCTGAGATTTCTGTATTACATCTTCTATACAAAAATGCACCAACACTGACTTTGATTTAGAGGTGCACATAAAATGAGAAACTGCATCATAAAGGATTTTCATTAGAAGAGAATACATACAAAAGTAGGGAACAGGAGCTGGTGACAGCCAGTAGCCCTGGCTTGGCAGCAGGATCTGTGGGTACCAGGCTGGGACTGTAATAGGAATAGAAAGGCAACATGAAATCCTCTAGTTCCATACTTCCCTCCCAACCATATGATTAAATACTAAATATTTCCAGTCATACTTCTGTTTTTATTTTCATGCTATATTTTGCATTTCCTTAAAAAACTGGAATACTGTTTCCAGCCCAGCCCAGCATTTTCTACTTACTCATAAGTCTACCATTTCTACGAGTCGACAAACTTTTCTTCTTCCTGCAAGATAGTATTAACTGATGAGTCATCTGAAAAAAATTCATGTGTTTTCCCTGATTTGTTCATCTGGCTTCTGTCTGTGTCTTTCTAGACTGAAAACTTACTATGGCAGGAGCATAATTTTAAAGCTTATTTATAACTGTTAAAATAGGTTATTAAAAGTACCTCAGTTGTTGTTGACCATGTATAGTCAAGTAAAATAATTTCTGATCTGATGAGTACCAATCCTTTGACTACTAGTATAAATTTGTCATTACGGTCTCAAAATAAACATTATAAAAGGTAGTAAAAGGGAAAATTGATTTTTCTCCATTGGATTCTATCCATTAAAAATCATGGAAAGCAGAAACTTCTAGGAAATGTGGGCACCATTTTCTGATTTTTTTTTCTCTGAAGTCAACACTATGAATTACACTCTTCTCAGAAGGTTAGCATCATCTTAAGAGAACCACAATAGATGACGGTGATGTCATCACATGCTTTTTAATGAGCAGACTTGATTGCAGGGAGGAGAACACTAACACCATAAGAAACAATATCCATTTTCATAATTGCACAGAAAAAGTTTCCCAGGAGTCTGTGAGCCCTTTTCCTTAGTATTGCTTTTAGATGGATAGGGTTGAAGTGAGCAGCAAGACAAAGAACCTAAGTTCTCAAGTTGGGTGTGGAAGGAATAACCAGGGGCTTGAAAATTGCTCCAGAAGTATAAGTAAATATATAAGTAAATATTCTTAGGCTTTGTGTTAGGAGCAAGGTAGTGGGAAGATAATGTGAAGAATCCAGTAATTCAGAGCTTTTCAGAGGGTGATTTTTTTATACCTTGTGTTTGTCTATCTGTGTATTGCCAAATGCTGGGTAGTTTTCTCTTTCCCAGAACTGAGCAAATCAGAGTTCATGTTTTCTTTTCTTCTTTTTACTTTTAAGATAAACATATTTGGATCAGGAAAAATTAGAAGCTGAAAACAGAGTAGTTTACTAGACATACAAGCATACAGGAGATAATTTCATTTTACTAACTTTCTAAGGGCACTAAAAAAAACATGCCGTATTTTGAAAATAGCTTGGACAATTCTCCCTCATATACATATTGCTATTCTGTTTTACAGTTGCCTTCAATGTCTTATATCACAGTATTACTCAGATGTTCCATTTTTAACATGGGAAACTGGCTCAATACTCATGCCACTAAGTGGTGAGGTGCCACATATGATCGAGTGCAAAATTGTTCCTGTGTTATAGTAAATTCATGACCGATTATCTGATTAACATTGTCATTGTATTCATTATTAACAGTTATTCTGCTGTTTTATACATTAAAAAAAATCCTTATTATGCCACATAGGAATTAAATGTGTTTTGTTGTTTTGTTTTGTTTTGTTTGTGTGTTTTTCTGAATGTTAACAGTCTGGGTCAGTATATTATAGAACATTTTTAGCACTCTAATTACTCATAATTACTTTAATAAAATAATGATCTTGGATTAAAATAATTTATATTTTATTTATTTTATTATTTATATTATTTATATAATATATTGTATAATTATTTATATTATATATTATAAATATATATTATGTAGAGTAACAAAACTTACTGATTTTTTTGTCTGTCTGTCCTGTTTACTGTAGAAGGCAAGTTCCTCATAGCAGTGACTGTATTTCATGGTGAATATATAGTCCTTGAGTCTATGTAAGATCAGGGTCCCAGTCAGAACCAGTAACTGTACTTCCTGTTGGAATATTAATGCTGGTGTTTAAAGGAGAGCACAATTAATTTTTTTGCCTATGCAGGAACTGATGGTTTCATTTCTTCTCTAGAAATGAGAGTGGATATAAAGTGGATGTTGTGTGGTGGCAGTAAATATTTTTTGTGATAATTTTTGTTGTATCTAAATTAAAAAGACACAAGAAGTAGTTTGTGATATTGAGGTCAAGTGGAATTACTGGCTTTATGTATATACACATTGCTTAGAACTGGTTCTCTTTCTCTCCCCCACCAAAGTAAACCAATAGTATCCAAAAACATAACCCCATATGATGGCCTTGTAGTCCCAAGACATAATTGATATTTTGCATGCCCTTTCTCATTACACAGTATGTTAAATCATGCGGTATGTAAATCATGTGGTAGCAGCACACCACAGTAGTGTTTTTATGATACAAAACAGAGGAAGTATTTGTAAATCATGGAGAGGATTTACAAGATCATTTCTTGAAAGCTCACACGTGCATCCCCTTTCACACCTTTTTAGAGATTCGGATTAATCACGACATGATAGTCTTGATTGGCTCCAGGGTGTAAGGCCAGGGTAGAGGGATGCTCTCTGCGCCCTTTAAGAAATGTCCCAGTCTGTCTCCCCTGGTTAGTGTGGAACTTCCAAAGTGAAGAGCCATGGCCCAGTGGCAGTACACAAATAAAACAGTCTTTTCCTTACACTAAGGCTTATGATAAGGCACTATCATTCATATGATGTATGACTCAGTTATCTCACTGTTGTGGGAGGAAAACAGAATAGATTACAGGTCACTTGCATATACACTTTCTCAAAAAGTACGCCAAAAACTTAAAATTTCACCAAAGGTCACATACTAGGTCATTGAGATAAATGCTGGCTGGAAGGAAAGCTGACCTGGTAGCCCCCTATTCCATCATACAAAGGTGAAATAATCTACAGGTTCGTCTTTGCTCGGCATAATGTGGTTTTCCGATAAGGTTAAAGAAACTCAGAAAAACTGGTGGGTCATACAAAAATTGCTTCCAGTATATAAATTAAAGTCAAGGTATTACTGTTATAGGTAAAGCACAGGAATCTAGTGAGAACTCTTAAGCAACACATCTTTATGTTCAGTCCCTCATTTTGTGCTTTGTAGAAGCGTGGTGCTAGAAGCCATATCACCAGGTGACTGATAATCTGTCCTCCTCTGTAATCAAATCAAATCAAATCATATCTAAATAGTATCTAAATAGTTCTTATACAGATGTCTGAATAGTGCTGCTTTTTTTTATTATTTATTTATTTATTTATTAATGAATCTTTAGTAATTAGAATTCTTCAATTCAGAGATCCTCCAATTCTTAGCATCTTAGCAGTTCCAGTGGTTTGCTATTCTGACCAAGAGTAGGTTTTTACAGCTATAAATGAAGAGATAAACGTAGCTGTCTACATTTAGGTCTCTTCATGCCAGGTTCTATTTGAGAAAATATTTAATTGAAGGTTTCGCTAAGGGCAGTGGCACCTGGAGAGCCATCCCTTGCACTCTCAAGTAGTCATTTACCATAGCAGAACCCAGGCCTTAAGAGCCGGCTGAGCTAGGCACAAAGTTTATTTATGGACATCTGAGGTGGCCGAAGCTGTAATCCACTCCAAGTACCTAATCTAGATCTCCCATGCTGCAATTTAAATCAATTTATATCTCTTTCACAGTCAGCCTGGAGGACACATTACTCTTTTTAGTCCAATATTTGCCTTATATTTGTTATTTTCTCCTGTAGACTAATCAACTGTATTTTCTCACAAACCATGTCATTAGACCTTTAATAACTTGATGATCTCTTTGAAATTCTCTCCAGGCAGTCCATATCTTGCTTCAAGGAATTTGCTCAGTTTATATATGTTTGAAGTACAGTTTCAACTAGAACAAAAGTGTTTGTTGTTTTTTTTTAATGTTATTGTATTCCTGTTTAAATTTCAAGTAGAATGTTGATCTATTTTCTGCAATAACATACTTGATAACTGCAGTAAGCCAGGAGTTATTGTCTGCTATAATTCTGCTCCTCTGAACTACTGTGTAACTAGTTGTTATCATTATGTATTTGTGCAGCTTATTATTCCTACACTTCCTAGGTTTTCACTCCATTTTTTCATACATTTTTCCTTATTTTTTCAAACCTATATATATTTCTTTTTCTTTCAGGCAAGCAAAAGCCATGTATTCCTGTAAGGCTGAGCATAGTCATGAGCTGTCTTTCCCACAGGGGGCAATATTTTCCAATGGTAAGATGTTTTACATTCTTTGTTTACATGAAAAACAAACCAGTCAACAAATAATAATAAATAAAAACAAAAAATGAATGGTACCCACAAGATAAGAGAATGTAATTCCATTTCCAGCTCTCGGCTTTGGCCTTGATTATTATATTGCTGTTGAATAAAAGCTGTTTAAATAAATATACGAAACATGTAGGGTCTTTTAACTGTCTTAATTTATTGTAAATATGTTTTGTTTGGTTGTTTTTTTACAGTGTATCCATCAGTAGAACCAGGCTGGTTAAAAGCAACTTACGAAGGCAAAACAGGACTCGTTCCTGAGAATTATGTTGTCTTCCTTTAGTAATCTTCAGTGGACAGCAATATCTTCATGGTATCCATGGTAACAAATAATAAGCACTATGATTTTTATCTGACACAGATATGGGATCAGCCCGTTAGCTGAGCGTGGTAGATTTCCTTCAGATACTGCAGCTGCAGGTTATATAGCTCCCTATCAACGGAACAGAATGTAATGAAACAGTTAACAGTTACTGTACTGAAGACGGTACTCTGTTTAAATAACTTCCATTGTTTGCAAAAGGTTGTTCTGTTCTTCTTTTATGGGTAAGGAACACTACAGAAATAAAATCAAAAAAGTTGCCATTTAGCTGCAGACCTTCAGGTTCTCGGATGTTGCTCAGAGAAGTGTGAAATTTAGAGGCAATGCACTCTGTGACATTTCTTACAATCTGTTTCTTTTAATATGAAAAATTGTGGTTTTTTTCCTAATGTAAGTAATGTTTCTATTGTGATCTGAATGCTCCCATAGAAAAATCAATTCTGAGATTAGTCCTAATCATTTCAAATAAGAAATGAGTCTTCCATAAATCAGAAGTTTGAACTTGTTAGTCACTGAGATTACAATATGTTATAGAATTTATGTAACTGATAATGAAATCAGATTATACACTGCCTGAGCAGTAAGTGCTCATTCAAAATGTGATGTGTTTAATGAATGTTTCATTCAAGTACTTCTTAGATTTATTTCCTCCTTTCTATATCAATATAAATAAGAATAATAATAACTAGTATTTCTGTAATAGCAGTCAGGTGGAAGATACTCTCGGTGTATCTCAGAGCAACAGCAGTAGAAAACAAGGAAATACTCAATCTGGAATGATGGGTAGATATGAAGTGAGCAATGAAAAGCAGCAATATGTTTTGAAACCTTAGATAAAAAGTAACTAAGTCCTTTTCAAGTTTTTTTTTCCATTTCAAATAAGACAAAAGTACTTAGCATTATTTCTTCTGACTTCCACTAAATTATTTGGCAAATGTTCCTCCGTTACATGGGATTAAAAAAAAAATGAAAAAAAATAAAATAAAATAACCTTGGTTGATAAAGATTTTGTAAATACCCATTGTCTGCTCTTGGTGGGCCTGGAAAAAAAAAGAAAAAAAAAGAAAAGAAGATATAAGCAGCTTCCTAAATTTGAACCTCTTTCTTTTACACCTTGAGGGAAAACATGCAGTGCTTACTTGGCTAGTTACCGTGGCCTGTTGAAAAACAAGATACATAAGCGCCATATTAGTAGCTTTTCAGCATTAGTGGCACAGAAGGAATCCACTGTTTCATAGACCTATTCAGTCTTAGTTCTTTGTTCAATAACAGTAATCAGTATATAAACTTCTGCTGATTTATAAGATGTACACTGCTTCCAGAATGTTTTAGGAAGAACTTTTGCTAGGACTAAAAACACCAGTAATCTACCAGTTGCTTATTTCTAAGCCTTTTGGGGGTTTAAATTAAAAAACAGATTTATTGCCAATATTAAGAAGCACATCAGAACCTTCTTTACTTGTGTATAGCGCATGATTTCTGAAAAAAAAATCCGTGTTGGAATTCAGGCTGGTGGCAAAAGCCTGCAGGATCCTTCTCGCTAGTTGAAGTATCAAGTGGCACTCAGGAAAGTGGAGAGACTGGAAGAACATCCTTTCAAGAATGGTGTGGCGTTTCAGAGGGGAGGTCTGTGGCAGTAAGCCAGGCCAGTGTGGGTAAGGCAGTTGAGGAGAGACCCCTTGAATTAGTGACTGACTGATCTGGGTTCTTTCTTCACCCTAAACAGTTTTATTAGGTCCCAAATCATGTTTTCCCTCACCTTAAGACCAGGCTGTATTCAGTACATTGTGATGAAGGGTTCATCGCAGGCAGTGGAGGCACACACGTGTGCTTGTCAAATTTTCCCAGAGCGTGAAGGGAAGTGAAGAGAAGGACTTTTTCACCAGACTGAGCCTTATTTTTAATGCAAGCCAACATTTGTTTGTGTAAGCTATGCCTGCAGCTGCTGTTGCCCTCAGATCAACATGGGTTTTGTTGTATTTTTACTGTTATTTCACAATCCAAAAATTGCAGGGTGCCAAAAGGCTTCCCTCTGTTGAACTGCTCAGGAGAATGCTGCTGCAGGGGAAGAGGAGTAGAAAGGGAGACAGAGCTGTGAGCAGAGGTTCCAGGCCCTGCACGTGCCTCACCCACATGGAGAAATGCAGTGGTCTGGGTCTATCAATTGCACCAGGCAAACTGACCTTTGTTTAACATCCTTTTCTGACCCCTCGTGCCTCTTACGAGGAATTTGATTGTTGTGAAATTCTTGAGGAACGGTGAAACAGAAAATGCGTGCTCTTACTTGCTTTGCTTTAGTCTGAGTAAATCAAAAACAAAATGAAAAGAGAGAGCAGGAGAAGACTAATTGTAGGTAACCTCACAACGTTTGCATGTGTTTGGATATTCTGCAACAGGATGTTTTGAAACCAGCTGATCTGAGTGCAAGCTAGAAGACTCAAAAGATGCTCAGTTCGTATAAAAAATCATAAAAATGAAAGGTTCAGTTACAGATTAAGTAGAGCCTGTAAGCATTGAGGGAAAGGTTGTAGAAGGAGGAATCCCTGTAGAGAGGTGGTGTGTCTTTTGCCGTGCATTCATCTTACATTAGACACACAAGTCAGTTGCAGAAGGCGGTTTCATGAGAAAGGGATCTCATTCATTCTGCTACTCACAAAACAAATCTATCTTTTCCTCTTTAAGACTGTGCACTTTTCAAGGCTCTTATTCTGTTGAACCAGCCATGGTGATCACATAAATAATTTTAAAGTAGCTTAGCTTTAAAATGTTATTTTCATCTGGAAATGTTCCTCCCATGCTTGATTACACTTAGTATCAATGGAAAGTAGGGTTATTCTGGTCCTCTCTACTGCGGTACATAACAAGCACTTTCTGTATCATTCCACTGCTGGGTTGTAGATGCCTCTGCTCTTCCCTGACTTTCCAAGAGGGAGTTTATCTCCAGGAGAAGCTGTACAGTGAACTGGAAAGTTACGTACCTGGGTGCTCACTGACTGGAATGGGGGAAGAGTGCAGCACCAAGGCTTGTCTACTGACAAGACTCTCAGCCCTGGCCAAAAATCCCTTCTAATATTTGTAAAGGATCAGAAATCCATGTAAAATTTAAATGACGATATAATACTGAGATAGTGCCTTACCAGCAAGTTAGGCAAGCTGAACTAAATTAGTTCATAGGATTGATTTACTATTTTTTGTGAAAGTCAGAGTCACTCTACAAGCAAAGTTTAATTTTATTATAGTTTTTTTTTTAATTATCCTTCCTAAAAGGATATAGCAGTTTTCTCAGAATATCACTGTAGAATTTGAGGTAGATAACATGTTGTGATTGCTGTTTGTCTTGTGAAAATACCCACCACTTAAGTAATTAGCCATGTTTTTTCTATGTTAAACTTGTGGTACATGTTGCAGTACAACATGAATCAAATTAATAGTGTGAAGGACTGATATATTGTATGATAAATATGTAAAGTATATTATATTATATATTCACACTTTTTATTAATGATAAAGATGAAAAAATATTTTTTGTGTAATTCCTATGAGTTCAGTATTAAAATGTCCTTGCCATATTTTGGCATTTAGAATACTATGTAACAAAACTCTTAAATTAAACCATAGATATCACTTAAGTCCCTAACTAATCTATAAAGTTCATTTGTTCGATTATTTCTGGAAAAAAATGACGCACAGATTTGCTGACCAGTCTACTCTATGATAGTAATAGTAACTTATTTAACTTTTATATATTTTCTGTTGATAATCTCTATTATTTGCCTGTAATTGAATTCATTTTAATATGCCTTTAGGAAAGATATGTTAGGAAGAGAAAAGGATGCAAAATTCAGCAGTTCAGAACAATAGTTACAACAACAAAAAAGCATTATATGGTAGTAATTGGCTTTTTGTTACATTTCCCCACTGGTCTATTTTCTAGTTAATAAGGTTGGATCAGAATAAATGATGAACCCCCAAAACCTGTTGTTCCTAATACTTCCTTTCCTAAGGCAGCAGTTGGTACAATTTTGCATTGAGTAGCAAGAAGAGAAAGCCCAGTAAGGAAGCTTATCCTCAGGCTGGGGTGGATCTTCTCGACTGATGGAAACTCTCAGAGCTCTAGTGAGCACAAAGATAGACCCTTGGCAAATTATAGTGAGGTTTCGCTGGCCAGAAGCCCCCATACAGTAAATGTAATATAAATAGAATATTCTGTTAATGGGAAAACATGTGATATGTCTTGGCATTATCCTTTTGTTGTTTTTGTTGTTCATCAGAGCGCCTTATCTGAATCATTCAGTTACCAGAGATCAAACTAAGCAAGGTTCAGTTCCACTCTTTGTGGTCATGCAGCCCTGACAGCCACTGCTGATGCAGCCCTTCCAGTTACTGTTGGTGCAAAAGGCAGACTGTTGATCAGGCTCTATCAGTACAAGTCGGGAGGTCTCTTTTTGCATAGGATTTTGCAAGGGCTTTGGGAGTTTGCTTTGTTTTGTTTTAATAAGGTGCTTGGTATCCAAACAGCTACTAATACAATGTTGTAATTCAGTCACTGAAGATAATAGCATTGTTTTTCTTGTCCTGTATGTGGCAGTATTTAATAAGCCATAGGATAATCTGTGTTAAGTATAGAGAATGGTGCTTCAACCCTTGGACGTCTCAGCTGAAAGCTATTCTGCAACTGATCTTTTCGCAAGTGTTGTATCAATAATTGTCATAAAGTTCTGGCACTAGAGGCTGCATAATGATCTCAGCACTACAAGAGTTTCTGTTAGAGCAAAGGGCAAAGCAGCTGAACAGGACAGATAGCTTCAATTTTTCAAGCATATTTATGACGATTTTAGAGGTATTAGAGTTTATAGGGGTTACCTTAGAAACTATATGGTATTTTAATAGGAAAGTATATACAATCAATAACTATATATATATTTAATAAAGTCCTACTAAATTATCTTATTGAACTCTCTGTTTATTTTGTAGTGTGGTTTCAATAATTATCTGCACTCTGTATATACCTACATGTAAATAACTGGCATGATATGCATAAGCTGACTTGCAGACATAATTCTATGTTGTACTTTACACTGTATTTCAAAAATTTGAATTTTTTTTTTTTAAATAAAAAGCCTTTCTACACAGACTCATTTCTTTATTATTTTTAAACTCGGACTCTGATTCAGCCTTTCTTTTTTCCAAAATAATAACACTTTAGTGCTGCACAGAGTTGCTGTCAATGGCTCAATGTTCAAGTGTAAGTGTTCATCAGTCAGAAGGGGCCCCTCAGGGGTCCGTATATCAACAATGCCAAGTGCAGGGTGCTGCACTTGGGTTGGGGCAATCCCAGACATGAGTACAGACTGGGAGAACTCATTGAGAGCAGCCCTTTGGAGAAGGACTTGGGGGTTCTGGTGGATGAAAAATTGGACATGAGCCAGCAGTGTGTGCTTGCAGACCAGAAAGCCAGTGATATCCCGGGCTGCACAAAAAGCAGAATGGCCAGCAGGGTGAGGGAGGTTTTTCTTCCCCTTTACTCCATCTTTCCAAGACCCCACCTGGAATACTGCATCCAGCTCCAGCCCCAGCCATTCTATGATTCTATGACCTGATCCACTTCTACCAAGGGTTCCAAGACATCATTGATGAGGTCTTTACCTCTGAAAATTCTCAGTGGATGGATCACTGGAAGGGATTTTGGTGATCCAAAGCCAACAGTACTTCCTGGAAGTGAAGTAATATCAGTGATGTGATTTCTGCAAGTTTTCTTGCATCCCCTTTCCCAGCATTTTTCCAAGGCTTTTCCCTCAGAGACCAACAGCTTTTCTAGTGCTGAAAACACTGAAAAGGGAATTATTCACCTGCGTAGACTTATTCCTGAAGGGATTCACCAAATACCCAAGCAACTCTTAAAGGTCTGGGGGAAAAAAAAAAAAAAAAAAAAAAAGGAAGATCAAAGCAGTTAAAGCAGTTGATAAAGAGCTAAAGGCTCTGGTCTGAGTTTCATCTTTGTGTGGTTTTGAAGAATGCACAGGGCTGGCAGGTCCCAATCAAATCGCCTATGTAGACTCAATTTCTGAATATCCACTTTTATTGCCTTTAGTTGTGTGCTCACCTGCTGTGTTTGCTCCTGGGGTAGTGCCAGCACAGCACTGCAGTGGGTGAGGGCTCCGAAATGGTGGCTGCTGACGTGCAAAGAGGCCGCACACTGCCACCAGTGGTCACTAAACATGACCTGCACGTTGCTATATTCCTAGCAGTCAGGAGCCAGCGAGGAGAAAATGCTCCCCTTGCCAGAGCACCATGGGGACAATTTGGACACAAGGTAAATCTGGGGGTGACTGAGTACAAACAGGAGCAATCCCAGCCTGCCCCACTGCTGGCTCTGCTGCCAGGGCAGATGTCAGCCTTGCCCGCACCCACGTGGAACTGCATGGGGCTGGCACTTGCCCCTTTGCACTCTTTGGCTGGTGCTGAGGACCACAAATGCATCATACGAGCTCTCACAGATGCCCAGCTCTGCCAATTTGTGAGTAGGCATGAAGGGCAACAAAATATGTGTGTAATCACAAGTTTCGAGTTCAAAACTTGAAATAAAAGTCACTTTTTCTTTGAGAATTTTCTGCCTTTTCCTGTTGAGTTGCAGGCTCCTTGGCTTTCAGGTCATCTGATTTGCAGAGTGCCTACAGCCCAAGACTAGTTTTGGGGGCATAGACCAAGCCCTAAAACAGATCTCATCACTTGTTTCTCACATGCCCATAAGGCCATTTTACTTGGCTCCATAGGGTAGCTTCAAGAATTCTCACTTCTGAGGAGCAGATATTCTGGCTTGCTGTATTTTGGCATTTCGGTGAGCATTTAAATGTAAAAATACATGAATTCCTGTTAAATTAACACAGTGTTACCATGTTATCACCAAACTAACAACTGCCAAAGGAGGAGACAGCGCATTTCTTACTAGAAAGCCTGAAGACAGACTTCATTTGGTCACATCGAGGCATCGTGTAGCGCATGAGCCTCGAGTGCTAGGAGGATCTCTGCACACTCAAGGTACTTAATGGTTTGGGAAGCCCGTAGTGGGAATGGTCGAGCAGTTGACTTGCGGAATAATTACATTATAAACAGGTGCTCACAGCATTGTGGAGCCCATGTGGTGTCTGGCTGAGGGGAAGCAGATGGGAGCCAGGGCCAGCAGCTGCGTGTGGACGTGGCCTGAGCAAGCCTCAAGGTTTAGGTCCCAGCTGTGCATGTTTTCACGTGGATTGGGCGTGATTCAGGCCTTCAAAACCCAGCTTCCTTTCTAACATGAACACTATGCTTATTAAGCATGATCAGTATTTGCACTTTTGTGTTTTTTAATTTTATGTCGCATTCACAAAGCTTTTCCTATGTAATTTTGATGAATCGCTGATATGGAAGGAAAAGTATTGAAAGATATTCTTGACTTTTTTTTTGCAATGGTTGGCTGGTTTTCTATTGTATTTATGGCAACAAGCTCAAAAGCTGAACTAGCCTAGAGCAAGTGCCTTTGCCAAAGATCATGGTGTGCTTTTTTAATGTAAACATGCAAGGATTCATGGGAACATTCAGTGACCTCCACAGCCGGTACAGAAAGGAGCCTTAATTCACTTGAAAGTATTTTGGTAATTGGAATACATCTTTCTGCCAGTATAATTGAGGAGTTGATTAGTTAGACTTACCTAGCACGGGTATATTTCATTTAAAATTACTGTTAATGGCTCTTGGGTGCCCTTATAAGGGATTAGAGTCCACTCTGAATGAAAAGCATTAGCAATTTATTTTTGTTGATGATCATTGCTTTCGTCTTCTTACAAAAAAAAAAAAAAAAAAAAAAAAAAAAAAGGAAATATGCAGCTTATCTTGATGGTGGAGATTTTTCAAAATGTGCTTTGAAATTGCATGTTCTGCATCCTGATAGCAGCGAGCTCCATCTCTGTAGTGTGCAGCTGGGATTGAAGAGTAGAGAGGGTCCCGCTGCCACACTGTGGGCCTCTGGCAGGGCAGGGATCAGTGCGAGGATGCCATGAGTATGCCGCAGCACAGCGTGAAGCAGGTGAATGCAGCACGACTCCAACCCATCCCACCCAGGCTGTAATGCCACTGTCTACAGGCTTGCACCACTGCTAGAGCCTGTAGGCAGGTGAGATAGGTGTGCGGCTTGCAGCCCCATGAGAAACCTTTCAGAGGACAATTCACCAACCCCGGGCGGAAGAAACATAAAGAAACCTGAGCTTGATAGATCTCTACGGCGTTCCTCCAAATAAATTAATTGGTGTATGGGATACAGCTGGTTCCCAGAGTGAAACAAGCATTTCTGTTTGCCAGGACCTCATAAGAGGATAGCAAAGATCAGGATTTCAGTGTGCCTGAACTGTGAAGCTGAGCACAAAGCGACGGAAACAGGCTTTGACAACTGCAAGTCCTGAATTACACAAAACAGGCAGAATTCTTATTGGTAAGGAAATTCCACAATAAATGAATAGAATGTGGAACACATCAAGGGGTGGCAGCACCCTTCAGGGACACCTGAGAGGCAGCAGGTAGACTTTAGGCCTCAGAGAGATTTCGGTGATACTAAGTTACACCAGGCACTGGTGATGCAAATACAGCTTTACATATAACAACAGCTTAAAGAGTCATGTTGAGTCTGTTCTTTCTTGCCGTTGCTGTTGCTTGAGGGACACTTGTGTTTGGTCATAAGAAATACAGTTCCTAATCTGTAATTATTAAAAATTGTGCTGCCTTGAATGGGAAAAAATATCACTCTGCACAATTCTGTTACAGTTTCGCTATAAGGCCTTTTATCAGGCCCTTCCTTGAGAAATTTGCAGTGATTGCTGTACGGGCATTTCACTCATCTTCCAGCTCTGATTTGCAATGGGGTGTGGGTCCTGCACTTAGCTTTCCTGCATATACATACATAATGAGTTTTCTGCATATACTTCGGATGGTGTAAAATGTGAGCACAGTCAATTTTACATTGGGATTTACATCAAAACTGTCAACATCTACAAAGAGGTTCAGGTTCCACTGCTGATAAAGCCTTTCCTTAATTTTAATTTTTTAATTTTTTTTTCTCATCATTGTTTAAAAGATCACTTGGAATATTTCCTGACTACATGAACTCTGAAGCCAAATGTCCAGGTATCTGCAAAGGCATCAGCACAAGAAATTCTGCTGAATGTTTTTTTGTTTGTTCATTTGTTTTTGCCTAATGTGATTGGCTTTGATGGATAATTTTTATCCAGAGGGAAAATGAGGAAAAGGTGTTTCTTTATCACAATGTTATTTGTGTACATCCCTCATCTGAGTGCAGCAGGAATGACCACAGCTCTAAGCCTCCTCAGCCTTCTCTGGGGTCTGTACCTTCTCCATGGCCTCATCCTCTTCATTATTAACAAGGAAATCATGAATTTGTCTGCATTACTGTGTGGCAGGTTCCTGACACCTCTTATTTCTTTCACTGAGGTAATCACACAATAGCAGGGCTGTCCTCACTGGTAGCTGCAGGTGATTAGAGCAAGAACTCATTAGTATATTTAAGTGAAAGCTCTCAGGCACTGTGCAAAGACGAGTCAGTCTCTGCAGCATCTGTGTCATTACAGAGTCTGAAATGCTGCAAGGAACAAACACCTCATTTAGGCAGGCTGCTATTAGCTAAAGGCTAAAGCAAAGGGTTCTGCCTCCAAGGACTTTAACATCTCAGCTCAGATAATGGGTAACATTCTTTTACTCTTTTAGACCCTTCCTTTACCATGTCTGTTGTTAAAAAACATTTTTGAGGAAAGTAGATAAATAGGCGTTCAGACTGAAACTGGACAGAGCACATACACACAGAGAAGTCATTGCACTCAATCCAGAGGAGCATCATTGCATAAATAAATAACTGGAGACTAAATAAAGATGTAGAGGTCCTTAACTGAATGCATACTTAGTAGTAATAGAGACTTGAGCTTCGACACCTTTATTTCTGTAGTGCCTCAAAAACTCTTCACAATTATTCTCTGCTGTGTGCCAGCTGCTAGTACAACTTCCCATTTTAAAAAAATGCATGTATTTTTGTATTGCATTATAATTAAACATTAGCCTTCTGCTATTGGTTAGTACTGCATGGAGTGTTTAAAAAATAAATAAATTGGGGGGGAAAAACAAATGAACAAACAAACAAACAAACAAAAACACAACATCAGTATGGTAAATCCCAGCCTTGTTAAATTGTTCGTGATGTGCACATGGAGTACGGATAATACCTAGGAGATCAATTCACAAGAATGAGGACATTCAGAACAAAACTGAAACATCACTTTCAAGATGTACTGTATTACGTGGAAACAGCATGGAAAAATATTGTTGTTGTTGTTGGCCGGGTTGATGCCTCTCTGAGATCACATTAACTTTATCGTGTGCCCTGAGCAAGGGGTGACATCTAAATCACCAGTCCAGACCTGAATCAGTTTTCTCCCTGGCTTTCTTCCCTCATGCTCCCTCAAAACTAGAAGGTAGAAAGCCAGGCTTGAAAATCCTGGGGCTGCCCAGCAGCAAACCTGTGGGGCTGGTGCCTATGCTGGGCCGAGGGTCCCTGTCCTTGCCAGCTGCTCACAAAGCCAGAGGCAGCAGGCTGGGACGTGGGATGTTTATTTTTGAGTGTGGACAGGCAGCAAGGGTCTCTGCTCCCAGTTCAGCACCTGCAGTGAGCACTGCTGTGCAGGCAGCTCCTGTGGTTCGGGTCACATCCTTTTTTTTTTTTTTTCTTCCGTTTAATAGATGTCTCTTCCACAAATAGATGTGTTTGTGCCAAAAGGCTGGGACTGCACTGTGACTTTTCAGGTTTTACATGCTACCAGTATTGGCAGTTTGCAATGCTTTTTTTTTTTTTTTTTAAATTACTACCTTCCATGTCAGAAAATAATAATAATAATAATAATAATAATAATAATAATAATAATAATAGTAAATAAAGCATCTGTCTTCCATTCTTTGAGACGTGCAGAGTGCTTGGATTGACAAAATCATGGCAAACATTTTCCCCTCCTATATAGGTTTGAATTCCTTAAGCCAGCAGTATGTCGTCTCTCACAGGGAGCTGCCAAAGGAACCCAGTCAGAACAGGCCTCCCTGGAGGCTGCTCCATAGAGGCCCCATGAGCAGGAGAGGCTCTGCTGGGCATTAGTGGCTGCAAACCACCCCCAGCTGCTGCAGCAGGGCGCCCTTCTCCAGCCTCACTTGCAAGCTGAATGCTGCTTACACTGTAAGCACAGCTCCAGTTTGTTGGACACAACACAGTGTAGATCACAAGTTGGAAGGGACCCACAAGGATCATCAAATCTACCACCTGGCTCCACACAGGACTACCTAAAAGTCAAACCATATTTTTAAGAACATTGTACAAATCTTTCTTGAATTCCAGCAGGCTTAATGCTGTGACCAATTCCCTGAGGAGCCCATTCCAGTACCCAGCCACCCTCTCAGAGCCTTTTCCTAATATCCAAACTGAAGCTCCCTTGGCACAGCTTCATGCTATTCCCTTGGGTTCCATCGCTGGTCACCAGAGAGAAGAGGTTAGTGCCTCCCAGTCTGCTCCCCCTCATGATGAAGCTGTAGACTGCCATGAAGTCTACCATCAGTCTCCTATTCTCTAAGCTGAACAAACCAAGCGACCTTGATAGACAACACCTTTACAAAAATACTTGAAAGCTGTTTCAGATGTACAAATAAAGAGATGTGCGTTCCTCTTCACTGGAAAATTCAGGAACCTTGTACAAGTCTTTTTTAAAAAAATAAAAATAACTGCAACAAACCACGAATTGCATCCATCCCTCTCCTGAACATTAAATACAGAGAAATGTTAACACCAGTCCAAGCGTGCCTCAAAGTTAAGGATTATTTGGATTTCTACAGAACATTCCATCCAGGATTACACAGCCTCTACCAAGTGCTAACTGCACAGCCCAGGAATCCTGGGGAAAGAAAGTGTGGAGGCTGGGGGAGGGAGAATAAACATTTTATAAACACGGGAACCGGGACATAGAGGGTGTGTGACATTCAGAACGCACACAAGATTGTGTACTGCAAGAGTCCCCAGCCTGATTTTTAACCCCTATGTTGTGTTTTTCTCTGTAATGTAGTTTTTCTTAGAATTAATGGCTATCTTCAGGGAAGGCTTTAAGGATAATTTAAATGCAAAATCTTCCTAAAAATTATTATCAGATTTTCAGACTTTTTTTTTTTTTAATACCCAATTCTTATGACCTTGCTTTGTGAGCAAATAGACACATGACCCCTATTTCAGTGCTTGACTAAGGTATCAGTTTCTGCCTCCCAGTCCAACGTAGGCTGACCATAACCATCACTACCAGCCTCAGGGAACAGCAAACCCAGTGTCATTGCTGCTGTGTAAAATTCTAACAGGTGAATCAGCCACTGCACAATATGACTGTACCATAGAGCTTTGGGATACAAAACTTCCAGTTATATTTTTCAGTTAAAAGCCTTGTGACCCTGTTGGCCAACCCGTGGTGTGTGGTGATGACAGAGCCAGAAGACGATGCTCTCATACCCTATGCATGATGCCGTCACAACAGGCCCAACCCTGGCCCCAGTGACTCAGCCTCCCTACCCCAACCCCTTGGCCATTTCAAGTAATGTGAAACATTTGACTGATTCTGCTGTCACATTTCTTCTATTTAACAGTGTATTATTTTTAGCAAGTATGTTGTACTTTGCCTGCAAAAGAATATGCTTATGTAGACAGCAAAATACAGATTTTATGATTACAAAAGCGTCTAGGATCTGGGAAAATGGTTGGGAACATATTCTTTCCTCTACTGAAGTCACTATCCAGAAGGCACAATACTACATTACAGAGATGGTAAATATTTCTAATAAAAGGATGGTTCCTACTTGTAGCAGACCACCACCTACTTGTCTGTAACATTTCAGTTCCTTCACTGAAAATTGTGATCTTAACTTTATGTGAGCTACAGGTGAAAACTCAGTGCATATAATTCATAATGATGCACAAACAAAGCCATTGTAACTTTGTAATATGCATTTATTTATGCAAAGCATAAGGTATATGGACTAATAGCAGGGCCTTCCTCACACACAGCTTCACAGACACACAAGCAATGTTCTTAACTCGATGGTGTTGCAGACGATTAGTGTCTCAGACTGGACAAAAAACAATGATATGAGGTATAAAAGCATTACTGTGTTTTTATCTAGTGTATGAAAAAGAGGCATCCATGAAAATGGTACAAGCAAGAAGGAATGAGCCACTTACAATTGTGTCCAGAAAAGTCTCATCTGTATCATACAAAGATCTCTGCATGGATCTACCTAGTTAGGTCAGACTCAATGGCAAAAGTTAAATTTATTATGCTCATCAGATGCTTTTTATCCAGTCTGCCTCCCTCCCCCCCCCCACCCCCCCCCCATTGAAAGTAAACAGCTTGTAGAGTCACTGATGCAGAGTTGGAATTCCCAGAAATTATGTATTTCTTTTTCCTCATCACAGCAAAACAAGTTTTTAGTACTAGCCTGGCTGGGTGGATATTTCAACTGAGCTGTGGGAAAATGCAATAGAGTGAGACTATTTGAATGACACTGTGAGAACCTCCTCACTGATCTGCCTGAATGCCAAATTGGTGGAACTATTGTACCTGGAGAGGTGAAAGGGTAATTTAGTTTTCATGGTCAGAAAACCGTGATCTATGGCTAAAAGTCTTGTGATGGCATTTTAATAAGGAGCACACCTTACACCGACAAGAAGCTGAAATGTTGATGAACTAGAATTAAAAGAAAGGTCACCACTCCTTGATATTCTTTATACATGTAGTCTTTAAACACCTTTGTGCACAGTACTGAGGGCCCAACACAGGAAAGAAAATGCCTAAATATAAGCAAAAAGAATGCATGTAATGAAAAAAAAAATACATGTAATACAAAAAATACATTTATTTTGTACGCAGTGTACTTAAGTACATGAGCAGTGCAGCTGCTGCGTTAGGGATTCATTTCCAACAGCACTGGTGCCTTATGAGGGTTATTTTCTCTATGAGGTATACATACACCTAAATTTTAATCTGTTGTTATTACCCATGCAGTCACTTTTACTGCATGTTTCTGTCCAAGCATCTGAAAAGCTACAGTATCATTCTGCAAGCAAATAACGTCAATCTAACAAATTAATAGCATTCATCTAAAACAAACAAACAAACAAACAAAAACAAACAAACAAAAACAACATAAATTTTAATATAAAAACATCTAAAACATGACTTATGTTTTTTCTTTTCATCTTCGAAAGGGGAAAAGGGAACTAAATTAAAAACAATTCCTCTGTTCCAAAGTCAGGTCATCATGACACAAAGCAGTACAAACCAATAAAAGCAGTACAAACCAACAATTTCGGTGCTGGGGCCGGTCCTCTTTAACATCTTCATCAATGATCTGGACGAGGGCATTGAGTGCACCCTCAGTAAGTTTGCAGATGACACCAAGCTAGGTGCGTGTGTCGATCTGCTCGAGGGTAGGAAGGCTCTGCAGGAGGATCTGGATAGGCTGCACCGATGGGCTGAGGTCAACTGCATGAAGTTCAATAAGGCCAAGTGCCGGGTCCTGCACCTGGGGCGCAATAACCCCAAGCAGTGCTACAGGCTGGGAGATGAGTGGTTGGAAAGCTGCCTGGCAGAGAAGGACCTGGGAGTGATGGTGGACAGTCGGCTGAATATGAGCCAGCAGTGTGCTCAGGTGGCCAAAAAGGCCAACGGCATCCTGGCTTGTATCAGAAACAGTGTGACCAGCAGGGCTAGGGAGGTGATCGTCCCCCTGTACTCGGCTCTGGTGAGGCCGCACCTCGAGTACTGTGTTCAGTTTTGGGCCCCTCGCTACAAGAAGGACATCGAGGTGCTTGAGCGGGTCCAAAGAAGGGCGACGAAGCTGGTGAGGGGCCTGGAGAACAAGTCCTATGAGGAGTGGCTGAAGGAGCTGGGCTTGTTCAGCCTGGAGAAGAGGAGGCTCAGGGGCGACCTTATCGCTCTCTACAGATACCTTAAAGGAGGCTGTAGAGAGGTGGGGGTTGGCCTGTTCTCCCACGTGCCTGGTGACAGGACGAGGGGGAATGGGCTAAAGTTGCGCCAGGGGAGTTTTAGGTTAGATGTTAGGAAGAACTTCTTTACTGAAAGGGTTGTGAGGCATTGGAACAGGCTGCCCAGGGAGGTGGTGGAGTCACCATCCCTGGAAGTCTTCAAAAGACGTTTAGATGTAGAGCTTAGGGATATGGTTTAGTGGGGACTGTTAGTGTTAGGTTAGAGGTTGGACTCGATGATCTTGAGGTCTCTTCCAACCTAGAAATTCTGTGTGATTCTGTGTGTGAATAAATCTAGCAATGCTGACAATCCACTCTGGCAGTATATACACAGGCTTTTGAGCCATGGAAAGTTGGGAGGGCTTTGGATATTGGCTCTGTGGCTGCAAGCTGACTTATCCAAAGGAAAGAAAGGTCGGCGTGCCATGGATGGCATGTGAGACAAGAAATGCGCACTTGGAGCCACATGGTGCGTGGGTGGAGCGTGGCCCCGTGCCCTCCTGCTCCAGGGGGAGCCCAACTGGAGGGCTGTGCAGGTGGGAGAGCATGGGGAGGATCCCTACAGGTATTGCTGTTTGTGCTACCAATAACCAGAACAAAGATTTGTGTATAGACAGGAACACAGTAAAGCAGCCGAGCTTCCCCATAAATCCGAATTATTAGCAGATGCTCTGTCATAAAACCACTGAAAGTTTTTGGATGAGTTCTAACTTTAAAAAGCCAGGAAGTTTAATTACTGTGATTTGTCCTAGTGCCTGAAGGATTGACCCTTGCTCTTTAAGTATATTCGGGGGAAGTAAAATCTCTTTCTTGTCATCTTGTAATCCCCCTAGACATATTTCTGTACGTCAGAAAAAGTCAAAAGAGTGCTAAGGTACTAATGAAACTGGACAGAAAATAGCAACTGAATTCTCAGCTTCTCTTGTTTGGATACTACATAGGCCAACAGGACTGCAGTGCAGCTGCAGGAACAGCTGGGGTACCAAATCTTCACTTCACTCTGCACACCTACAATGAGGGGACTCTGCAGTCCCATGAAATCAATTGGATTTGTCTCAGACTCCATTTCCCTCTGTCATGGATGAGGTGGTAACAAACCAACATTCCCCCTTCCTTAAATGCTGGTCAGAAATTTTGATCCCACTAGGATCTTGTAAATAAGTCTTCGACCCTTTTGTATTTCTTTGACATCAGCAAGTGCAACAGCCAAACACCTCGGTGTGAGAGCTTGCCAGTACTGGAAGTCTCCTGTTTCCTGTCCTGCACGGGGTGCTGCCACAGCCAGGCAGTTTGATGCTTGAAACTGTCATAAAAATCTGCAGATAATGTGAGAACATGATGCCGCTACCAAAACGTAGAAACCTACAGTTTCTACAACAGTAGAAACCAAAGCAGAGCACTTCGTGCTCTTGCTATTGTGCTTCATGTAAGTATCAGCAGAAGGATATGCTAAAGGCCTTACATCAAAAATATATAAATTGTACAGAATATGAGAGGCTTACCTTCAGCCATAGTTGACATTATTTAATGTAAGAGGACTAACTTTTAGTGCCAATTAGACAGGGAAAAAAAAAAAAAAAAGGCTGCAATTTGCAGAAGATGCCAAGCTCTCTAATTAGTGTAACAGATATAATATTTTTTAAATGTAATTGGGCACTTCTTAAATGCCAGAGAACAAAAAAGTTCATCTGTCAAAACTTTTTATTTCTGGTATGCAAAATGCAACATAAGAAGATCCAGCCTTGTCATGCCTTATTCAATGTATAGAGAAGCAGTGCAAGTTGCTTTATTTACACCTACTTGTCAATCTAAGGATTGAGAAAAGAACCCTTAATATTTAAATTAATATTAATGAAGTGAAATACGAACAAATAAGAAGACTCTTACTCTTCAAAAAATATATATATAAAAGGAAAATTAGTTTGTTGATAGCTCTCTGGGCATCAGTCCAGTGCTGAAAAGTTGCACTAAATGAGATTTATATAGGAAAGGAAATAATCTTGTGTCTTGAATACTGATAATGGCATCTGTGTAATCTGAAGCAAATGATTGCATCAAAATGGAGACCATAGGCTCTTTTATAAACACCACCCAAAGATGAAAGATCTTAAATTGAAATACTTTTGTCCAACTTCAAACAATCTAGTAGTGAATACAGGATTTTCAAATGATATAGCAGTCTGATTTAGTCAAACTTGTTCTGTCTTATGTAGTACATCATTTAACAGAACCATGAAGTTCTGGGAGTTTTTTCTGTGAGTTACAGATGTTCAAGAAATACAGTTTGAAAATGTTGTAACCTTTGCTATCTGTTCCCAAAAGGAATCTATTCATCCTTTTTTATTATATCTTTGAGACAAATATAGAGCATTTCAGTCTGATCTGCCATATCTGTGGGACACAGTGACATGGCAGACACTTGGAACACATTTTAGGGATTGAGTAAAAGGCAGATATTGGTTCATCTAAAACATTTCTAAAACAAGCATACTACCTGCTCCATTTTGTAATTACAGAATTAGAGTGTCAAGGAATCTTATTTAGTGTAGGAAGTTTCTGTTACTAGTTTAATCTAAACAGCAACATAGGAAGTCTATTAATTTGATGGTAAATTAAATGACAATACTTAAATTCCCAAAGAATGCATGAAAATACAGCTGCTACACAAAAGCTGAATGGAAATGGACAACTTTTTAACTGAATGTAAGTACAAAGAAAAGTAAAGAAAACAAAACTTCGGTATGTAGAAACAAAATTTTGTTTTATTTATTAAAACACAATTGCTTTAAGGATCACAGTTAAAAGTCAGACTGCATTGAATAAGAAAGAAATAGCTTGTCTCTGGGCAGTTAGAAATTATGAACCTAGTAAACTAACACAAAAGTCTGCTTAGACCATTTTACCTTGGGCCACTTCTTTGCCCTAGCTCCACTTTTATTTATTTATTTTACTACTATATGGGATATTTTTATTCCTATTCATAATGTAGCTTTTTCCTGGTGGACCTTTGCTTGCCTGACAAAAATTTGTCCATACATAACAAGTTACTGTCAGCTGTATGCTACCCACACAATGGATGCATCCAGCATCTAGCAGGGGAAGAACAGCAGAGTATGGCCAGCAAGTGCTGAAATAAGGCTTGATTTTCCTACATTGCTAGAGAAGTTGGGCATTGTTTTTAGTGACTGGCAAAAATTTGCCATGTATTTGGCTGGAGCACCTCCCCTGTGAAGACAGGCTGAGGGAGCTGGGGCTGTTCAGCCTGGAGAAGAGAAGGCTCCAGGGAGACCTTATAGCCGCTTTCCAGTACCTAAAGGGGGCCTACAGGAAAGCTGGGAAGGGACTCGTCATAAAAAAAGTGCAGTGATAATGGTTTTAAACTGAAAGAGGGTAGATTTAGATTAGACATTAGAGAGAATTCTTTACTCAGAGGGTGGTGAGGCCCTGGGACAGGTTGCCCAGAGAAGCTGTGGATGCCCCATCCCTGGAGGTGTTCAAGGGCAGTTTGGATGGGGCTTTTAGCGACCTGGTCTGGTGGGAGGTGCCCCTGCCCATGGCAGGGGTTGGAATTACATGATCTTTAAGATCCTTTCCAACCCAAACTATTCTGTGATTCTGTGTGAATATATCAAGAATTTACTACCTCAAATGCATGAGTTGTTTCATATCCCTATCAAAGAAAAAAACGCACCACATTATCATTTTTAGTCAAGTATTTCTTTTCCATGATAAAACATGATGTTCTTCTTGAATGTACAAAATGTATAAAGCTAACTTAGCCCAACAGCTCTTACCATTACCCCAATTAGAGCAGCATGCCTTTAAAGTATAAAATATGTAGCTTTATTAAATGATATTAAAATGAGCCTGGTGTGTATCAAAATGTTTGTAGTCATATTTCTTTTTGCATTTAATCTCTCTATAATTTGCTGGTAATGTTTGTTTGAGTATTCAACACTGGAATTCAAAACATTAAGTTTATTAAGAGTTGTAGTGAGTGAAAACATTTCTATTTCAAGCTTCTGAAATACACAATTTTAAAGTTGATAAATTTAAGATTACAATTAAGTGATTTAGCTTTAATAAGTGCCAAACTTCTAAGGAAAAATAACACAAACCAAAGCTGAGTGGGTTTGCATACACATTATTTCTGGTGTAATATATACTGAAATTTTCCTATGTTTTCTGTTTTTGAAGAACTGCACTGAATGATGCAGAAAACAGCATGCTGATCTCAGAATTTCAATACAGCAAGAGCACAGACAAGAAGATGAATCCATACTCAGTGGCTTGCACTTCAGTTACTCATGAATGTCCTGCAGTGATGTCTACTTAATCTTGGACAGCCAACTTTAAAAGGATGTTTCTGTGAGGTGGATTAGTAAACAAAAAAGTGAAATATCTGTGAGAAAATGTAGGTAATAAACATTTTAATTCCTTTAAAATCTTTAGGATTACGCACATGCCCACATGTACCCATGCACACAACGTATTAAAGTAAAAAGTTTACACCATGTCATATCAGAAATTTGAAAGTGTGTAATATGTAAGAAAAATGTATAAGATAACTGTTGTTAGAAATCTGAAAACTCTATTCATTGTCATTCTTATGCACATCTAAAGAGCAATCTACTCAAGTTTACAAAACATTTCTTATGGCGGTTGTGATTTGTGCAGTTATGGAATCAGGCACTCACAATATGTACATCGAGCTTAAGTGGTTTGTGTATGGTACAAGTATAAAGCAGTAGGCAGGGTATGACAAATGCACTGAAGTCCTGACATTGCAAAATCTTGATCAAAATAAACAAACAAAAAATGACCCAGAAATCATCTCTATGATAAGAGAAAAGACATTTCACTTTTTGTGAAAGAGAAGAGGTTTCACCATCCCTGCTAAAATCTTGGGTAGCTGGGCAGCAATCACCTCTGACATCATCTCGGGGAATTCAACACTCAGTGCACGGGACTGGAGAAATGTGTTCAGACAGAAGAGATGGAGCTGTTTCACTAGCTGGAAGTAATAAAACACAAACATGATAAATAAGGCTAACAGTAATGCAGCCAGATAAACATGCTGTCAATCACTTAGCTCATACATCTATCAGATGACATCATTATATTCCATCCTCTGTCAATCCTTGAATCAGTAATTAAGATAATTTGTCATTCCCTATTAAAATATCATCCCAAGGTAAAAATCATAAATATAGCTAAATGGCATGTCCTATAAAAAGAGGAACTCACTGGCATTAGAAGGTGGAATCCTCACTCATGACAAGCACCATGATCAATGGCAGGTAGTAAAAAGCATTCGATCTTTCATTTTATCATGTACAACATGTCTCGATGCCTTGCTTACTATATGCTATTCAAACATTGATCTGAAGTCAGCATTTACCACTCCCTTGTGAGGTTTTCCATGGCTCTGACTATGACCATACCTAAGTGTGCTACTAACATTAAAATTAATAGGCCCCTGTCCCTTGAAAGCAACTGCTAAGTATATGTACTTTTTCACCCCTTCTATCTTCTCTGTGAAGTTCCAATTTTATAGCAGTTTTTCTTTAAGACCTGTGACATTTATGTCGTCAAATATGCTATTATCTCTGTTATCCTAGGTTTTAACAACATACAGCCTCTTCAGTGAGATGGTCTATCTGATATCTCCCATCTCTTTGTCAGATATTCTAAGGAGCAAACACTATTCCAACCAACTAACTGGTGGATATTTTGCAGTAAGTCTCACTTACTTGCTTCCATCTAGGCTACTTTACATTTTTTAAGTATTTGAAATTAAGAGATTGACTCTACAGACAGCTCAAAGAGTTTTTCTCTAAATGTTGAAATTCAAGATTGAGAATTCTTACTAGAGAGTAAGATAGAACTTTTATCCCCCCAAAAAACAGATCCATTTGTCAGATCACAGATTCCTTGAGCACCTGGCTAGCACAAGTAGTATACTGTCCAGGAATTGCTTTTGCACGTAAAAGCTGGCTGACTAAGCTCCAGGGAAGGGTTTAGCAAAGACAGGTCCAAATGACAACAGGAGTCTGAATACCGGTAAATCTTAAAGTTAGGCTTCATATCCTCCCTTCAGAATATTCTATTGTCTAACTTCACTTGTAAGGATGCATTTACCAGTTGTCTCATTCACCGTGACCTGGTATCTGAGAAAATATAATAGTTTAACAGTGAATGTGATTCCTATGGATAATAAAAGTTCATGGACAAGTTTGAGCAGTGGATCAAAGGATTGTGGACTAACTGGTTAACCACATTGTTACCTCTCTTGACTTCTATGAATGGGATCTTTGCTTTTTTTTTTTCCCCCATCAGAAGGAGGAATTAGTGACAATGGAAGCTTTTGGATGAAAAAATGAATGTATTAAAAAAAAAGTGAAATAAAACACAGATTTGCTAAGTGAAGAAGAATACAAACAAGCAAAGACCTCATCCTTCCCTAAACTCCTTGTGAGTTCCTCACAGCCAGCACTGAACTAAAAAAACACTTTTCCTAAAGTATTTTAGTACCACTCACACAGTCTTTGCTAAGACTTTGGGAGTATCGCCACATACCTTTGTTTCTTGCCTCTCTTTCAGAGATACACAAACCATTAAAAAACAATATTCAAATGGGTAAAGGTTTATAGAGAGTGTCATTCCCCAGTTTTAGTGGATGTTGAGCCCATAAGATACATGCTGGATTCTCAAGGATGTGGAAAGGATTCAGATGCATCTTTTAAAACACTTATGAATCTCTATGATACCACTATTAGAGCTCTACAAGATAAGTCAATTCCAGCATATAGATAGATAAAATACAACATAAAATACACATATAAAAGTAGTTGAATTGAAGTTGCAAAATCAATCTTAGCTATCTTAGCTAATTCTTAGTAGCCCGACTTTGAAATTTGAATTGCCTATTCTTTGCATTTTGTAAATATTTTCATGAAAACTTACACACAAACAGACCCCTACCAACTATCTCAAGTGTACGAGTTACAGAAATAATACAGCAAAGTGGTAGCATTCAAAGGCCTTTTTCTCAGATCCATATATATTGTATACGATACAATATATATACAATACATATTGATTATTAAATATATAATTATTTAAAGGAAAACTATACTTACAACATTTTCAGTTTAGAATTGTTAACTAGCTACTTTCTATAAAATTACTTTTAAAAAATTCTAGTTCCTTCTGACCTAAAAAGCAAAATAAATTAATAAGTAAACTTACATCATGCATGGAATCCATCAGTTTTGTAAGTTGATAGAAACGTTGGGAGTTGGCCACAACGCCTTTCTGGCGCAAACCAATTGCCTTCACCAGTTCTCTAATGTAACTTGCTCTCATCTCGTCAAATTGGCTTTGACTTCTTAGACCTTCCAAAGGAACTAGAAAGAAAACAACACTTGTGTTGCAATTTGTTCTGAAGGCAACAAGAGAGATTTAAAGTACAGGAACAGTTTATGGTGCATTTCACACTATGCAGTGTAATTTGTTATTATATGCCAGATACTTCTTCCTGTCATTTAGCTACTCCAGAAACAGTAATACAATTAGTTAAAATGATGTATTACTCAATTGTGCCAACTTCTGATGTCTAGAAGTAGTTTCAAACTTCAGCTATACCTATGTGCTGAAAAGAAGATGGCTAAAAGAACCACTCCTGCTCTTGAGGAAATATATCATGAGCCGGCTCATCTCATACTAGTCAGCCCTCCTTACAGCATATTTATCTTAGATCTATCTGGAGTGCCTCAAAATGGAGTCAAGGAATGAACTAACAACTCTGAAGTAATGTAGACAGTAAAGCATCCAAGGCTCAGATTTCCTGTTTGGGCCTCTTTTCACTTAACAAAATAGATGAACACTCAGAGTCTTAAATGTGAATATTTTTAAAGAGAAATTAGCAGGGAGGAGCAACTCTTCTCTTAATGGTCTGTTGTTAGGATCAAAATGAAGACATGGAAAGAACACCAAGAAATTAACCTTTTAGTGTCTTCTAGTGGTAAGACTACTGATAATCATAGATTATAAGCTTTGGCACCACTGTAAAGAAACAGGCATAAGTTCCAGACACTATATTCTTGACATGGTAGAGTGTAGTTTTTAAGTCATAATTTTTGAAGGCAACTAAGAAATTAAAACTTGAAAAATGAAACTTGAAAAAAATATTCCCATCTGGCAATCAAATCTAAATGCTTGCTTCACTAAAGTAATCACATGTTAAAATACGCTCTGGCTTCAAATACTTGTTTTTTTGAAAGAACTATTAAATTCCTTCCCCTTTCATTTTTATTTTTCAAATAACTTTTTACACTGTAATGTCACATTTAACATTTCATATTCTGACAGCAAGTTTATAGGGAAGGGCATTTCAGAACATAGGCATCTCCATATGAGCTGGTTACCACACCTCCCTGTATTTTTAGTGGGGAAAGTCAGTTCAGTATAGGGCATAAGATACACTCACTGTTTTAGAATTAGTTTTAGAAAGACATGAATTTTGCTGTAGAGATGCTTATTTCTCTCCACGGACTCTAAAAGAATCTCATGGGCTCACATAATTAAATAAATCACATGGTAGGCATCTAGTATACCTTCAATCTAGTCATGGTAAGTATCAGGCCATGACTTGATTTCATTTGAATCTCTTAAAAAGAAATAAATGGAAATGTGTTTCATAATGACATAGAACTATTCAACACTGTAACATCTAATGTTCAGGTGATTTATTGAATTCTGAAATTAAAGAAAATAACTGTACATGCTGACTCTCTGTTACAATGCACAGTGTTGTTAGATATCTAAGAGTGAAATTCTAAAAACAGAAGCTACCCAAAAAGGAGATGGCTGCACAGGAGTTGGACCTATGCCCATTAACTGAAAGGGAATTAGGTAGTAAGGCCTGCACTGAGAGAAGCACAGCTCTTCCTTCAGAAGCCTTAAACTCTGTTCTGAAATCAACTGCCTAAGTCATGTCTGGTTCCTCAGGAGAAGTAAGGGGGAAAGAGAGACATTTCACACACACATTAAAATTAAGAGTTGCCCTCACCTCAAGTCCAGGGACAGCTGACAAAGTAAAGCTCAAATCTCTACTCTGATTTAAGCAGAGGCCTCGTATTTTGTAAGAGTGCCAAAGAAAGAAAATGGTCCACTTTGCCACAGATGGCTTTTGTCAGTATCTCCTCAGACAACTGAATGTCTGAGAGAAGGAGGGAGACAGACACATATACACAGAACGGCAAGCTTACTTTCAGACAACAGAAATTGTGATTGCTTCAGCAAAAACGAAGCTCATAGCAACATTATCTAATAATAGTCCGGCTTTTAGGGATGTCATGTGTCATGTTAGATTTCTTTTGGCAGCTGATGAAGATGAAATGCTGAGCTACTTGTTGAGGGTCTGAATAGAAAAGTTCTGTTTTATGGAGAACACAACTTGTTTAGAACTAATACTAAGTGGGGAGCAGTAGTTATGTTATTGAAAAAGATCATAATTTTTAAAGCCTGGATGGTTCTGGGGATGTCTAACAGCAGAATTACAGAAAGGCATTCTGAAAGAATTTAGGAACCTTCTAAGCTAGATGAATGCTATCTTTGATTTAGGTCTCTAAAACACCAATTAAACCTTACAGTTGCCTTGTTAATTGAGTTAAAGAATTCTTCCAACAATGCATGGCCTGTTACCCCAGAATTCTGTGATAGCACAGTCACATCCCCATCTAATCGTTAAAAAAATAAATAAATAAATAAATAAATAAATAAATGAAGCCACTCTAAGATATTTATTTGAATGACAAATTACAGGGTTTTACATGAACAAATTCAGTTTAAGTACAGATAGCTCAAATGCTTCTTTTCCCTGAATATAAGTCAAGAACGCCAGCACTTTTATTCACTGGCAATAACCCAGTCAAAATCTTATGCAGCAAGGTTTTTGTAATTCCTCTAAATCAAAAAATCTGAACATTGGAGTTAAAACTGACCTTGCTATGAGATTATTTCTCTTTTCTGGCATAGCTCTACTTTCATAAACCCTGTTCATTCTGAACTATTTAGAGTTCTACTTCCTAGATGTATGCAGCATCTGCTAGATGGAGTCCTGTTGAGAACTTTGGGGCATTGTAACAGCACAGCATATAAAATGCGTAAATATTTAAAGCATATAAGGAACTGTAAAATGGAAACAATTATAGAAAATGAAAAAGTTGGTCCACATTTTGCAATGACTACTTCTACTTTCAAGACAGCTTTAAAACTGTCACAAGTGCAGTGAAAAAACTAAACCACAGCAAACTCAAAGGAAAAAGGTAAAATTTAAAATAATGTTAAAACTTAAGTTGGGGTTTCCATTCAGAATTAGAAATGTATTGATATTGACATTTATGTTAAATACAAATTACGTTTCTTTAATATGATATAAAAAGTAAAACTAGTTCATCTAAATAATAAATTAAATAGAAGACAGAATGAGAGACTAGAAGTTCAGACTTGATTTACTGTTAGTATATGAAAGTTTGAAATGGCCATACTTTCACATTTGAAGAGGATTAAGGTGAATAGCATGACTGAAATAAAAACAGTCTTAAAAAAAACCACTATAAAGCAACAATCAAGTTATATGTTTTTTTGAACACAGTTTTGTGGAGAGTATTGTATTTATACAGTACCAAACATTTACTAAATGTCTCAGCAACAACGGTTAGGTGTGTTCCTTTTCCCAAAGATCTGACAAATTGTTTTTTCCTATAAGACAATAAGTGTAGGAGAGAACAAAAAGCAAAACTCATCAGCACAGGTAAAAATACTTTCATGTTTTTAAAATTAATTTCTTGCATATATATAAACACATGACCTTAAAAATGAGGTTCTGAGGGAAATGGAGTTGATAAAGAATAGTAGGTTGATGAATACTGTTACTGATGAATACTGAATACTGATCCGCTCTTAACTGAGAGGGAGTTGACCAGTGCAGTATTTTTAAAAATTTCATTTGAACTTTATTGTATGGAAGTGGAGAGCTGGAATGTCACAAATGTACCAACATTTCACTGAAATTTAAGACTTCCCTGTAAAATTCACATAGACAAGAGAGTTCAATAAGTGATGGAAAGGTGGAAAATGCTTATACATTCAAAACCTCGATGCAATTCCAAGAAAGCGACTGCAGTTATCAGAGATTGACTAATCACAGAGATTTTTGTCCACGTTATTTTTATTGCTTTAGCAGAGTGTATGCTATTTTTTTATTATTTTAGTAATTTTCATATTCATATGAGCTAATTCTAATCTTTCCTCCTTGTGTTCTGGTGTTCTGCTGATTGGAGGCTTTTTTAAGCATGAACTTATGCAAATAACAGCCAAGTAAGGTTTGAGTGAACAAATTTTAGTTCTTTATCTTTTGCTGAGCCTTTGTACAGCCAAATAGCAGGTTATGAAGGACTCACACATCTCTTCTACCACTCAGTAAGTATGTAGAGAACCAAACTTCAATGTTAGGTTCCCCTTCTAGTTCTAGGAGGTGCTTAGTGCTTAGTTACTAATAGCAGCTGTACAATTTAAAAACTTTCTTCTTGGGGACTGTTCAGGGCATCGGCAGATGTACTGATGTTTGTGTTTTAGAAAAAGCTTCAGAAGATAATTTTATCAACTACCACATCTTCCAATTAAAGTTTAATGTAATGCTGTATATGGTATTCTTACAAAGATGTGTATGATTGAAGTGAGCAGACTGTTCTCAAGCAAACAACTAAAAAAAATCTACTTGTTTATAGCTGTGCTAAACCTCTATAAGTAAAAATAATAATAAAAAATAAAATATAAAATAAATGGTAGCATCGTTTGCCATGTCCACTCTCTTAATTCTTTTGAGTAAGCACACTTTAACTTCTTGGCCAGAATAAAGCCCTCAGTCAACAAACCTGAAAAATAATTAAATACATATAGCTATGTATTTCTAATATAGAGGGGTGTAGGGCTTACAGGGGTTGCTTTATCTGTGTAGAGTCATTTAAAGTGAACAGCTTTCTGACAGCAAGTCCATATACTTGCTTTGAAAATATTTAATACAGTACACAAGTATTTGAAAAGGGATCTAATATTTCCCCAGTGCCTTTATACAGTATAAAACCAATGATGAAACACAGATTATTTGTTCCTTACAAACATTACAAGCATACCTTTAGGTCTTGGAATACTAACGTTTTCCTCCTAAAGAAGTTTTCCATTTGTTTAGCCAGATAGCTCAGCAATTGTCTAGTTAAACAATGTTGCTCAAAACAAAAATTTTACTAGTGATATGTTACAAAGAAAGAAAGGAACTTACTTGTGTTGAGAAGTAACAGAGCTTTCATACATAGGAACTCTTCTTGGCTAACTTGAAGTCTGACAAATTCCTGTGGGAGTTGCCACATGGATAGACACAGTGAATAGAACCATGATTCTAGAGAAGGAGAGAGTTTCCTTCTCAGTGCTGGCATGCTCGGCTCAGCTGTGGCCCTACAGGAAAGGGGATCTACAGGAAAGTGCTCCCTGAGTGCAGGGAGAGAGAGAGAAAAGCTTATAGAAGAGGATCTTCTGATTTGGTAAACCTCTCCTGCAACAGCCTTCATTCCACTAGCAACAGCCCCTTCCTTGGGCAATGAGGCCCACGAGAACCCTTGCCCTGGCCTTCCGTAGCTGCTTGGCCAAAGGTCTCCAGCCCGGTCTCACACAGCGCCTCGGCCTGGCGCTGCGTAGATTCCCTGTCACTGGCTGAGACTCGAGGGGCCCCCGCAAGGCCACACAGAGCCTTGGGACTCCTGCATATGCACTCTGCACAGGACTGGGGCTGAAGGGAGCAGGGAGTGTCACTCCGCTGCCCTCACTGGAACAGAAACTTGAACCCTTTCTTTTTCTCTCCCCAGCGTTGGTGAGAAAATCCCTGTGCTTCCAATGCCAAAGATGACACGAGCATCAGGGAAACCAGCGAGGACCCCTCGCAGCTGGGAGCAGCTGCGAGCCCAATAAAGTCTGTTGCTTCCTGCTGGAAGGACCAGCATGGGCTTTGTAGTGTTCTGATTTCACAGAAACACAGAATGGTTGAGGTTGGAAGGTACCTGAAGAGGTCAGCTTGGCCAACCCCCTGCTCAAACATTGCCACCCAGCACCAGTGTCCAAGGAGCATGTCCTGTGGAGATGGCTTTCAAGTGTCTCCCCTTGAGGAGGGAGACTCTACAGCCTCACTGGAGAACCCGTGAGAGGACTCGCTCACCCACACACTACAGAAATGGATCCTGAGGTTAGGTTCAGGTGGAAGCCACTGTGTTTGCTTCTGTGCCCATCGCCTCCCGTCCTGTCATTGGGCTCCACTGAAATGAGCCTGGCTCCATTGCCTTTGCACCCTGCCCGCAGGCATGCAGTTATCCACTGATCCCCCCTGAGCTTTCTCTTCTCCAGGCTAAACAGTCCCATCTCTCCCAGCCTCTCTTCATAGGAGAGATGCTCTGTTCCCTCAATAATCCACCTCACAATTTTTGTGGGACTGTTAAGCAGTTCAAGTAGCACCACTCGTGGCCTCCCAAGACAGCCACGAAGGCCTCCTAGCTGAGGCTGCTGATTCTCCCTTGCTGAAAGCCAGGTGCCCTTAGGATCCAGCATCAGCACCTGCCTGTGCCTGGAGAGCTGGGAAGAGCTGGGAACTCTTGATCCTTCCAAGGATCAAGGGTGGAACTTCCAAGGTAACGGCTCACTGCAACCTTCCCTTTGGTCCCAGGAAATAAAAAAAAAAAGGCATCAAGCACCTGCCCTCACTCCTCACTCAGCCCAGAATTAGCAACAAGTCTTCCTTCCCTGCTGGTACTGCTGCCAAGGGAGCTTTGAAGTTAAGAGCCTCTTTTTGGAAAACAGCTTTTCCATGACCTCTCGGGTCTGCACATGGCCAAGAAACAGAGAGAGAGAGAGAGTTTGAAACTTGGGAGAAAAGAAGAAAGGAAGGAAAGCCAGCAGGGACTTTAAATCTGCACAGCACAAAACTGAAGGACAAGTTGAAATTTTTTGTCACATCACTCATACAAGAAAGTGAAGAGCTCTCTTTCTCTCACATGCTCTCACAGTTTTCATTCTCTCCTCCTAAAACTTTCGGAGACTTTGATCCCTCATCAGGCAGCCTCGATGCAAGTTGCTGTCACTTCCACTTGGGTGGAATACCTCTTGCTGAATTGCTGCCTTTGGCCTTAGAGATCCCAATCTGTAGGCATCCTTTGAACTGATTTCCTCAAATCCCTTTTAAGCACATCATCCTGAAGTCTACTGAACCCAGCCCATGTAATCTGCTACGTCACATAATGCTGAAAGCTTGTGAACGAGTGAGGGTGCCACGGAGAAGCCCTCCGTGTTGTGGGGCACAAGCTCGTCCCTCAGGACACCTCACAGACCACGTGCGACGTGGCCATCTGACACATGGAGACACTGAGGGAGCGTGCCAGGCACAAGCTCTATATTAAACACTCGTGAAGCATTCCTTCTTCCTTATTCCCTTTCGAGATTTCATGAATAAACAAATGGCAGTTCTAGCATTTCCTTCCCACACCCAAATGGATCACCTTGCACACCCCCTGGGGCACTCTCGAGGTTTGTATGGGACTGAAAGGAGAGAGGTTCCTACTCAGTGCTGGCATGCTCGGCTCAGCTGTGGCCCTACAGGAAAGGGGATCTACAGGAAAGTGCTCCCTGAGTGCAGGGAGAGAGAGAGAAAAGCTGCTCCCTGACAGGGCGGCTCCAGCCCCACCCTCTGACAGCCCTGGCGGCCATTTTGCAGTTCTGCCTGCCCCCCGCGCCACAAGATGGCTGAGGCCTTGGCCTGTCCGCAGCACGGCTGTCAGTGGTGTCGGGCGGCATCTAGAGCCAAGAGGCCTTTCTTCTTCTTTGTGCTGAAGGAAACTTTGTGCTGTCTGGAGCGAGCAGTGCTGCTTTTCTCCGCATTCCGGGGCTGTCATGGTAAGTGACATGGCCTCTCACTTTGAGGGCCCTGTTTTTCGTCAGCATTTGTGAGGGGCTTCTGCATGCCCCCCGCTCACTTGTTGCGGCCAGGGCTTCCCCCCAGGATGTCTGGGCAAGGCCCATGCTGCTGGGCAGGCTCTGGGTGGGCCTTGTTCCCTGCAGGGGCAGGCGTCTGCCGCTGAGCCCACAGCCCATGAGCGGCTCCTGCACTCGTGGCTGCCCCTGCGCGGGCTGCTGCCGCTGCTTCTGGAACCTTCCTGCAGCCTCTGGTGCCTGCTTGGCGGCGGCTCGTTGGGCTTGGCAGCCCGGGATCTGCCCCTTGCTGCTCTGGCAGTATGCACAAAAGAAGAGCCCAGCCCCAGCAGAAGGACGGGTCCATTCTGCCTGGTGCTTGTGTGTTGCCCGTGGCCAGAGTGGGCAGGCCAGCATGTCGCTGGTGCTGGCACTCAAGGCTTTCCCTACTTGTTGGGAACTGGTTGGAGGGAACTCTTTGGGGGATTTTTATTGAGCTGAGGGTGTTGGCTGTGCTCTTACTAGCCCAGCGTCACTTTAGAGGGAAAAAAGGAGGGAACTGGGAAAATCCGTGACATCAAGGCCATCTCCAGGGCTCTGCAGAGTGACACTGCCTGGCATCTTCTCATGAGCAGTGGCCAAGGCATGAGGGCCCATCTTCTTGCTTGGAGAAGCCCCAGAAATACTGACCCATGTTTCTGATTTCTTGCTTTTCAGGGTGTCACAGTACCTGGGCTGGGCACCTTCTTTGCTGTTAAACAGGAGCGGCCCTGTACTGGGTCTGGCTGGAATGTTAACTTTCCCGGCAGCAGCCCATACAGTGCCGTACTCTGTACTTGTAGCTGGAACAGCAGTGTTATCACACCAGTGTTGTGTCTACTGCTGAGCAGCAGTGGCACAGTATTAGGCCTTTCTCTAACCCTCCTAGGGGGTGGGCAAAAGGTGAGGAGAGAAACATCACTAGGGCAGCTGACCTAAACCAATCAAAGGGATATTCCATACCATGTGGTGTCACACTCAGCAATAAAAGGTGGAAACAGGAAGAAGAGGGGAGGGGTGGGCTCTCGTTTGGAAGACGTAGGTCCTCCTCTCGAACACCGGCTGCGTGCGTTGAGGCCTTGCTTCAAGGACGTGGTCAATCACCACTCATTTGTGGGAAGTAGAGAGTAATTTCTTTCCTCTGCACTTCCATATAGCCTTCATTTATTTTGTTTGTTTTCCTCCCTTCTTTTTATTTTCCTTTTTTCCCCTCCCTTTCCCCTTTCCCTTTTTATTTCCCCTTAGTTAAATTGTTTAGTTCATGGTAGTCTTTATTTAATTATTATAATTATTTCCCTTTAATTAAATTATCCTTATCTCAACCCGTGAGTTGTTCTTTGCTTTACTTCTCCCCCTCCTCAGGGGGAGTGAGAGAGCGGTTGTGGGGTTTAGCTGCCCAGTACGGTAAAACCACCACAGGACATAGCAGGCTTTAAGCTCCTTGATGTAAAGAAGCCCGTCTTCCAGGTTTTGGAGCACTTTGCCAATGTTCATGGGCTCCCTTACAAGAAAGAAACTTTTCCTGGTAAGAAGAGAGATGATTGTCTGGGCTCCCACGCGTGGGGACTTTGGGCTGCATGCTCAGCTGCTGCTGGGAGGGCAGTGGAGGGGTTACACAGCTCATCCAGGAGGTCCAGAGAAAGGCCTGAGCTCCTCTCAAGCCAAGGCCCACCAATGCTTTGACTCTTCCAGGAACCACAGGGTTTTCCCCAGGAAGAAGGCAGCTCATCCAGCAGCGTGGACAGGGAGGCTGCAGATGAGGGGTACAGAGCGCCTCCCCAGACACCTGGAGGTCAAGAGTCAAAGCCATCAGCATGTCCCAGCCCCAGTGAGCACAGCACTGCGGTGCTGGTTGAGAGCCAGGGACGTGCACGACATGCCTCCAGTGTCTCTGAGGAAGAGCTGGATGAAACAGCCGAGATTGTCGTTGCTGCAGTGCTACTCCGTTCTGTAGCCATCATGCAGGGAGCCACGAGAAAGGAACCAACTGCTCCCTCGGCTGCACGGCCCAGGGTGCCTCCTCCCACCCCAGAGCCTGTTGACTGTACAGCAGTTGATGAAACCGGAGCAGTGGCTACTCCCTTGGCTACGGTTCCTGGGCACCAGGTAAGCCCAGCGCGTGTGGTGGTCTCCAGGCACCGAGGGCAGCCCAAGGCAGAAGCAGTGCGTGGAGTGTGCGTGCTGGGGAGCTGCCTGCTGCTCTCCATTCCCAAACGTCCCAGGCACAAGGGCTGACATCCCTTCCATCACCTGCCTGTGCTCTTGCTCTCCCCATGCAGGTTGCTGCCAAGCAGGGAGGCCAAGCGCAGTCTTCCTGCACCAAACATACACCAGCAGACAAGCCAGCAACGTGCCAGAAACAAGAGCCGTCCCAGGGACTTTTGGATGGGCCTATTCAGAGCAGCGAGCAAGGGCTCGGTACGCGCAGGGGGGCTGGCTGGTCCTGGGCCACCCCTCCCCTTGGGGGAAAGGCCTTGGTGGTGGTGTGGGGGGAAGGCAGGGGCTTGCCCATCACCCGCTCAGGCCCTAACCTACACCTCTCTGTCTCCCACAGGCATCCATGACCTCGCACAAGCCCCGGCACTCCAGCCACGGCCCACCCACGTCAGGAGAGCTCTGCGGGCTCTGCACAGGGCTTTGTGCTGCTGCTTCATCGCAGAAGAGTGGGAGAAGCAGCAATGTAGCAGCAATGTAGCCCGGTGGTCGTGGGCAGGGGTCTTTCAGGATGAAGGCAACGAGGAAGAGGAGGTTAAACTCTCTTTACCTTTGTGAACTTGGACCTTCTGTTGGATAGTTTAGGCCTTTTTTTGCTTATCTTTGCCTTGTTTCCTGCCAACAAGTTGTTCCTTCTTTCTTAACGAGATGTTCATTCTTCCCTCATCCGTTAGCCTTGAACGATATCTTCTTTTTACATCTGCTTCTCATCTACATCCCTATAATTAGGATATTTTTAGGTTCTCATCCACATCCCCAATACTTAAGGTACTTTACCATGTATGTAATGTAGCTAGATACTAGTTCAGATAGGTTTTTTAACATCTTCCCCATCTCAATTCCCCCCTTTTCTTCTAAATCAATAAAGTCTTTCACTTTGTACTTATTCTCGGCCCCCTCTCCATAGCTATTTGTAAGCACATATTCCTTTGAAACATTGTAATATCAGGAAAACAAATATTCCGTAAAATAACAGAACCAGGCCCGTAGTAAACAATTGTTTTAACCATGTCAAACTTGGTAACCAACTGGTTAGTTTTTCCCATAATTCAGTAAAGCCAAGCGAGGTGTCATCCCGTGACACCTCATGCAATAGGTGAGTATGTTTCCATATCTCCTCTAAATTGGTTTCTATTCTTCGGAATTGATCAATATACGTACAGCAACTCCGGTTTATTACAGTGCACACTCCTCCTTCCTTTGCTGTTAATAAATCTAATGCCATTCGATTTTGTAAAACTACCTTACTGAGAGATGAGACTTCTACCTGTAGTGCTTTTATTGCATCTGTGGTGGAATTCTCTATCCGTTCTAATTCGGCTGAAATATTTACCATTGCCTTTTGCAAATCGCTCACTCCTAAGCTAGGAATTAACCATCTAACAAAACGATGGTATCCTGTGGGCCCTTCTACCAAAGGATTCAGTGGGATTGCTCGAGTTATGCGTTTCCATGGGGACCTTAAGATACCAATAGGTATTGCAGGCCCATTATAAGAAGAATTGGGAGATGCCAAATATCCCCCTATACAATGACCCTTCCAATTAGGTGGTAAATTCTTCCTTGCCCTCCCATCGCCACATAGCCACCAATACCCTATACCTAATTTGCACCCACTTTCCGAAGATCCATCCACTCCAGACTCCTTATCAGGGTCGTATGCTACTTGGATATTAATATTACAAGATGACCTTAAATTGGCTAGATTATATCCCCCTACATTTTCCGTTTTTGAACAGTCAGGTTCCCGACCAAAACTAAGCCCCAGATTACGCAAGATCTTTTGTTCGCATCCCAAACTTGGGATGAGCGGGCCGTGCCAGCCCGCAGCGTGGCATTGGCGGCCTTGTTGCCGTCCCCAGGGCACGGCTGAAGGGGATATTGTGGGTTTGATTTGGAAGGACGGGGAGAATTTGGGATGCAGTATCCGACTTCATCCGCAGGCAGTTCGCGCTGAACAAGGTGGGCTTTGCAGCCTCATGCTGCCCTCTTACTCCGCTCTTTCCCAGAGCTGCCACCCCACAGAAAGCACTTGTGGACCTGAAATCGAAGTCTCTGCAGATGGCAGCAGTGCGTATGAAGCAGCAGCATGTCCTCATCCCTCACCCCCCAGAGGAGAACACTGAGGCAGATCCTGTGAGGAAATCAATGCCAAGCAAGCGTGGGCCAGCTCCCACAAAGGCCAGGGAAAGCTGAGCTGCAGCAGGCTGCCCGAGGGATCCAGGATGCGGGTCGCTCAGCTCTGGGCTTTGGCTCTCCATCCCCTGGCTGCTTCGGGGATGACCATGGAGATGCCCTGCCTCCAGCTGTCCCCCTGCAGACCCAAAGTCCTGAAGCTCCCCTGCAGCTGACAGTCACAAACCTTGTGTGGAAGGGAGCTGTGCCCACTTCTCCTGGGACCAGGGGAGGCCGAGTTGGCGTGTTAGGAAACAGCTGGGGAAGAGGAAGGAGGCCCTGCAGGAAGGCAGGACCAAGAGCAGAGCTGTGGACATCCCCGGGAAGACTGTGGAGGAGCTCCCGCTCTGGTAGTCCTCTGCTGCAACAGCCTTCTTTCCACAGCCCCTTGTTCAGTGAGGCCTCTGGGCTCTCACTGGCACCCTTCTCCCTGAAGGGAGCAGGGAGTGTCACTCAGCTCTCCTCACTGGAGCGGAATCTTGAACCTTTCCAGAGAATCACAGAATGGCTTGGGTTGCAATTGAGTTAAAGATCTTCTATTCCCTCCCGCCCCCTGCCATGGGCAGGGATGCCATTCACTAGAGCAAGTAGCCCAGTGCCTCATCCAAACAGGTCTTGAAGACCTCCAGGGATGGGGCATCCACGGCTTCTCTGGGCAAGCTGTTCCAGTGCCTCACCACCCTCTGTGTGAAGAAATTTTGTGGCCACCAAGGAGCAGCTCTGACTAGCCTTCTCTTTTCCTCCTGACAGGGATGCCTCCTGCTATTAAGAGCCGGCTGCTCACACCCCAGAGTCGCTCTCCAGCCAGACTCTCCAGGGCGACAGGGAAGGCACAGCTGGGCCAGGCTGCTGGGGAAAAAGAGCCTTCTCCCAAATGAGGCTGGGGGAAAGCCATAGAAGGCAGCCCCAGAGCTCTTCCCCTTGAGTCATCGAGAAGCTTTCCTTGCACGCAGGGACTTGGTGAACTCCACAATGGGCCTGACGCATGTCCCACTGATGGCAGGTTCCTGCCTGGGCACCCAGCAGGTGAGCAAAATCTCTCGCCGCAAATCCTCCTCTGTTGTGTTTGCAGGCTGCTGACAGTGTGTCAGGAGAGCTCCACAAGGACGGGAGAACAGGGCAAGGGCAAGCGCTCTGCTGCAGCCAGGCCCCAAACTCAAGCACCTGCCGGTGAGGGTCACCGGAGAGCAGGACAGGTGGCCGCTGTGGTCCACCTACCTGGGTTTTTAGAAGGGAAATGCTTCTGGAGATGTGACATTTTGACAGTTATTGTGCCTTCTTCAGTGCCTTCTTCATGATTAAAGAGGAGCTCCCCATGGTGGGCTTTGAGCTCCTTGATGTAAAGAAGCCCATCTTCGATGTTTCAGAGACCTTTGCCAGTATTCATGGGCTCCCTTACAAGAAAGAAACTTTTCCGGGTAAGAAGAGAGATGAATGTCAGAGCTCCAATGTGCAAGGATGTGGGCTGCATGCTCAGCTGCTGCTGGGAAGGCAGTGGAGGGGTTCCACAGCTCCTCCAGGAGGTCCAGAGAAAAGCCTGAGTACCTCAGAAGCCAAAACCTGCCAATGCTTTGCACCTTCTGGCAGGCAACAGCTGCCGGAAATGTCCCTCTCCATGCTGTTGGCACCCTGATGGCTGTGTTGGTGGATGACTTCTCCTCTTGGCATCTGGCACAGCTGCAGGTGCAGAGCAGCAGCAGGGCGTCAGTGCTGGAGGGCCCAGCAGCTACGCAAATGTGACTGCCCTCCTCTGCAGGCCTGTGTAGTTACTTTTCTCCTTGCTTCTTTTCCGTAAGGTGTAATTCGATTTGTTTTCCTGAATTATGCCTGGCTGTCCTTGGACACAAGGGCACATTGCAGTGCTGCATTGGGAGGGCCTTGTCCTTCTGGGTCAGACGCGTCTCCTGATGAGGCACAGGAGCCTTGCGCCTGACAAAGCCATGGAGTGATTTACCAGGTTCAGGCACTCGCTGCGCAGCTTGTGCTGCTTGTAAGGAGGGGTGAACACTAAGCCCTGCAAGCTCTGCCCGTGGGCTGCTTTCTGCCTGAGCAGCCGCAATGCCTCCGTTGGCAAGGGCATCCCTTCCTGGCCATGGTCTCAGCCAGGACTGTCTCTCCTGCAGAGGCTAGGCACAACAGATTTGGCCACATGGGAGAGAAAAAGCATAGTCCCACATCCAGCTTCTGGAGGTGTCATCATCTTTTCCACGTGGGTGCGTTGCTTCTGCAGCCCTCGGCTGAGCGTTTTGGCAGCTTTTCAGCTCCTCTCCGGAAGGTCAGCAGTGCCAGGGCTTGCCCAGTGCTCAGGGAGGAGCTGGAGGGAGACTTCTCCAAGCACTGTTTCCTCCTCCACTCCACACTGATTCTTGCTTGTTTTGGACGAGGGGGCATTCTCTTTGTGTAGCTAGGGCTGGGGGAATGTCTATTCCCTGCCCAGCCCACAGCAAGCCCCTCTCAGATGCTGGCACCAAGACCAGCACCCTACAGCCCTAGAATGTGGTGCTCTGGAGTCACACTGCCTTGGTCTTTCTTCCAGGATTGGGCTCTACATACCTCGGGGAAGAGCTGCAGGGGAAGAGCCTCTCCAAGCACCCAAGGGTTTTGCTTTGGGAAAGAAGGGAGACGCAACGATGGAGGGAGAGTGTACATGAACAGGTAAGATTGACTCTTGTAAAGCTGACCTCACAATCAGTAAGATTGTAAAGTAGGTATGTTTATGCAGCGCTGGGCGGCACGGGGGGTAGTCCCACCAAAGTCGTGCGCCCCTAACATGGCAACTTGCTTTGGTTATATGCAGTAGAGATTTACATATGCATGAGGTTTCCCAGTATGCCTATACATATTCATAACCTGTCCCCGCTTAGTATTAAAATTAGTTCCAAGAAGTCATTTCCATAAACTCCTCCCCTCTGTGCTTGCGCGGTGCCTTCTGGTGGTGGGCACTGAGGGTCGTGAGGATGAAGTGAGATGTCTTCATCAGGGTTGAACTTTTCACCTCGTCTCCTTGCGCATGCTCTCTGAGGCCTTGGTCATAATCTGGGCCATAAAGTTGGTTTGGTCCAGTTCTTCGGGCCTGAGGGGCTCCTGTTATCTGGAGGCCTTGCATGTTTGACATTTTTTATCTTGTCCTTTTAAGAACAGTGCTCCTTATCTCTGAGCCCTTGGTCACAGTCCGAACCATAAGGTTGGTTTGATCTGGTTCTTGGAGTCCCAGGGGCTCCTGTTATCTGGAGGGCTAAGCGCAGCACAGGCACATCTCAAATGTAGCACATATTAAGCAATGAGTGTTGCCTACATATTCATTCTTAATCAATCACTCTCTAATTTCTAATCCCATGTTTCAGTCCCCCTTTTCTGGAAAATCTAGTAAATTCTTTTACTTAATACAAAAATTCTTCTTCCCAGTCTCTACGGTATGTACCCCTCAATACCTTGCCATGTACCTTTGTCAAGGAAGCTAGTATGGCCATTCATTGTAACCATTTCCAATTCCAAAAGTATTACAAAAGACAATATTAAACTTATACCAACTAATATCAGTAAAACAACAACCGGGTGACACAATGTGTTCAAAATCCCAGTTGCAGTTGGCGACCATCCTAAGAGTGTGTCCCACCGGTTGTGATTTGTCTTGTTTTACTCTTTGCAAATCTCTGCTTATTTCCTTTGTATCATGATGGAAAGGGATTAGAGTCTTCTTTCCATTTTCCTGAATGCTTTCTTTTAAAAAAAAATTTTGATCAGGTCTTGGTGTTTAACTAGTTGCTTCACTAACGTGAGGTTCACCCCAGCAGGTGTAGGTAATAACTTGTGATAGATTGTGTTGTTAGACTTGATCAACTGGTGGGATACCACTGGTGCCAAATACAGAAAATCACACCTGACAATTCTAACAAAGTTAGAAAAGTTAGAATGATTTTTGCTAGGGAGAGTCACGTCTTCCTTATCTACTTGTACAAAAGCACACGCAGCCTTGACCAATATATACAAGCACAGTCTTTTGACTAGTATTTGGATGAATTTCAAAGTGGCAAACGCCTTGTTGCGTGTCAAGACATACATCCTGAGCATCAATTGTGTTGCTTTCACAAATAAATCCTTGTTGTTCCCAGGTAACACATGATTCTAGACTTACAGACTGCCATTTCCCATTCTCCATCCATGCCCATGTTCTATGCTCCGAAGGATAGAGCACTGTCTCCTCATGGTTTAATCCTAGTGCAAGGATAGGGTGGATAACATAAACTGTGGCATTACTTATAGTAGGCACAAAGGCAGTAGCCATGTTAACAATGGGATCATAGGTAAAATTTACCAGAGTCTACCAAGATTGGAACTTCTTCTCAAAATCATTGGCATTGTCCCAAACAGCCTTTTGGACTTCAGCCAGAAAAATGCCTTCACTTCCTTCCCTAATGATCAAGGCAGCCGTTGCCTGCATCCATAACTGTGCTTGTATACAGCTAAGAGCGAAAGATACATTATCTTGAACCATACTAAGTGCATCTGTTATTAGTTTGTGGTCTTGGTCTTCAGCCTTTTCCTATCTCGGTAACACCTGTGAAATTTGCCATTGGCTAGTTCCCAATGCCAATAAGGATGATTGTAGGGGCTGTTTTAGTTTTGTCCCACTGTTGTAGGAAGTACAGCCAAAACCAGCTAATTACTACAGTCTGTGTAAATACAAAATTATACCACCAATCTGATTTACCTGGGTGGATACAACCTTCTTGTTGGCCACTTTTGGAAATAGGTTTTACTAAAATCCCCGTTACTTTCTCGTGGGTCGTTCCATTAATCATTCGGCACCCTATTTTAATTTCGTCCCCTACGGTTCTTTGGTGCGTCCATTCTTGCCCTAATTTTTGCCATTCTTATAATGTATCTAAATGGTCATCATTTGTTCGCCAAATAACCACAACTGCTAAGTTTCCGTTAATGCTCTTATCCTTTGTTGTTACAGCTTCAGACCAAGGCCGCTCACCATTCTCTATTATCATAGAGGCATCTTCTTGAATCACAGTTACAACTTATAAGCCATAGAAATAAAACAATTCTGTTAACTAAATTCCGGCTAACCATATTACTAAATACTCCTGACCGTGATGTCCTCATTTTGCTTGACTGAGCTTTAGTTTCAGTTCACCATCACCTGGCGTTACTTTCCAGGGGGTTCTGGAGCTTTCTTCACTTGAGAACGGTGAATCCAGGCACTCTGTTCCCTGATCTTAACTGCAGTGAAGGTTTTAAGGAGCACCTGGTATAGTCCTTCCCACTGTGGTTTCAAAGTTTTCTCTACAAGAGACTTAGCTACCTCTCAGGCTTTGGCAGTCCTACTGGGGAAAGCCTCTGGCCATCCTGAAAAGGTATCTGTTAACACCAGTAAATATCGACACCCCCCTTTTCTTGGAAGTTCAAAAAAAGTCAATTTGCCACTGTTGCCCAGGCCCATGGCCTTTTCCAATTTGACATAGTTTTGGTTTGGGGGCATTTTGGGGGTTAGTCTGGAGACAAAGATCACAATATTAAGCTATTTGAGTGATGGTAGCATATTAGTTCCTGGCAATATTTTTTCCAATTAGATAGCTATACAAAGCGTCTATTCCCCAATGTGTTTTCCAGTGTTCTTTCTTTACCAGTGACCACAATAAATTGGAGGCGATGACTAGCTTCCCTTCCCTTCTTTGGTAATAGCCCATCCCTCTTGGTTATATTTTCCCTTCTGACTTTCAATTAATTTTCTATCCTTTTTGTTATATACAAGCTCACCTTCAAGGGGAATTTGCCTGTCTGGAATCAGGGCTCCCTCAGTTGCTACCTCACCTTCTGCTGCTTCTTTTGCCTCTCTGTCCGCCAGATCATTTCCTTCCTCCAATTCTGAGCTCACCGTCTGGTGTGCCTTAATGTGCATGATTGCTACCTTTTCAGGCAGCTGAACTGCTTCCAATAATCTCATTATTTAGTCCAGCTTCTATTACGTCTTTGCAAGTGTTAACTGCATACCCAGCGTGTTGTTTTCCGCTGATGATGTAGCTGCTCCCATATTTCCACCTCATCAGAAGGAGTGTCCTTCAGATCTGGACGGCTGGAGTAGGTAGCTTCAATGGTCTCCAGGCAGTCATGGTGTACTGGCTCCCCTTGGTTTCTGCTGATTTCAGGAACCTTTGTGGGGAAAGCCAGTGACCACCTTTCACTTCCAGCACTGTGGACACTGTGTGAGACACTAGCACAGTAATTTTCTGTCCCAAGGTGAACTTGTGTGCTTCCTGGATATTTTGCACCACTGCTGCAACGGCTCTGAGGCATCCCAGCCATCCCTTGGCAGCAGCATCCAGCTGCTTCGAAAAATAAGCAACTGCCCTTCGCTATGGGCCCAGGTCCTGTGCTAGTATTCCCAGGGCAATCCCCTGTTTCTCATGGGAGAAGAGGAAAAATGGTTTATTCACATCTGGAAGTCCCAGAGCTGGGGCTGACATGAGAGCCTTCTTCAGTTGGTCAAAGACTCGCGTGGCCTCCTTTCTCCATTGGAGGTCCCTGTTCCCGTTTGCAATGAGCACATAGAGCGCTTTTACAAGCAATCCGTAATTATAGATCCACAATCTGCACCACCCCGTCATTCCCAAAAAGGTTCACAGTTCTTTTATAGTCTCGGGTTTCAGGGTTTGACGTATCGCTTCTTTACAATCATGCCCCAGGGTCCGTTGTCTGGCATTAACCTCATAACCCAGGTAGGTCACCTTCTGCTTTACCACCTGAGCCTTCTTCTTCGATACCCTGTACCCCTGTAGTCCCAGAAAATTTAGGAGGCTTACCATCCAGGCCACACATGCTTCCTCTGTCTGGGTGACTATAAGGAGCTCATCTACGTACTGCAACAGCCTTCCTTCTCCTGATGGGGCTTTCCAGGTCTCCAAGTCCTTTGCAAGTTGTTCTCCGAATAAGGTGGGTGAGTTCTTAAAGCCCTGAGGTAACCTCGTCCACGTGAGCTGTGTTTTGTGCCCACTCTTAGGGCTTTTCCAATCAAATGCAAAGATTTTCTGACTGGCTTCATGGAGAGGGAGGCAAAAGAAGGCATCCTTCAGGTCTAAAACGGTAAACCAAGTTAGCTCTGGTGTTAAGCATGTTAATCAATTATCAGGCTAATTCCTTCTCTGTCTTCCTTTTTCAAGGGACACTGTTTAAGTGCATTTTTTGCCTTCCGTGTTACCTTAGAAGATCATACTCAAGAAAACACTTGACTTAGGATTTCCTCACTAATTTCCTCTTTGGTCTCAATAGCTGTCAATATCAAACTCAACACTTCCACGTATCTTTGATCATTTACCTCCAGAATAATCTCCCCATTTTTAAATGAAATGGTTGCTTGTAATCTTTACAATAAATCTCTCCCTAGGAGTTACTCCGGGGAGCTGGGCATGCATAGGAACTTGTGAATGCCCCACTGTTTCCCATATTTACATTTCAATGGCTTGCAGAAATATGCTATTTCAGATTGGCCAGTTGCCCCCTTCACTACAATGCAATAATTCCCCACTGATACTAATGCTTTCTTTAAAACCGAGTATGTTGCCCCCGCATCCACCATAAGTTCCACCTCTTTTCCCTCTTTCCCCATCTTCATTTTTGTAACCAACAGATCTGCTGGGGTAAATTCCCCCAGTCCTCTTTAGTCGTCTTTTGCATGTCACCACCACCTCCCTTCTCCGGTTCCCTTTTCCATTTCTTTTCCATTCTGGCTTTCCTTTTTCCAATGCCCAAATTTCTTACACAGGGCGCATTGCTCCTTGCCTAGTCGGGGCTGTTCCTGTCTGGGCCTCCTTTTTCCTTCTTCTCTAGTAACTGCTATCAGCCTCTTCTGCATGTTTAATTGAGGAAGATAAAAGAAGATGAAAGTCCTCTCTCCTTCCAAATTGCCCTGTGTGCATGCACCACACCAAAGGCATATTTCAAATCTGTCCAAATGTTTGCCAGCTCAAAAGCTCTTATCAAGGTGCTGATTTCAGCCTTTTGGGCTGATGTTTGTTACCGTATATCCTGTGAGGCAAAATCCCTGGCGGACGAAGCTGCTGCCATCTATCTACCAATCCTCCACATCTTCTAGGGGTATTTCTTTTAAGTCTGGTCAGCTGGAGGATACCGTGTCCATGGTCTTGATGCAATCATGAATGGGTGATCTGGAAACTCTGTTACTGAGGAAAGAGGCTGGGTTCACAGTATTAGTGCTGAAAAAATGTAGCGAACTAACAGTCCATTATACACATTCCTTTTCTTCTTCAGTAGCTATCATTTGCACATTGCAACAATGTCCCCTTTTCCCGAAGGGGTCTTTCAAGCTTCAAGATCACAGTTCCCGAATATGGTGGGGCTATTCTTGAACCCCTGTGGTAACACTGTCCAAGTAAGCTGAGTTTTCCATCCTCTATTATTATTTTCCCACTCAAAGGCAAAGAGTTTCTGGTTTTCAGTTGCCACGGGCAGGCAGAAAAGGGCATCCTTTAAATCTAGTACCATGAACCAAACTTGACTGTTTTTCTCATTTTGTAATTCCCATCCTTTTTCCCATTTTAAATTTCAAGCATTGCAAAAAAATGCCTTTTCCTGTTGGCCCGTTGCTCCTATTACATTTACGGACTAATTAACACAGAGAAAGAAGCGCCCGTAACCAACAAAAAATTCAAGCTTCACTTCTTCATTCCCTAGCTTTATTTCAATCAGTGGACCTGCTAGGGTAGATGCCCCAGGTCCCCATCATTCCTGACTGTTGTAAGTTTATCCTGCAAACTAAGACAATTTCTTTCCGAAATCAGGGGCTGATTGCCCTGGAAAGAGGCTAACCAATTGCCTCTGTTTGTTTTCTGAAGCCAGGTCCATTTTTTTTTTTTATTTATTATTATTTTTCTCTTTGAAAGTTCAGTCCCATTAGCAATCTGAGCTCACACATGAACTCAGGTTGTTTTAAGAGTTAGCTGCTTTTCTGTTTCCATGCCAACTCTCTGGGACCCATCAGGGTCCCTCTGCCCCAGAGGGCTCACACCCGTGATTTTGAGATCTCAGCCTCGGGCTGAGGCAGACCTATTAACATTCCTACATCGTCTTTCCCCGCTCATTGGACTTCAAACAGCTTTGTCAAATACTACATGCCACACCTTTAACACCTTCAACAACCCTTTTAGCACTTCCTGTATCTTTCTCCAGCCTGTACTTTTCTAATGCCAGCACCAAAAGCTCAGTCAGGGGCCAACTTAATTCCATACCTTTTCCCTCCAAGATACTGAAACAGCATATCAATATAGAACATCTCATCCCATTTTCCTTCTCTCCTCAAAAACATTAATTGCAAGATAGTGTTATAGTCGATTGATCCGTAAAGTGGCCATTTAGCTTATATAGTGGCCACCATTGATTGCAATACTTAGTGAAAGTCCTCTTGCTTTGTGCTGCCCCAGGCGTTTGGAGCTCTGTCTTTCAGGGATTCTCTTCCTCCAGATGAGCAGTCAGAAAGACAGCTCTGTAGCAATGCTGGAGGGTCCAGCAGAGGCCCAGAGGTGACTGCCCTCCTGTGCAGGCCTGTGTAGTTACTTTGCTCCTTGCTTCTTTTCCGTTAGGTGTATCCCGTTTTCTTTTCCTGAATTATGCCTGTCTGTTCTTCGACACCGGCATTCCTCGGGACACGGTGCAGCGCCGTATTCAAGAGACCCTGCTCTTTCTCTCTTGCACCCTTAGAAAGAAGCAGGCTGTTGATTTCGTCTTCAAGGACATTGGCCATCTGGTGTTCCACAAGGGCTGAGTCCAAATGCAGTTTTCCACCGACTGCGTTCCTCAGCACACCATGGCAGAGCAGCAGGATCATGACTTCAGCTTTAAGGCCACTGGCTGTGTGGTTCTCTGGAAACCTGTCTCAGTGTAAGTTTCTGAGGGCTTCAACACTGCTCAAGGTTCTTGGGAAGTCCCGAGGCCATCCAGAAGGACTTGTGGTGGGTGTGACTTATCTCCTGTCTGAGGCAGTTGAGTCTCACCTACGCACAAAGTCAGGCAATGTTATACCTGGGTGTGCATGCTAGCCGAGCAGCTTCTGTTGTTTCTAAGGAAGGGAGGAAGGTTTGTTTTTTTTTGCCTGAGCAGCCTAAAGGTTAGCTGATTTTGCTGAGAAGGGGATCCTGTCCTGGATGGGATCTCACCCAGGGCTGCTTCTCTTGCAGAGGCGAGGGATGATGCGTTCAGCCACATCTGGCCCTCTCACAGATGAGCTCTGGTAGCATAGTTATCTTTCCCAAGTGAGTATGCTTGCTTCTGTGGCCCCTGACTGACCACATAGAATCTGGAGGGGTTGGAGATGAACAGCTCCTCAGACAGCCCGGGGGACATAGAGAAAATGAACAAGGGAGTAGTAGTGAGGATGGAGAAAGACACTAAGAGCAGGCAGTGTGAGAGCTGGCTCCTGGCAGTGCTTGCAGGTCCAGCTTTTGCTCTACCTATAAAAATGTCGTCCCATTAACCTGCAGCTTTTCTCACTTTGACCCATCTGATTCTCTTACTCACCCCACTGCAGGGGAGTGAGCGAGCAGCTGTGGGGCTCATTTTATAACCTATTGGGGTTAACTGACAGGAGATGGCAGCAGTGTTCGGGGCTGAGTTCATGAGATGAGGACAGGTCTAAGGAAACCTCAGTTTTGGGGTGTCTTGCTGAAAAAGGCAAGTATTTGTGAGTATGTCTCCATCAGCCTAGAACCTTCCTCCTTTCTCTTCCCTTCCTTAGGCTGAGTGAGAAGACTTGCATATGGAACGAATGTGAAAGGTGCTGGCGTGTACAAGCTAAATATTACTGAATAAAGACAGTGGTAACCAGCCTCAGCCGTGCCGCATATGAGCTGTGAGAAACGGGAAGAGAAGAGCTGGCAGCTGTCTCCTCTGTTCTTTCCCATTTCTGGCTGGGAGCACGAGAAGCCTATCGGGACAGTGTTTGCAGGGGCCATGACAATTTTGCTGGGCTAGGGGAAGCCTCCGCTCCTACAGGTGGAGAAGGGACAGAGAGAGATGGAGGCCAGGAGTGCTGCCATCTTGTGCAGCAGCCACCTCATGTTCCCAACTCTCACGCACCTCCCAAATGATGGTGAGCCCGACAGGAGTTGCCTCAAGAAAAAGCACCCACACAGCCCTCTCGACCCACAGTTTCTTGTGGGGAGAGAGAGGGAGGGTCTCGGGACATGGGCACCAGTCCACATGGCCACCAGGGCTGTGCTGCAGGAGCAGGCTGGCTTGCAGCATGACCTCTCTTTCCTTTGCTTTTCAGGGATTGTGAAAGTTTGGGATGCAGTATCACACTACATCCCAGCAACGCCTAGCACCTTCTGGCCGGTAGCGGCTCCTGGAAACATCCCTCTCTGTGCTGTTGGCACCCTGATGGCTGCATTGGTGGTTGACTTCTCCTCTTGGCAGCTGGCGCAGCTGCAGGTGCAGAGCAGCAGCAGGGCATCAGTGCTGGAGGGTCCAGCCGCTGCCCAAACGGGACTGCCCTCCTCTGCAGGCCTGTCTTAGTTCCTTTGCTCCTTGCTTCTTTTCCCTCAGGTGTACCTCCAGCTGCTGTCCTGAATTATGCCTGGCTGTTCTTGCACACCAGCATTCCTAGGGACACCATGCAGCGCTGCATTCAGGAGACGCTGCTCTTTCTGTCCTACACCCGTGCAAAGAAACAGGGTGTGGACTTCATCTTCAAGGACATTGGCCGTCTGGTCTTCTGCAAGAGCAGAGTCCAAAGACAATTTTCCACAGACTTTGTTCACAGCCTAAGTAACAACGTCCAGCTGCTGAAATCTCAGATGAATGACCAAGTGACAGGACCAAGAGAAGAGCTGTGGGCATCCCTGGGAAGATGGCAGAGGATCTTCTGATCTCCTGTGTTTTGGAAGGAGGCTGTGCTCCGGGCTCTTGGGACAGGCAGAGGTGGCGATCTTCAGAGCCCACCCGAGAGGTTTCTTCTCCGTTGCTGCAGCTGCCTTTAGTGCGGAGTGTGCGGGTGAGGAAACATCTGGAGAAGAGACAGGAGGACAGTTCTTAAACACACGCAGCCTTGACCAAAATATACAAGCACAGTCCTCCTGCATCAAAGATACACCAGCAGACAAGCCAGCAACGTGCCAGAAACAAGAGCCGTCCCAGGGACTTTTGGATGGGCCTGTTCAGAGCAGCGAGCAGGAGCAAGGGCTCGGTACGCACAGGGGGGCTGGCTGGTCCTGGGCCACCCCTCCCCTTGGGGGAAAGGCCTTGGTGGTGGTGTGGGGGGAAGGCAGGGGCTTGCCCATCACCTGCTCAGGCCCTAACCTACACCTCTCTGTCTCCCACAGGCATCCATGACCTCACACAAGCCCCGGCACACCAGCCACGGCCCGCCCACATCAGGAGACAGGCGCTTCGGGCTCTGCGCAGTGCTTTGTGCTGCAGCTTCATCGCAGAAGAGTGGGAGTAGCAGCGCCCAGCTGCCAGCACCAGGAGGGCGCTCGGAGCTGTACACTGGCATCACTGATAGGAACAGGACAGTGCCCCAGGAATTCAGATGCCCCACCACACCCTGCCCCCAGCCTCAGCTCAGCTGCGGCTGAGAATTCTGCTGTGAATAAAAGCTCAGGCAGAGTTTTGCCCCCAGTGCTCCTCTCTGTGTCGTTGATCTCAGGAGAAAGAGTGGTGCAGGCCACGCCAACCTGGTGCCCTGGGCCTCTCACAGTCATAGAACTATAGAACCATGGAATCATGTAGGTTGGAAAGCACCTCAAAGATCATTACGTCCAACCGTTATATACACATAGCAACTGGCAACGCTCCTCCTGTGAGGCTGAATGTACCATGCCAGTTCTTGTGGGCGAGGAATATGCTAGCATGTCGCAGGAAGCACGGCTGAAAGCACGACAGACACCAGTATGGTCAGATCATGCTCCATTTTATTGCCCGAATAGCCTAACTTTTATAGTGAACTTAGCAGGGGCGGATCGTGTCTCACACAAGATTATTGGTCAAAAGCACTCAGACAAACAACTACAAGAAAACAACCCCACCTGCAAGAAAACAAGCCCCTTGTAGTTAGCGGTCAGGTGGACCTTGTCCTTGAAGCCAGATGCTGGTAACAATGTTTTTCTAAATTCCTCAATTGGGCGATGTGGGAACACTGTCATGGGAACTTCTCATAGTTGCCCTGGTAGCTTGGTTTGCTCAGCTGCAGCAAGCCATGGGATTTTTGCTGTTTCAAAAAATCCCTCAACAATACCCCCCCACCCTTTTTTTTTTTTTCCTTTTTTTTTTCTTTTTCTTTGAGCAAACCAAGCCTGATGTAACAGTTTTGCAAGTAACCCTTTAACCACATTTATTACAATACAACACGCAATGATGATTAACACCACAACAAACAGAATCCTTAATCCCTCTTTGACTAATCTCAGTAACCACCTATGCATCGTTTCAAACAAATCAGTGAACCATTGATTGAAAGGATTAATATCATATTGAATCTTTCTCATGTGCTCTTTCAGGAAAATAATGGATTTGTGAATTGATTCATTATGATCAAAAAGGTTTAAACAGCACATTCCATCAAAGTCCTCACACCCATGCCTTTGAGCCAAAAGCAAGAAGTCAATAGCAGCTTGATCCTGTAAAAGCACATATTGCAGACTGTTTTGATCTGGTAACACCTCCTCAAGTATCTCTGTCGTGGCATGGGCTTGCTTCTTGGCGCAGCATAACAATTTTTCTAAGTTATTAAGTGCGGCCGCAGAGGCCACTTCGGCACTAAAATTGCCAATGCCTCTCTAGCTGCAACACCAAACAATTCAACATTATCATTGCAATCCGGTGCGAGCAATGCTCATTTATGTCTGGTGATCTCACACAACTGCGACAAGCTAGGAGCAAATATAATGAGTTTATCTAAGCAACATGGACCTCCGATAGCATTTGTAGGGATACCTTGCCAAGCCCTATCCCTGCAAATCAGAAAAAACATCAGGAGGTAAGGCCATAGCTGTATAATTGTTCCAAACACTACAGTTGTTACCCCTTGTCTCCATGCCATAAACCCCTAAACCCTGCCTAGCAGTGTCATTGTAATCACAGGTGTTATTTGTATTTCTGTACCGGTATGGCCCTTTCCAAGTTCCTGTAGCAGGATCTCGGTAATTCATTCTTATTTGTGGTAACACATTTGGTGCTGCTATATTTATTGTTTGAAAATGAATACTTGCAGGAGGGTCTTCTCGGTCCCTAGTCAAACATAAGTGATTGAAGACAGCCAATGCCTTGGACAACCATTCATCGATGTTCTTGATCTCTTTTAATCTCACTAGTTGTTCCTTTCAAACCTGATGTGATGCTAGCAAAACCTTGCAGTCTTGTGTCTTGGTGAAGGATGAGGATGACATTTTGCAGGAAGAACACAAGGGTTGGTGAGAGGTTAGTTACTACGGAAACACCCGAGTATGGTCAAGAGGGTACTAGGGCTTCTCCCGCCCAAAAGGTGGCCCAGCTGCGGTGCATTTACACTAATGCACACAGTATGGGTAACAAACAGGAGGAGCTGGAGGCCACGGTGCTAGAAGGAAACTATGACGTAGCTGCCATCACGGAAACCTGGTGGGATGATTCCCATGACTGGAGTGTGGCTGTTGATGGCTACAAACTGTTCAGAAGGGATAGGCGAGGAAGGAGGGGAGGAGGAGTTGCCCTCTGTGTTAGGAAGTGGATAGATTGTGAAGAGCTCTGCCTGAGAAACAGCCATGACCAGGTTGAGAGCTTGTGGCTGAAAATCAAGGATCGGTCCAGTAAAGGACATCCAGTGGCTGGGGTCTGCTACAGGCCACCTGATCAGGGGGAGTCTGTTGACGAGGCCTTCTTGCTTCAGCTGCAAGAACTGTCGCGCTCGCAAGCTCTTGTCCTGATGGGGGATTTCAACCACCCGGATATCTGCTGGGGGTCTGCTGGGGTTAGCAGCACGGTGGGTTCCAGACAATCCAGGAGATTCCTGGAGTCTGTTGAGGATAACTTCCCAATCCAGGCAATAGACGGACCGACCCGAGGTGAAGCCTTACTACACCTGGTGCTCACCAACGTGGAAGAGAGCTTTAGAGAGGTTAAGACTGGAGGCTGCCTGGGCTGTAGCGACTATGCCCTGGTGGAGTTTTGATCTTGAGGACTATGGGTCTGGCAAAAAACAGAGTCATGACCCTGAACTTCAGGAGAGCAAACCTCCAGCTGCTTAAGGAATTACTGGCTGGGATCCCCTGGGAAACTCTCCTGAAGGGTGTAGGAATGGAACAGAGCTGGTGGTTCTTTAAGGACACGCTTCCGAGAGTGCACGAGGTCTCCATCCCCCAGCAGAAGAAATCGAGCAGAGGAGGCGGGTGACTGGCATGGCTGAGCAAGGACCTGCAGCTACAACTGAGGGAAAGGAGAGAAATGTACAGGAAGTAGAAGCAGGGTTGAGTAGCCTGGCAGGAATACAGGCATGTCGTCTGAATGTGTAGAGATGGGATCAGGAAAGCCAAGGCTCAGATGGAGCTGAACTCAGCACGGGACGTGAAAAATAGCAAGAAGGGGTTCTACAGATACATAGGTAGGAGGAGACAGGCCAAGGAGAGTGTTCCCCCGTTGATAAATGAGACGGGAAAGCTGGCCTCCTCAGACATGGAGAAAGCTGAGGTACTCAATAAGTGCTTTGCCTCCGTCTTCACTGGTGGTCAAGTTTCCTATGTCTGTCAGTACCCTGAAGCTCCAGGAGAGGGTGAGAGGAGCAGATTCCATCCCACTGTGACAGTGGAACAAGTCCGGGACTGCCTAATGAAATGGGATGTGTATAGAGAGGTGGCTGACGTGGTTGCTGAGCTGCTCTCCATCATATTTGAAAAATCATGGCTGTCAGGTGAGGTCCCTGGTGACTGGAAAACATGACTCCCATTTTTGAGAAAGGCCTGCAAGGAAGACCTGGGAAGCTACGGGCCGGTGAGCCTCACCTGTGTGCCTGGGAAGATCATGGAGCAGATCCTCCTGGAAGACATGCTAAGGCATGCACGAGATAAAGAGGTGATCCAAGACAGCCAGCACGGCTTTACCAAAAGCAGAACTTGCCTGACCAATCTGGTGGCCTTCTATGCTGGAGTGATGGCATCAGTGGACAAACGAAGAGCAATGGATATCATCTACCTGGACTTGAGCAAAGCCCTCACCACATTCCTCTCTCTAAATTGGAGAGGTATGGATTTGAAGGATGGACAGTTAGGTGGACAAAGAATTGGCTGGCTGGTTACAACCGAAGCATTGTGCTCAACGGTTCTGTCTGGGTGGAGGCCGGTCACAAACGGTGTCCCTCAGGGGTCGGTCTTGGGACCGGTGCTCTTCAACACCTTTATCAATGACATAGACGATGGAATCGTCCACACCCAGGCCCAGGCTCAGTACTATTGTCCCGGGAGTTTCTGTCGACATTGTTTAAAAGACTCCTTTGATAACACATAGTATTGTAGACAGTGTTATAAATTCCGAGTCAGTTTAGCTTTATGAGATTTATTTATGGGGTCAATAAAAGGCAAGTAAACAGTGCTGGATGCGCGAGGAGTCTGGGCTCCTCCAACACACACACGTTACATCAGGCAGCTGGCTTTTATGCTCCTAGGCTAATACATATTCATTACTACTTCTAGAAAAGGCAGAGTTATTATAATTAATTCCTGGAATCCAAACCCTCCCTCTGGCTCATGCGTATCAGTCTCCAGTGGTCCCTCTGGGGGTCTCTCGTGCTGAAGGCTCGTAGTCTTCTTCCCAGGCTTTTTCCTTGTCCTTCTCCTTTGTCCATCTTGGCCGGATGTCACAGACTTGTGCAGCATCTCCCATGCAACCTTCGTTTTTTAGACATCCTTCAGCTTTCCCCTTCTCCTTAATCTCTTAGCCAGATATCAGAGACTTGTGTAGTGTCCCATGCAATAGTCACAATAGTTAGCAGTTATTCTGAACCACCCCCCCAGATATCAGAGACTCAAGGTTTACCCTTCAAACCCTCTGTTGGCATGAATTGCTGAAACACTCCTTACACAGGATTATGTGTAGGGAGCTCAACTTCAAAACATATTCCTTCCCGAAACTGAGCAGGACCCGATGTTTTTAGAAACTTAGAGAATCCAGACACAGTCGCTGCTGCTAATAGAATAGCAATCAGAATCAAGGCCATTTCAGAAAAAGAAAAAGAAAATAGAAAGAGAAAAGAAAAAGAAAATAGAAAGAGAAAAGAAAAAGAAAAAGAAAACAGAAAAAGGAAAAGAAAAAGAAAAAGAAAAAGAAAAAGAAAAAGAAAAAGAAAGAAAAAGAAAAAGAAAAAGAAAAAGAAAAAGAAAAAGAAAAAGAAAAAGAAAAAGAAAAAGAAAAAGAAAAGAAAAAGAAAAAGAAAAGGAAAAAGAAAAAGAAAAAGGAAAAGGAAAAGGAAAAGGAAAAGAAAAAGAAAAAGAAAAAGAAAAAGAAAATAGAAAGAGAAAAGAAAAAGAAAAAGGAAAAGGAAAAGAAAAAGGAAAAGAAAAAGAAAAAGAAAAGGAAAAAGAAAAAGAAAAAGAAAAAGAAAAAGAAAAAAAAAAAAAAAAAAAAAAAAGAAAAAGAAAAAGAAAAAAAAAAAGAAAAATAAAAAAGAAAAAGCTGCTCAGCAATGTTCAGTCACATCCTGGGAAGCAGGGCCTCAATACACGTAGTGGTTGTTCCGGAGGCTGGAATTGCTCCAGAATTTGTGCTAGAACTTGCCCAAATAAATTTGGTAACCCTGTAAACCCCTGAGGTAAAGCGGTCCATCAGTCCTGTATAGTTGCTTCTGCCCCATCTGGGGTCTTTCCACTCAAAGGAGAACAGATCTTTGCTCTCAGAGTCTGAGAGCACCCTTTGAATAACACCCTTATTCCAGCCTAACAATTTACTATTCAAATGCCCAATTTCATTACCAAATCCTTTCCCAACAAGCTAGTCCCTGCCTTGGGTACATTCAATAATTGCCCAGTGCGCTCATTTTATCCCTAGTCTCCGCTTGGTGTCCTCCAAAAGTAGCACTGGTATCCCAGTCCCTTCTACCCCCATCACAATTAGGGTTTCATTAGTTAAGACCTTAAGCCCTGATACTTTACAGGCCAGCAATGACCTAGCTGCCCTAGTGTATTGGGTTTACGTGGCAAGGTTCTGGTAGCAGGGGGGCTGCAGTGGTAGCATCTGTCAAAAGAATCCAGCAGCTGCTCCGTGGCAGATAAGGGCCAGTTTCAGCCAGCTCCAAAGGGGCCCACTGCTGCCCAGAGCCGAGCCATGAGCAAAACAGCTTGCACCTCCCTGAGAGCACATCCAAGAAAAGGAAAAACAAAAAAACTGCAGTACAACAGCAGCTGGGAGAGTGAGGAGTGAGAAAAACCTCCCTGCAGACACCAAGGTCAGTGCAGAAGGAGGCGGAGGAGGCGCTCCAAGTGCCGGAGCCGAAGCTCCCCCAGGGCTGCCGAGAGGCCCGTGGTGGAGCAGGCTGACACCCTGCAGCCCATGGGCTGCAGCACCACGGTGTGGTGGTTTTACTCAGGTGGGCAGCCAAGCTCCACCACAACCGCTCTCTCACTCCCCCTCTCCTCAAAGAGGAAGGGGGAGAAAATACAACACAGAGGACTCGAGGTTTGAGATGAGAAAGGTTTAATTAAAGGGAAAGGGAATGGGGAGGAAAAACAGAAACAAAAGAAACAATCAGTCCGCGCGGAAGCACAGAGAGAGAAAAAATTATTCTCTACTTCCCATCAACGAGCGATGTTCGGCCACGTCCTGGGAAGCAGGGCCTCAAAACGCGTAGTGGTTGTTCAGGAGGAACAGCCCCCTCCCCCAGGAGAGCCCCCCTTTTTATTGCTGAGTGTGACATCAGGTGTTATGGAATATCCCTTTGGTTGGTTTAGGTCAGCTGCCCTGGCAATGTCCCCTCCCCATCACTTGCCCACCCCCAGCCTGCTGGCTCTTGGGGGCTTGGAAGGAGTCCTGATGCTGTGCCAGCACTACGCAGCAACAGACACAACACTTGAGCGATATCAGTGCTGCTCCAGCTACGAGTGCAGAGCACAGCACTGTGTGGGCTGCTGCAGGGAAAAGGTGACTCTAGCTCAGACAGACCCAACACACATGGCAGAGCAGATCTCCACGCTGCAGCCTGTGGAGAGAAGCACATGCAGGAGCAGGTGACCGGGGAGGGTGCCAAGGGGTCCCAAGCCAGACCAATCCCCTCCTCATGAATAGACCCCGCAGCACAGACCCACACCTGGAGCAGCTCCCAAAGAGCCACTGCCCGTGGAAAAAAACACACAGGACCACATTCCCCAATTCCCTCCCTCTTCTTTTCTTACTCTTCTTTTTGTTTCTGCACCTCTTCACATCCCTCTGAAAAGCAGCAAGCACGGCCAGCAACCGGCAGCACTGGGGGACCTGGCACACACAGTGCCATTAACTGTTCACACAGGGTGAACAGTAACACAACAAAGAACAGCCAAGATCCAGACAGTCATGGACAGCAGGTGGACCACTGCCCTGCCAGGGCCAGATCCCTGGGTACGTGCAGGGACAATGGCTGCCAGCAGAGACCCTGCACCTGCCAGCCCAGGCCGGGGTGAGAAGCAAGGGCAACAGAGACAACTAAATGTCAAACCCAGGCAGGAGAGCGGCGAGGAGGGGAGAAGCCAGAGCCGGGGGTAAGGAAAGAAAGTGTTCCTGTGGGATGGGATGAGGAGGAAGAGATCATCATCTTCAACTCCTTGATCAACCCCAGGTTCCCCAGCCTCTGCCACAACAATCAAGCCTTCCCCAGGAAGAAGGCAGCTCATCCAGCAGCATGGACAGGGAGGCTGCAGCACAAGAAGCAGAAAACTGAACAAGCGCCTCTCTTGGCTCATTGGAGTCCATGGACACTGAACCATCAGCTGCTTCCCTGGCAGAAGGTCCAGAGGAAGAAAGGCACGGCACGCCTCTCACCATAACAGCACTGGCAGAGAGCAGGCCAGCAGGTCCTCTATTAGCCCCTGTTTGCGAGGATGAGGGGTACAGAGCGCCTCCCCCCACACCAGTGTTGCAAAAGTCAAAGCCCCAGTGAGCACAGCACTGAGGTGATGGTTGAGAGCTAGGGACATGGCCAGTGCCTGTGATGAACATCTGTATGAAACAGCCCGGACCAAGATGATGATGGGCCAAGCAAGATGATGGGCCCCTGTGCCTTGGCCACCGCTCATGGGAAGGTGCCAGATGGCGTCCCTCTGGAGAGCTTTGGAGATGGCCTCGATGTCTGGGAGCTTCCCAGCTCCCTCCTTTTTGCCCCCTACAGAAGAGCTGGGCTAGGAAGAGCACAGCCAACACCCTCAGCTCACTAAAATCCCTCCACGGGGTTCCCAACTAGTAGGGAAAGCCTTGAGAACCGGCTCCGGCTACATGCTGGCTTGCCCAATCTGACTATAGGCAATGCACAAGCGCCAGCCAGTATGGATCCTGTCCTTCTGCTGGAGCTGGGCTCTTCTTTTGTGCATATTGCCAGAGTAGCAAGGGGCTGTGAGAAAAATCTCAACAGTTTTTTTCAGGCAGGACCTTCTGTGAAACTATTTTATTTGTGATTGCAATGGCAGGCATCCTGCAAGCAGGAGTGCATGTTAAAGTTTAGTATAACCTTATATTCCCTAGTACTCGGCGCATGATTCCTCCCTTTTTTCCTCATTGGCTGAGTGCTACAGGTTCACAAACTACATGACACATTTTTATACCATATATGTACAATTTTCGTTGACTAACCTTTCATTCCTTCTTTTTTTTTTCTTTGTTTTTTTTTTTTTTTTCTTCTTCTCTCATGACTAGAGGATCCATTATTTTTGTTTTTACTCGTTTCGTACTGCTCATCCTGTTTTTCTTAGCTATCCTCCTTATCTTGGGACAGTGGGACCTCCCCCTTATCTGCTTAACATGCTCCACACTGCTGTGCTAAACAATCAATTTTGAATACACAAGGTCAGTAGAACTTTCCACTGCAAAAACACCTGCTACTGAAAAAGCACAACTTTGTTTCTCACATTTCCCCCCTGTTCTTTTCTTACTCTTCTTGTTGTTTCTGCATCTCTTCACATCATCCTCCACTCTTCTGTTTTTCCATCATTATGGCCCAATATTTTTTGTCGGATGTCATGGGGGATGACAGATTCGCAATGCCATTATCATTATAATACCAACAAAGAGGTGTTTGAGCCAATTCCATTCAGGTAACCACAATATTATCCTCTCTCAAAAGTTTCTAAGTCCCCAGGAAGTGTCATTTTGACCCACTCTATGTAGGATCTTTTTTTTTGGTGGTGGTGGTGTTTTTTTTTTTTTTTTGGTTTGGTTTGTTTCTTTCTTTGTTTTTCCCAAATATTTTGCAGATCAGTCAAATTTGTCCCATTTGATCTACATATACACAGCAACTAACATTAGTTACAGTGCACGCTTCTCTTTGTGAGGTTATTAATAAATCTAATACCATTCAATTCTGGAGTAATCTTTTTGCAAACTGGTTGTCTCATTTAAGCTTTTTCTAATTCCCTAAGAAAGGAAAAAAACATCTTGCAAAACTGTGAAATCCTAGAGGATTTTGCTGGAGGGTTATGTGGAGTCAGCTTAATTCTGCATGTGGTCACAAGGGGGCTTTGTAGATCTTCAATTATAGTTCTACCTCTGACTGGTGTCCTGAATTATGCCTGCCTGTCCTTGGACACCAGGACATGCTCCTCCGCAAGAGCAAAGTCCAAGCGCAGTTTTCCACAGCCTGGAAAAACCATGGGCTGGGGGAATGGCTCTTCCCTTCCCAGCCCACAGCAAGCCCCTCTCAGATGCTGGCACCAAGACCAGCGCTCTACAGCATTGAAAGCGGTGCCCTGGAGTCACACTGCCTTAGTTTTGCTTCCATGATTGGGCTCCGCATACCTCATGGAGGAGTTGCAGGGGAAGCTCCCCTCTGTGTTGCAGAGCACACACTTGTCCCTCAGGACACCTCAGAGACCATGCGTGATGTGGCCAGTACGCGTATGGAACCTACACTAATGATTCTTCGGAGACCTGATGAATATACAAGAGACTTACAGGAAATTAATTGAATATGTATTTGTCCCACTACTATAAGCATGCTGCCAGTAACTGTTGGTGTGCAAGTGAGGTGGAGCTATCCCCCTTGCATCTGGCATGTGTGCACAGCGCCGCATAAACATACCTACTTTACAACTTCACAGGTTGTGGAGTCTGTTTTCCGCAAGTCAGTTTGTCAAGCCAGCCAGGAGCAGCTTGGCTGCAGGGTCGGCTGCGGAGCAGACGCCCCTAGGCATGCCCTGGCTATTTTCCTCAGAGGAGCCTCCGCTCCCAGCCGCTCCCTGCGGGAGCAGACCTTAGAATCACAGAATCACAGAATTTCTAGGTTGGAAGAGACCTCAAGATCATCGAGTCCAACCTCTGACCTAACACTAACAAGTCCTCCACTAAACCATATCCCTGACCTCCTGAAGCTGCGGACAAGCGGTATGTTTAACAAAGGGGGCCAGTAAGTCATAGGGGGCACCTGCGCTTGGCCGGGGCCACCAATAAACCATGCTGAGATGTCTGGCGTACAGCATAGTCCCCGTAAGGGAGGAGGGTACCCTACAGGCTGATCGACAGAATGGTCAAAGGGGATTTGCTGACCGATAGGGTGGCCGCTAGCAATCTTGGGAGCAGACTGAGCAAATCCAAGGTCACCGCTGCGTCCTAGTATTGGGAGCCAGGACGTACCTGCTAATGACTGTAGAAGAAGCAGGAGAAGGGTAAGCGGGCCTCTCCCAGTTGTGACAAGGTTACCTGGGTGAATTTTGCAGCTGCTGGAGGGATATGAACTGGAGTGGTAATACTGTATGTCTTATTTGTAAATGTCTGGGTATCTCCTGTTGAAAACATTTGTGCAAGTGTATATGTTTGAGACAAAGTATTGTATGTGTTTGAGACAACGTATTGCCGTGAAGTGAGTGACTCCTTGAGGAACTCGGCCAGAGATGATACAAACACGTTTGGTTACTGTTCTAAGTGTTGTATCCTTGTAGTATGAATGAGAAGTGTAAGGGGCCTCTCTGCGTGATTGTGTGATTGTGCTGTGTGAGTGAGAGAGCATCTCTGTGAAGCGAGTGCAGAGTTCCGATCCCAAGGGGGGAGCTGACTGATCATCAAAGTGGTAGAATGGAGAGAGTCACTTCTTTGGTGGTTCGGGCTCGAGCCCTGGGAATATTTGAACGAGGGGGGCGGAACTTGGTTAGAAGGGGAGGAGAGCAAATTAATTTAGGAGAAGCGTATTTAACACCTGGTGGACAGATAGTGGCCTTAGATTGGGAACAACCTATCCCTAATACCTTTTTTAACCCCCATATTGACGTATACATAGGAGTGTTAGTAGTTATCAGAAAGAAATTACAGAAATTGGAGGGACAAGACTTGCGAGACCCAGAAAGGTTACTGAACACAGCACGGAAAGTATTTAGGAATAGGGGAGACGCGAAGGACAGAAGTTATCTGATGTGATAGCCACAGTAAACAGTGGCTGCATAGGAGAGAAAGAAAGAAGGAAGGACAATGACGAAAAGAAAAAAAAAAAAAAAAAAAGAAGAAGAAAAAAAAAAAGAAGAAAAAAAAAGAAGAAAAAAAAAAAAAAGGTGGTGGTGGTAAGGGGGACTGCCCTAGGTTGTAGGATAAACTTGCACCAGTCAGAGAAGGAATGACAGGGACCCGGGGCATCTACCCTAGCAGGTCCACTGGTTGAACTAAAGCTAGAGAACAAAGAAAGAGGCTTGGAGTTTTTGTTGGTTACAGCAGTCTCTTCCTCTGTGTTAATCCAAAAATTGATTCTGGAAAAGTGCTGAGTCTGTAAATGTAATAGGAGCTACTGGCCAGCAGGAAAAGGTGTTTTTTAGCAGTGCTCGAAATTTAAATTGGGGAAAAAATATTGGAATATACTTACCTAATTTGCCAAGGCCCTTACGAGGAAGGGACTTGCTGGAAAAATTGGATGCAAAATTTCTTTTGAAGAAGGGAAAACAGAAATAAAATAACATATTATCCATGGCAACCCTAGCATTGTTCTGTATTGACACGAATCAGATGAACACACTTCATAATCCCCACCTCCTTTTTCATGGTATTGATTCGTGTTTTCCCTTCCAATCAAGTCAATACTTGAAGAATTGATACCAATTGATACCAATTTGGGATCTTTGTTTTTATTATCATCAGGGAATGTTTTTTCTCTTTCCCTGGTTCTGGGTCAACAGGTACTGCAGATATTTGCATTCCTTGTATAACCGAGTGTATCAGTCTGGTAATACAAGGTATTAAACATGGAATTATTAACAATCCTCCACATGTCCCCAATACAACCATCCTTATTTTAGCATACCAATCACTGCCCATAAAGCCCCCCCATAATCCTCCTAGATCGATTCCATTCCAAGTTTGAACTGGGACACGTGCAATTTTCTTCATTTCTTTTACAAGTTCATTTACAGCTTTTCCTTCTGTTGTGGTTTAACCCGTCCGGCAGCTAAACACCACACAGCTGTTCGCTCACTCTCCCCCCTCCCTCTCTGGGATGGGGGAGAGAAACAGGAAAGTGAAGCCTATGAGTTGAGATAAAGACAGGAAAATAACAATAATAATAAAGACAATAATGATGATAATCGTACTGCTACTACTAATGTGTACGAAACAAGTGATGCACAATACAATTGCTCACCACCCGCTGACCGATGCCCAGCCTAACCCCGAGCAGTCTGGCCCTCCTCCCAGCTCTTGCTGCACCCCCAGCCTGCCCACTGGCAGGACAGAGTGAGAAGCTGAAACTTCCTTGGCTTGGTGTAAGCACTGCTCTGCAACAATTAAGACATCAGCATATAATCAGCACTCTTCTCATCCTAAGCCAGAACATAGCATTCTACCAGCTACTAGGAAGAAACACCTTCATCATCAATCTCTAAACAGCAATTACTTAGGTTAAATTTTCCACAGACTCCTCCTTCTTGTGCTAGTAAATAATCCAAAGCTAAGCGATTTTGATACAAAGCAGTTCTCATCTTGGTATTTTGCTTTGCAATTAATCCAAGTGCATCTCCGGTTTTATTTACAACCATTTCTATTACAGCTTGTAACCTAATTATTCTATTAAGCATATATATTGGGGTCCTATAGCCCCAGGATCTGTCTTCTGCCCCCGTAGCTGTATCATAATAGGCAAACACCTTCAACCAAGGGGTTGGGCCCACTTTCAGGGGCGATTTGGGCTTGTGTTACCGTTCAGCCTGTCAGGGCGATCCAGCTCCTGGAAAAAGAATCACAATTTTATATGGGTTTAAAAAAAGGTTCTTATGTTATTTTCTCAGGACAACCTGACCTTAGTGCGGGAGAAGTCTGGTTGAGGCCCTCTCACTCGGCAGTCAATACCCATAGGGGTTGCTTCCCTCGGTAGACCATTGTCGTGGTTCCACTCGAGTGGGCAGCCGAGCCCCACCACAGCCACTCTCTCACTCCCCCTCCTTCTACACTGACCTTGGCACCTGCAAGGCTGTTTCTCACTCCCTTAACTCTCCCGGTTGCTGTGTGGCGCAGCGGTTTTTTCCCTGTCTTAAATATGCTCTCACAGAGGTGCAAAACAACATCGCTTATTGTCTCAGATCTGGAAAACAATGGGGCCCTTCCCAAACATGGGGCGGCTTCTATATCTTTCTCACAGAAACCACCCCTATGGCTCCCTGCTACCAAAACCTTGCCATGTAAACCCACTACAACCATACACACCACAGTGGAGGGTCCTGCCCCGGTCTTGCCTTCTCCCTTTCCTCCTCCCTTCAGGCTTGTCCCCTGGATTATCCCATATCTAGGTATGTACTGGATTATCCCATATCGAGGTATCAAGTGTTCTAATAGATTTTTTACCACCATTTGTGCCGTAGCTCGTGCTACGGGATAAGCTTCTACCTATTGTGTTAAATGATCGACTATCACCAATAGATATTTTATCCTCCCTACCTTGGTCAATTCAGTGAAATCAACCAGTACTTTCTCGAAAGGCCTATAAGCTGTTTTGCTCCCTCCCGTGGCTGCTTGTCGAAACATTTTCTTATTTATCTTTTGACAAGTTAAACAACCTTGTGTAATTTGCTTTGCTATTTCAAAAATCCCAATGCAACAAAATTGTTTAAGTAAATGATCACTTAATGCCTTTGTACCCCAATGAGTTTGTGCATGCAAATGTCCCAATATTTGCCTCGCATAAGTTTTTGGCAATATCTCTCGCCTGTCTGGCAGTGTCCATTTTCCTTGTTCTAACTTAGCCCCTATTTTTTTCAGTTTTGTTTGTTCCTCAGGGGTAAACTTCTTTTCTCCTCCCTCTCGCCTTTCTTCCTCCCGTACTATATTAATTTTAGCGACCCAAGTCTTCAAGGCTGCTTCCTGGGCTTCTTTATCTGATAGGTTATTTCCTCTGGTTCGGTAGTCTAATCTCTTTTGGTGTCCTTTCACATGTACCACTGCTATCTCCTTTGGTTCTCTTAATGCCCTTAAAATTTTTATTATTAATTCTTGATATATAAGATTCCTCCCTCTCTCTGGACAAGGTCTTTTTCTGACTTTCTCTTACTGCTGCTACAAAGATCTTGGCTTTTGCTTTTTGTTTTTCCTCATCTCTCCTAAAATATACTTGCTGTGCTTCCCTAAGTAATTCTTCTAATCCTCCTCTCTCTTGCCAGTCTTCCAGATTTTCTGATTTTCTTATGTCCCCATTTCTTTCTTGAAATTCCTTACATCTGTGGTATTTAATGGGACTGCCACAAACCTGATGCCTCCCTGATTGCCTCCGAGGGGTACCTCTCTTAAGGAATACAGAGAAGATATCTCAGATACGGCAGTCCTGCTTCTTGTACATGCAGATGGAGGTTGGTCTAATTCTGGTGCTGTTGGTGGTGGAGGCAGGGGCAACGGTGGTACTGGTGGAGATACCACGGCCACCGCAGGGGGAGCTGCCGGGGGTGAATTGTTAGGATATGGAGGTGGTAGGTTATCCAATGGCTCCCATTTATCATCTTTTTCTTTTTCCTGTGTTTCTTCGTCAAATTTCTTGTCTGCTTTTAGTGTAAATATTGAGGCTGGAAAAGGACGTGAAGTCCTGATCCTTAATCCTGCATAATCACTTCTTCCTGGCTAAAAGGCTTCTTTGAATTAACATGTGTATTTAAGGCCTGGCAAATCCAGTCTTCAAAGGATCCAAAAACAAGCCAAAAGACACATGGTCTTAAAGGCTCCTTTGGCCATTCTATCATAAAATACTGGACCATTTTTAATTTACTTTTTCCTCTTCTGGGGCCCCTATCATTCCAATTGCTAATCATTATTCCTAATGGACTTTCTGGTGGTATGTCAGGTAACTTGCTCCCTTTCCTCCTGTCCCTGGTCTTCAATTTTGTTTGACTCATCTAGGAATTTTACTATGGCAATTCCCACAGGCCTTGGTTACCTTAGCAAGAGTGTCTTGCCGTGGGTTTAGGACGTATCACCCACCCACGAATCCTATAGGAATCGCTTCGGTCCTTCACCGGCCAAGTCCCTCGCAGGAGACTGGAACCATGGTTAGAAGACCTCCACACTAGCTTTGGAACTGAGTTCCGTCTCAGTCACACTGACACACACAGGCAACCGAATCCCACCCAACCGAACGGTATACACCTTAAATACTTACGACTCTGTTGTCTTCGTTCAGATCTTTGCAAGCAGAATTACGGGCAAAATATAGTACTGCAGCTGGCAAGGGAACTCATAAAAAATCAAAATCTTTGCTTACCTTTATTCAGGTTCAAGATGACGTTAGTCCCGACCTGACTCAAACAGGAGCCACCAAATGGTGGGGCACCTCTCCTAGATCAAATCAGAATTCAGGAACCAAAGCCATCCCGGACAAGCCCCCAGTTGTAATAAATGACTAAGTCCCAAATAGGATCACAATCAAAGTTTACAATTTATTAAATGAATAGAGGTAAGCAAACAGCACTGGGTGTGCCAGGAGTCTCTGCTCCACCAAGACGCACACAAGTTACATCAGGTGGCTGGCTTTTATGCTCCTAGGCTAATACATATTCATTACTACTTCTAGAAAAGGCAGGGTTATTATAATTAGTTGTTTATTTAATTACTTATTACAATTAGTTATAATTAGTATAATTATCTTGTGGCCCTAGCATTGTTCCGTATTGACATGAATCAGATGAACACATTTCACAAAGCCCATCTTCCAGCTTTCAGAGAACTTTGCCAGTATTCATGGACTCCCTTCCGAGAAAGAAACTACTCCTGGTACAAACACAGATGAATGTCAGGTCTCCCACTTGCAGGGACTTTGGGCTGCATGCTCAGCTCAGCTCAGCTCAGCTCAGCAGCTGTGAAGGCAGTGGAAGGGTTAGAGATCTCCTCCAGGAGATCCTGAGAAAGGCCTGAGCTCCTCTCAAGCCTCTATATCCCAGCAACACCTTGTACGTCCCTCCAGAGAGCAGCTCCTGGAAAGGTCCCTCTCCATGCTGTTGGCACCCTGATGGCTGCATTGGTGGTTGACTTCTCCTCTTGGCAGCTGGCGCATCAGCAGGGCATCAGTGCTGGAGGGCCTGGCAGCTACCCAAATGGGACTGCCCTCCTCTGCAGGCCTGTCTTAGTTCCTTTGCTCCTTGCTTCTTTTCCCTTAGGTGTACCTCCAGTTGGTGTCCTGAATTATGCCTGGCTGTCCTAGCACACCAGCATTCCTAGGGACACCATGCAGCGCTGCATTCAGGAGACGCTGCTCTTTCTGTCCTACACCCTCTCCAAGAAGCAGGATGTGGATTTCATCTTCAAGGACATTGGCCGTTTGGTCTTCCGCAAGAGCATTGTCCAAATGCAGTTCTCCACACACTTTGTTCAAAGCCTGAATAGTGACAGCCAGTTGCCGAAATCTTGCCTCACTCTAAGTTTCTCACTGCACCAGCACAGCCTACAGTTCCTGGGAAATCCCCCGAGACGCCATTGGGAGGGACTTCTCCTTCTGGGTCAGACTCGTCCCCTGATGAGGCAAAGGAGTTTTGCCCCTGCACAAAGCCAGGCAGTGATTCACCAGGTGCAGGCACTCACTGCGCAGCTTGTGCTGCTTGTAAGGAGGGGTGAACACTAAGCCCTGCAAGCTCTGCCCGTGGGCAGCAAGCTCCTCCTCCTCTCCACACCGATTCTTATTTGTTTTGGAAGAGGTGCCATTCTCTTCATGTACCAAGGGCTGGGGGGATGTCTATTCCCTGACTAGCCCACAGCAAGCCCCTCTCAGACACTGGCACCAAGACCAGCGCTCTACAGCCCTTGAATGCAGTGCCCCGGAGTCACACTACTTTGGTCTTGCTTCTGGAATTGGGCTCTGCATACCTCGTGGAAGACCTGCAGGGGAAGGGCCTCTTCAAGCACTCAAGGGGTGTGCTTTGGAAAAGAAGGGAGATGCCTGGAGCTTCCCATAGCATTCGATAGAGCTTACGCCCCTTCCACACTGGCTTCCTGGAGCTCCTGTCCATTGATAGCCCCTCTGTGGGTTGGATGTGCCCAAAGGGAGAATGTGGGGCTACGATGGCAGCAGGCAGTCCCAGGACTCCCATCCCCACCTGTCAAATAGCGTTGGTGAGAAAATCCCTGTGATTCCAATGCCAAAGATGACACGGGCATCAGGGAAACCAGCGCAGACCCCTCGCAGCTGTGAGCTGTGAGCAGCTGTGAGCCCAATAAAGAATGTTGCTTCCTGCTGGAGGGACCAGCACGGGCTTTGTAGTGTGCTGATTTCACAGAAACAGAGCATGGTTGAGGTTGGGAGGTACCTAAGAGGTCAGCTTGGCCAACCCCTGCTCAAACAGGGGCACCCAGCACCAGTGTCCAAGGAGCATGTCCTGTGCAGATGACACCCATCCCCACCTGTGAAATGCCAGTGGCATAGGAGACTCCCTTCTAGGCCAACCCACCTTGCAGCTTGCTCTGCCTTTTACAAATAGCACTGGATGAAGCAGGGAGGCTCATTCCCTGCCTCTTTATGTGGCCACCAAGGAGCAGCACTGACGAGCCTTCTCGTTTCCTCCTTACCGGGATGCCTCCTGCTATTAAGAGCCAGCTGCTCACACGCCAGAGTCCCTCTCCAGCCAGACTCTCCAGGGTGAAAGGGGAGGCATATCTGGGCCAGGCTGCAGGGGAAAAAGAGCCTTCTCCCAGGTGAGGCTTGGGGGGAACTGAAAGAAGCAGCCCCTGGGTTCTTGTCCTCGAGTCATTGAGCAGCTTTCCTTGGACACAGGGATTTGGTGAACTCCACAGGAGTCCTGACACATGTCCCACCGACTTCCCTTTCCTTGCCGGGCACCTGATTGCTGAGTAGAAGCAATAGCAGAAAATCCTCTTCTTGTGTGCTTGCAGGCTGCTGACAGCACAGCAGGAGAGCTCCTCAAAGACTGCAGAAGAGGGGAAGGGCAAGCGCTCTGCTGCGGCTTCTCTCAAAGAGAAAAACCTGCCCTTTCTGAGCCTTGTTTTCCTTTGTGAAGGACAGGGGCTCCTCCAAAGCCCACAGCAGTGAAAGTGCTCTTGCCCTTAGCTTCAGCTAAGTAGTGTTCTGATTTCACAGAAACAGAGCATGGCTGAAGTTGCAATGTACCTGAAGAGGTCAGCTTGGCCATCCCCCTGCTCAAACAGGGCCACCCAGCACAGTGTTCAAGGACCATGTCCTGTGCAGATGGCTTTCAAGTATCTCCCCTTGGCGAGGGAGAATCCACAGCCTCTCTTGGGAACTTGTGCCAGGGCTCGGTCACCCACATGTTACAGAAATGATTGAAGACATTCAGACAGAATTTGCTGGGGGTCAGTGCAGCAGGGGGGGAAGCATTGATCTGCCAGAGGGCAGAAAGGCCATGCAGAGGAGCCTGGACAGGTTGTGTCAATGGGCAGAGGCCAATGGGATGAGGTTCAACATGCCTAAGTGCTGATTCCTGCACGTTGGCCACAACAACCGCATGCAATGCTACAGACTTGGGGCAGAGTGGCCGGAAAGCTGTGCAGCTGAAAAGGATCTGGGGGTGCTGGTTGATGCTTGCCAGAACATGAGCTGACAGTATGCCCAGGTGGCCACGAAGGGCAACGGCATCCTGGCTTGAATCAGGAAGAGCGTAGCCAGCAGGACCAGGGAGGTGATCATTCCCCGGTACTCTGCTCTGGTGAGGCCGCACCTGGAGTACTGTGTTCAGTTTTGGGCCCCTCACTACAAGGATATCGAGGCTCTGGAGCGTGTCCAGAGAAGGGCTACGTAGCTGGTGAATGGTCAAACACAAATCCTGTGAGGGAACTGGGGTTGTTTAGTCTGCAGAAGAGGAGGCTCAGGGTAGATTTATTGCTCTCTACAACTACCTGAAAGGAGAGAAGCCAGGGATAGAAGAATAGGAGCTTGCTTAATTGCATTAAAAATAGTTATTGCTGAGTGTCTGTGCTTATACGGTGCAAATTAACCGAAACAAGGAGTCGTGAGGCCCTTCACAGAAGTTGTTTCCTGACAAAAAATGGGTCTCAAAAAATAGCTGAGACCGACCTTGTGGTTTGGACAAGAGCCAAGGAGCAGCTGCGTCATACAAAGGCAGGGGGTCAACCAGTGGTGATGAAGAGGAGTTATTGGACTTCATCGCCATGACCACACTGGCAACCACCACCAGAAGGCCATGTTCCCAGCACTCTGCCCTCACTGCCTTGTTCCCCCCACCAGAGATGCACCAAAGAGGTGGCAAAAGCTCTCGGTGGCTTTGTGCCTCTGTGCCCGAGGCCTTTGCCCTTCCTCTGGCAGAAGATACAGAGGCTGCTGCTTGCAGTGGAGGCAGCTTGCAAGTGAACCTTTCAGATGTCAGTATCTGTGCTGTACGCGCTTAATCGACTCTGCAGAGGGATTTGCCTCCCTGCTCAGCAGCAACCTGCATGGGGAGAACAAGAGCACAGGCAGGTGATGAAAGGGATGTGAGCCCTTGTGCCTGGGGCATGTTGGCCCTTGTGCATGGACATGCCTGGGGCACGTGGAAATGGAGAACAACAGGCAGCTCCCCAGCACGCACACCCCACGCACTGCTTCTCCCCTACTTCTCCCCTTCTACTGGGCTGCCCTCAATGCCCAGTGCCCACAATGCACGCGGTGCTTACCTGGTGCCTAGGAACCGTAGCAAAGAACATAGCCAATGCTCCTGCTTCATCAGCTGCTGTTGGGATGAGAAGATCTGTGCTGTCCTCCCTGAGAGGCTCTGCAGTCAAAGGAGAAGCCATTTCTTCTTCCTCTGGTGCTGCCCCTGGAGCAAGAGGGCCTTAGTTGGCCTCCCCCACAGGCCATCACCATCACCTCCACCATCACGGCAGCGCTGTGCTCACTGGGGCTTGCACAGGCTGATGGCTTTGACTGTTGAGCCCCACGTGTCAGGGGAGGCGCTCTGTGTCCCCCATCTTCCAGAGCAGGGGCTGCTGGAGGACTTGCTGGCCTGCTCTGTGCCGGTGTTGTTGAAGTGAGAGGCGTGCTGTGCCTCTCTTCCCCTGGACCTTCTTCCAGGGGAGCAGCTGATGGGGCAGTGTCCGTTGTTTGCAGCGAGCCAGGAGAGGCGCTTGCTGGGTGTTTTGCTTCTTCTGCTGCCTCCCTGTCCACACTGCTGGCTGCGCTGCCCTCTTCCTGGGGAACGTCCTGTGCGTCTGTGAAGAGGCTGGCGAACCTGGGGTTGATCCAGGAGTTGATGATGATGATCTCCTCCTCTTCATCCCATCCCCCAGGACTGCTCTCTTTCTTGCCCCGGCCTTGGCTTGTCCCCTCGTTGCCTGTCCCCTGCCTGGGTTTGACGTGTCCCCTGCCTGTCCCCTGCCTGGTTTTGACGTGTTTTTGCTTCTTACCCTGGCCTGGGCTAGCTGCTGCAGGGTCTCTGCTGGAAGCCCTTGCTCCTGCACATACCCGGGAATCAGGCCCTGGCAGAGAAGTCGTCCACGTCCTCTCCATGTCTGTCTGGACCCCGGCTGAACTTGTTGCTCTCAATTTGCACCCCGTTTGTGCCAGGTCCCCACGTGCTGCTGATCGTTGGCCGTGTTCCCAGCTTTTTTGCGTCTTCTGCAGCACTTCAGACACGCGGGAGTGTGCTGTGTCCCGCAGTGCCATGCAAGGGTCTGCAGGGCTGTGTGGGGCCGGGTGCCAGCTCTTCTTTAAATTCTGGGGCCCAGTTGCGGGCTGAGGTGGTGTTCTGTGTCCTTTGCTCATGGGAGGTCTGCCCACGGGAGGAAGCCTTGCCTCCCTCATGGCTCCCTGGTTCCAGGCAAGGGCATTTCTTATTGCAGTGGAGACAAAGGCCTTTACTGGGTCTTCCATTTCTTCAGCAGGGGATGCAAGGCTGCTTTTGGACGAGTGCCGACTCTTCCAGTTTTGGGCCGCTGCTGTGGCGAGAGGTGGTGTTCTGGGGCCTTTGGTCCCGGGACCTCTGCCTGAGGAAGAAAGCCTTGCCTTGCTGCTGGCTCCCTCGTTGCAGGCTAGAGCTTTTGCTATGACAGTGGACACGAAGGACTGTATTGCATTGCCCACGTCCTCGTCAGGGGCCACAGGGCTGTGTGGGCCACGTTCCCGCCTCTCTGCCCTCACTGCCCTGTCCCTCTTGCCAGAGATGCAGGGAAGAGGTGGCAAAAGCTCTTGCTGGCTGCGGGCCTCTGTTCCCAATGACTTTGCCCTTCCTCCCCCTGAAGAAGCAGAGGCTGCTGCTTGCAGAGGGGGCAGCTTGCAAGTGGCCCTTTCAGGCGATGATGCCTGTGCCGCAGGCACTTGCTTGGGTGCTGCTGCCTGAGTCGCTGCCTGCCTTGGCAAAGGCGGCAGGGCTGGCAGCTGGATTCTCTCGGCCTGCCTCACCCCACGGTGACAGACATCAATACACTGCCCACGGTGAGGCAGTGTCTTGATGTCTTGCGGCTTCTTCTCCATCTGCAAGAGAAGCGAGAAGAAAGGCTAAGTTACTGCAAAGTAACAAAAGTCTGCCTGAGCTTTTATTCTGAGCAGAAAGCAGCCGCAGCTGAGCTGAGGCTGGGGGCAGGATGTGGTGGGGCATCTGAATTCCTGGGGCACTGTCCTGTTCCTACCAGTGATGCCAGCGTCCAGCACTGAGCGCCCTCGTGGTACTGGCACAGCCGGGCGCGGCTATTCTCGCTTTCCTGCGATGCAGCTGCAGCAGAAAGCCCTGCGCAGCGCGCGAAGTGCCCTCCTGATGCGGGAGGGCTGTGGCTGGCGCGCCGGGGCTTGTGCGAGGTCAAGGGTGCCTGTGGGGGGGACACAGAGGTGTAGGTTAGGGCCTGAGCGGGTGCTGGGCGAGCCTGTCCCCCCTCCAAGGCCTTTCCCCGGGAAGGGGTGGCACAGGACCAGCCAGCCCCGCTGCGCGTGGTGCTTGGTGCTGCTCACTGCGCTAAACAGGCCCGGCCAACAGATCCTGGGACGGTGCTTGTGTCTGGGATGTTGCTGGCTCATCCGCTGGCATATCTTTGGTGCAGGAGGAGGACTGCGTTTGGCCTCCCTGCTCGATGGCCACCTGCATGGGGAGAGGAACAGCACGGGCAGCTGAGGAAAGGGATGTCAGCCCTTGTGCCTGGGCCATGTGGAAATGCAGAGCAGCAGGCAGCTCCCAGCATGCACACCCAAAGCACTGCTTCTGCCTGGGGCTGCCCTGGATGCCTGGTGCCCACGGCGCGTGCTGTGCTTACCTGGTGCCCAGGAACCAAGGGAGTGGCTGCTGCTCCTGCTTTGTCAGCTGCTGCTGGGCGGAGATCTGTGCTGGGCTCCTGGAGAGGCTCTGCAGCCAAAGGAGAAGCCCCTTCTCCACCTTCTTCTTGTGGCGCTGCTGCTGCAGCGAGAGGGGCTTCATTGGCCTCCCCCACAGGGCCTCCGGCCAAGGCAGAGGCCGAGGACGTACATTCTGCAGGCTCTGGTGTGGGAGGAGGCACCGTGGGCACTGTGACCCAGGGAGCACTTGCTGCCTTGCTTAGGGCTACCTGGATGATGGCTACAGAGTGGAGTAGGACTGCAGCCACGATGGTGTCAACTCTTTCATCCAGCTCTTCATCAGAGACACTGCAGGCATGTCGGGCACGTCCCTGGCTCTCCACCATCACGGCAGCGCTGTGCTCACTGGGGCTTGCACAGGCTGATGGCTTTGACTGTTGAGCCCCACGTGTCAGGGGAGGCGCTCTGTGTCCCCCATCTTCCAGAGCAGGGGCTGCTGGAGGACTTGCTGGCCTGCTCTGTGCCGGTGTTGTTGTGGTGAGAGGCGTGCTGTGCCTCTCTTCCCCAGGAATTTCTTCCTGGGGAGCAGCTGATGGGGCAGTGTCCGTTGTTTGCAGCGAGCCAGGAGAGGCGCTTGCTGCGTGTTTTGCTTCTTGTGCTGCCTCCCTGTCCACACTGCTGGCTGCGCTGCCCTCTTCCTGGGGAACGTCCTGTGCGTCTGTGAAGAGGCTGGCGAACCTGGGGTTAATCCAGGAGTTGAGGATGACGATCCCCTCCTCTTCATCGCATCCCCCAGGACTGCTCTCTTTCCTGCCCCGGCCTTGGCTTGTCCCCTCGTTGCCTGTCCCCTGCCTGGGTTTGACGTGTCCCCTGCCCTGTCCCCTGCCTGGGTTTGATGTGTTTTTGCTTCTTACCCTGGCCTGGGCTAGCTGCTGCAGGGTCTCTGCTGGAAGCCCTTGCTCCTGCACATACCCGGGAATCAGGCCCTGGCAGAGAAGTTGTCCACGTCCTCTCCATGTCTGTCTGGACCCCGGCTGAACTTGTTGCTCTCAATTTGCACCCCGTTTGTGCCAGGTCCCCACGTGCTGCTGATCGTTGGCCGTGTTCCCAGCTTTTTTGCGTCTTCTGCAGCACTTCAGACACGCGGGAGTGTGCTGTGTCCCGCAGTGCCATGCAAGGGTCTGCAGGGCTGTGTGGGGCCGGGTGCCAGCTCTTCTTTAAATTCTGGGGCCCAGTTGCGGGCTGAGGTGGTGTTCTGTGTCCTTTGCTCGTGGGAGGTTTGCCCACGGGAGGAAGCCTTGCCTCCCTCATGGCTCCCTGGTTCCAGGCAAGGGCATTTCTTATTGCAGTGGAGACAAAGGCCTTTACTGGGTCTTCCATTTCTTCAGCAGGGGATGCAAGGCTGCTTTTGGACGAGTGCCGACTCTTCCAGTTTTGGGCCGCTGCTGTGGCGAGAGGTGGTGTTCTGGGGCCTTTGGTCCCGGGACCTCTGCCTGAGGGAGAAAGCCTTGCCTTGCTGCTGGCTCCCTCGTTGCAGGCTAGAGCTTTTGCTATGACAGTGGACACGAAGGACTGTATTGCATTGCCCACGTCCTCGTCAGGGGCCACAGGGCTGTGTGGGCCACGTTCCCGCCTCTCTGCCCTCACTGCCCTGTCCCTGTTGCCAGAGATGCAGGGAAGAGGTGGCAAAAGCTCTTGCTGGCTGCGGGCCTCTGTTCCCAATGACTTTGCCCTTCCTCCCCCTGAAGAAGCAGAGGCTGCTGCTTGCAGAGGGGGCAGCTTGCAAGTGGCCCTTTCAGGCGATGATGCCTGTGCCGCAGGCACTTGCTTGGGTGCTGCTGCCTGAGTCGCTGCCTGCCTTGGCAAAGGCGGCAGGGCTGGCAGCTGGATTCTCTCGGCCTGCCTCACCCCACGGTGAGGCAGTGTCTTGATGTCTTGCGGCTTCTTCTCCATCTGCAAGAGAAGGCAAGAAAAAAGGCCAAGTTACTTGGGCCATTTCTGCCATTCCGCTCAGTGTACCCCCTAGAAGTGCTGCTGTGAGCTGCCCTGCTGCGGCCCCCGGCATGCCCTGGCAGCTGCCCACGCAGAGCGGGGCTCAGCCTGCCAGGGTAATGCCCTGCCTGTCTCCTCCTGCAAGTGCTGCCTGCTTGTCGCAGGCTGCCAGGGCTGCCAACGATGTTCGACCGAACCCTCCTGGGGCTCCCGACTCTGTGTGGCAGGAAGATTCCCTGCTCCTTGCTTTAAGAGCATGCTGTGGAGAAGCTTTCAGCGGCAGAGCCACAGCTGTGCCACGCTGCTGTTTAGCCTGCAGCTTCTCTGGCTGCTGAAGCAGGTCCTATGCTTCAGAGTTGTGGCTGAGACAGTGTTGGTAACACAACGGTGTCTTTGCTGGAACAGGTCACACCAGGAACCAAGGGAGTGGCTGCTGTTCCTGCTTCGTCAGCTGCTCCTGGGAGGAGATCTGAGCTGGCCTCCCTGAGATGCTCTGCTTCTCACTTCTCCACCTTCTTCTTGTGGCGTTGCTGCTGCAGCGAGAGGGGCTTCATTGGCCTCCCCCACAGGGCCTCCAGCCAAGGCAGAGGCTGAGGATGTACAGTCTGCAGGCTCTTCTGTAGACTGTACATTGCTTCTTTCTTATTTCTTTTCATGGTTTAAGAAAGAAATAAATGGCAATTCTAGAATTTTCTTCCCACACCCAAATGGGTCACCGCACACACTTTGTGGGATGTACTCGAGGCTTGTACGGGACAGAAACGAGAGAATTTTATTCTCAGTCCTGGGTTGCTCAGCTCAGTTGTGGCCCTACAGGAAGGAAACTCCCTGAGTGCAGGGAGAGAGAGAGAAAAGCTGCTCCTTGACAGGGAGGCTCCAGCCCCACCCTCTGACAGCCCTGGCGGCCATTTGGCAGTTCTGCCTGCCCCCCGCGCCACAAGATGGCTGAGGCCTTGGCCTGTCCGCAGCACGGCTGCCAGCGATGGTGGGCGGTATCTAGAGCCAAGAGGCCTTTCCTTTTCTTTGTGCTGAAGGAAACGTGCTCTCTGGAGAGACAGCGCCTCTTTGCTCCAAGTCTTGCAGGGATGCCTCTCACTTTGTGGGCCCTGTTTTTCGTCAGCATATGTGAGGGGCTTCTGCATGCCCCCCGCTCACTTGTTGCGGCCAGGGCTTCCCCCCAGGATGTCTGGGCAGGCCCATGCCGCTGGGCAGGCTCTGGGTGGGCCTTGTTCCCTGCAGGGGCAGGCGTCTGCCGCTGAGCCCAGAGCCCAGGAGCGGCTCCTGCACTCGCGGCTGCCCCTGCGCGGGCTGCTGCCGCTGCTTCTGGAACCTTCCTGCAGCCTCTGGCAGCTGGCGCCTGCGTGGCGGCCGCACGTTGGGCTTGGCAGCCTGGCATCTGCAGGCCGTGCCAGCCTGCAGCATGGCATTGGCGGCCTTGTTGCCGTCCCCAGGGCACGGCTGAAAGGGGATTTGGGGCATTTGCTTTCCAGGGGCTGGGCACGTTGGGGATGCAATACCCCACCACGTGCACAGGCAGTTCGCACTGAACAAGGTGGGCTTTGCAGCCTCGTCCTGCCCTCGTAGCCTGCTCCTTCCTGCAGCTGCCACCCCACAGCCCGCCTCCTCAAGCAGAAGAAACGCCCCAGCGGTAGCCTGCAAAGTGCAGCTGTGCCAGGGGCCCCTTGCTGCTCTGGCAATATGCACAACAGAAGAGCCCAGCTCCAGCAGAAGGACGGGATGCGTACTGCCTGGCGCTTGTGCGTTGCCTGTGGCCCGAGTGGGCAAGCCAGCATGTAGCCGGAGCCGGTTCTCAAGGCTTTCCCTATTAGTTGGGAACCCCGTGGAGGGTTTTTCCTGAGCTGAGGGTGTTGGCTGTGCTCTTCCTAGCCCAGCTCTTCTGCAGGGGGCAAAAAGGAGGGAGCTGGGAAGCTCCCAGACACTGAGGCCATCTCCAGGGCTCTCCGCAGTGACGCCATCTGGCACCTTCCCATGAGCAGTGGCCAAAGCACAAGGGCCCATCTTCTTTGTTGGGGAAGCCCCACGCTGCATTTCCAGTGCCAGAAATGCTTAAATACTGCTCCTCCTTTCTTGCTTTTCAGCATGTCTTAGTACCTGGGCTGGGTGCCTCCTTCCTTATTAAAGTGGGGCTGCTCTTGTTTTTTGCTTTGAGCTCCTCCAGGTAAAGAAGCCCACTTTTCAGCTCTCGGAGAACTTTGCCTGTCTTCCTGGAGTCCCACATAAGAAAGAAAGAGACTTTTCCTGTTTCTTTCTCAGGTGAATTTGGCCGCATTGGCAGGAAAAGTGTCCTGACACATGTCCTACTGACTGTCTTTTCCTTGCCGGGCAGCTGCTTGGTGAGCAACGGCTGTTGCAGCACTTCCTCCCCTTGTGTGCTTGCAGGCTGCTGACAGCACGTCAGGAGAGCTTGCAGGCTGCTGACAGCACGTCAGGTTCTTGCAGTGCAAAATTCCACTAACCTTGCATTTTCAAAAGGGATTGTGCGGGCATGGCAGTAGCATACCAGGTGAAGTATTTTAAGCAGATAAGGGGAACGTCCCACAGTCGCAAAATGAGGAGGATAGCTAAGAAAAGCAGGAGAAACAGGGCAAAAATCAGTAACAAACAAATAAATAAATAAATAAATCACGGGCCTTCTAGTCACGAGAGATGAAGAAAAAAATAATTAAAAAAAAAGGAAAAGGGGAAAATAAAGGTTGGTCAAATAAAATTGTACATATATGGTATAGTAGTAAGCATCGCGTGGTTTGTGAACCTGATTCTCCCCCTGCACTCAGCTCTGGTGAGGTCGCGCCATGAATACCCTGTTCAGTTTTGGGGCCCTCACTGCAGGAAGGACGTGGAGGTCCTGGAGCATGTCCAAGGAAGGGGAAAGGAGCAGCCGAAGGGCCCAGGGAGCAAGTCGTGTGAGGAGTGCTGAGGGAGCTGGGGTTATGTAGCCTAGAGGAAAGGAGGCTTGGGGGAGACCTTATCACTGTGTACAAGGACCTCAGAGAAGGTTGTAGTGCGATGGGGGTCAGTCCCATCTCCCAATCCACAGGCGGTAGGAGAAGAGGAAAAAGTGGGGCCGCGGGAGGTTTAGGTGGATTTAGGTTTAGGTTTAGGCAAAAAGTCTTCAACGAAAGGGTTGTGAAGCATTGGAACAGGCTGCCCAGGGAAGTAGTTGAGTCACCATCCCTGGAGGCATTCGAAAGCCGTGTAGATCTGGTGCCGAGGGACACGGTTCAGTGGTAGATTCTATGATTCTGTACTTCTCTTACTGTGAGAGGTCCCGGGTTGGCATGGCCTGCACCACTCTTTCTCCTGAGATCAACGGCACAGAGAGGAGCACTGGGGGCAAAAGTCTGCCTGAGCTTTTATTCTGAGCAGAAAGCATCCACAGCTGAGCTGAGGCTGGGGGCAGGATGTGGTGGGGCATCTGAATTCCTGGGGCGCTGTCCTGTGCCTCGCAGTGATGCTTCCGTGGGCACTGCAAAGCTTCCTGAGGGCCAGCTGCCAGCTCCGAGCATCCTGCTAGGACTGGCACAGCCGGGCGCGGCTACTCTCGCTTTCCTGCGATGCAGCTGCAGCAGAAAGCCCTGCGCAGCGCGCGAAGTGCCCTCCTGATGCGGGAGGGCCGTGGCTGGCGCGCCGAGGCTTGTGCGAGGTCAAGGGTGCCTGTGGGGGACACAGAGGTGTAGGTTAGGGCCTGAGCGGGTGCTGGGCGTGCCTGACCCCCCCCTCCAAGGCCTTTCCCCGGGAAGGGGTGGCACAGGACCAGCCAGCCCCCCTGCGCGTGGTGCTGCCAACCTTGTGCTTGGTGCTGCTCGCTGCGCTGAACAGGCCCGGCCAACAGATCCTGGGACGGTGCTTGTGTCTGGGATGTTGCTGGCTCATCCGCTGGCATATCTTTGGTGCAGGAGGAGGACTGCGCTTGGCCTCCCTGCTCGATGGCCACCTGCATGGGAGAGGAACAGCACGGGCAGCTGAGGAAAGGGATGTCAGCCCTTGTGCCTGGGCCATGTGGAAATGCAGAGCAGCAGGCAGCTCCCGGCATGCACACCCAATGCACTGCTTCTGCCTGGGGCTGCCCTGGATGCCTGGTGCCCACGGCGCGTGCTGTGCTTACCTGGTGCCCAGGAACCAAGGGAGTGGCTGCTGCTCCTGCTTTGTCAGCTGCTGCTGGGCGGACATCTGTGCTGGGCTCCTGGAGAGGCTCTGCAGCCAAAGGAGAAGCCCCTTCTCCACCTTCTTCTTGTGGCGCTGCTGCTGCAGCGAGAGGGGCTTCATTGGCCTCCCCCACAGGGCCTCTGGCCAAGGCAGAGGCCGAGGACGTACATTCTGCAGGCTCTGGTGTGGGAGGAGGCACCGTGGGCACTGTGACCCAGGGAGCACTTGCTGCCTTGCTTAGGGCTACCTGGATGATGGCTACAGAGTGGAGTAGGACTGCAGCGACGATGATGTCAACTCTTTCATCCAGCTCTTCATCAGAGACACTGCAGGCATGTCGGGCACGTCCCTGGCTCTCCACCATCACGGCAGGGCTGTGCTCACTGGGGCTTGCACAGGCTGATGGCTTCGACTGTGGAGCCCCTTCTTTAATTGTTCTCTTTAGCTCTTGCCTGTCTTAACTTTGATGTGCTTCTCATTTCTGATAAATTTAAATCTTTGTGATTTATTCTGAAAACTTTCAGTTTGTCTCTTTCCAATATTCAATTCATCCCTTCTAATTTCTCATAATTTGCCAGCTGTTGTTTATGCTAGCAATTCTAATGATCCCGAATTCAAAATTAGTCTTTTGAATGTATTGGTTGTTTTTCTTCCTTCTCTTTCCTATCCATGTGGAAATTTTTCAAGGAACAAAATAGAGTGCATAACTTTATGTAAATGGATAAATATGAAAAAATCATGTTTTTTCATTCTTTTGTTTAAAATCCTATTTCAAAATGTATGTCCTTTTACAGCATTTATTTTTTTCTGTTCAGTTCCTTTGCATATGCTCTTATGTCTACATAAAAATACTATGCATTTAACGGTGCCTTATAGGAAGAGGATATTAGTTTTCTCCCTTGGTTTAGGTCTTAAGGCCCTTAGGTTTCTGCCTACCTTGACTTCGGTGTCACTGTGCACAGTTAAATAGGATCTAGATGTTGTAGGATGGAGCTCATACTAAAAACAATCAAAACCAGCAAATCCTGAAAAGCACTCTGAAGAGAGGTCATGCTGCATGATTATACACTCAGTCAGCAGCTAGGCAAGAACTGGAGGTTTGGTGTTATTTTAAGATAGGAAACTCATTTTTTTGTTGTTGTTTTTAAACCTTCCTAATTAAATTATCTGCTTGTCTCCTTTGAAGAAGGGATCATTCTTTGGTATAATTTAGTAGCACCATACCCTTCTATAGTAGATAGCCTGCAGTCTGGTAGTATCAGATTTACTGGGGATACATCAAAGAAAGAGATTTTGAGGAGAAAGCAATTGCACATTAATGAATGTCTTATGGCTACCCAAAACGCATGATTGCTTTGGCCTCTACCTATTCAGTAGCCCAGCAACAGTAGGACTAGGTCAGAGGAAAGTGGGAAAGTGGTTATCAAAATGATCCATTTACAGGCCTGTTTTTTTTTTTTTTTTCATTTTTTGCTAGAAATTGAGCCTTTGAGATGCTTTGCAGAAAGTCCTTTCTGGTTACAATGTTATTAAATTCACCCTTCCTTTTATTAGCCAAGCTACCAAATTTGTCACCGAGGAAACGCAAACACAGTACAAACACTATTTTCTGTCCTATGCTGTAAGACTATGTTTGTGTAAGAGACCTTAACAATTGTTGTGCAGCACAAAGCAGACTAACATTGCATAGAGTTATTTTTTTTTTTAGGTTTTCTAACAGACTTAGAGCTTAGTTATTCAAAATTACATTTCATTAAGACACTAGTGGACTTCCCAAACACCCCTCAGCCAAACAGAGAATCTATTACAGAGAAACTTACATGGAAATAATTGGCTAAAAATATGCTTTAACAAGGTAAAAATTTCCATGATTAGGCTTCCAAAAAACAATCTCTGCCACTGTGTCTAAGTAAAATTTTGGGATGCTTTTAGGCCTAACTTAATGAAACAAAATAGGAAATGTAAGAAGACAGGTATTTATTTTTCTGCAGTTCATATCACATTATCTCCTGTACAAACCTCTTTCCCATCTTTCTCCTGATTCTCAGAGTAAATAAGGTGCCAAAGCGTTCCTGTTCTAATTACGAAGGCAGTATTTACTTCATTATAGAAGTAATTCTAGTCTAGTTCACCTCTCTACCCAGATAACTCTATTGTTCATTCCCTCATTCAGTGTACCACTAGTGCCTACTCCACTGTGAGACCGAGAGAGGGTAGTCTGTGAGTCCAGATATGGGTTTGATCCTGATCCTTACAAAACTTCCCAGCAGCTATGGGAAAATCTCACAGTCTTTTTGTCACTGGCTTTCTAATCTGTAAAGGGATAATATTTGTGTAATTTGCTACCGAACTTTAACATCAGACAGATCATTTTGCTAGAGTTTGTATAACATTAAGAACAAATCAAGATACCTGAGAGTTTTATTGGAAGAAAAGCATGGCAGATGTCTCCATAACTTTGATTAATGAAGGCTGTCAGAGAAAAACAGAAGATATGGTTTGCTCCTACCTGCTCCTTCCACTGTTTTATAGATTTCACTGTTTCTTAATTTTAAAAGGTACAAGGGTTATTTTACTTATTTAAGAAGTGGGTAAAATGGTGTTTATCAGTTTGACAACAGTAATAGATAGAGCAGTGAGAAGGAAGAGGAAAATGTGAATGTGTGCCTCTATTTGGTAGCAGATTCAGTAAGACTAAGCATTAAGGCAGTTATGAAAAATTCACTTGTCAAGGTATTTCTCAGACATGTAAGGCAATGGGGCAGCTGTGACTGGGGAGTCACTGCCACTTATTTTGAAGAATTTATGATGATACAGATTTTATTCAGTAAATCTTATTTGTAAGGAGAGAAAAGTATTTTGTGGATTACTGATAGATGGCTTTCATGGCTTTTTTTCATGGCTTTTACAAGGCTAGTGTATTTTAAAGGCAGAAGATGATCTTTTTGTGTTTTATCTATACCACAAAAACAGTGACACTGACCCCACTGCTCCTACCTTTTAGACATAAAGATCCAATTGCAGTTTAAGTGTTTTCAGTAACTAAGTTTCTTTCATTTGCATGAAAGCTAAGGTATACAGTTAACCTCTGTTTTCACCCAATATTTTCAGTCATTTGAATAATTAATTTTCTGTATAACAACTGGAGATAGAGAGGTATCTATGGCTCCTAATCTTTAAATGGACTGGATCTCTCTGTGGAAACATCTCATTCAGAGATGTTTCCTTTTCCCTATCAGTTATGTATGGAACTTAGATACTTACTCTACGAAGACTTGCTTCTTAGCCATTAAATTATTGTAAGATTGGAGCCTTAATGGAAATACAGTACTGCACTAGCTTTTAACTCTAGTAAATTGTAAAATGTTAAAGTATTTTTAAAGGGGAAGCATGAATGTGAGATTTTGCCTGTTGGAATTGTAGTTTAGCACAATTATTTAACTGCATATCATTTCTGTTCATTTAAAGGGTATCATTACACAGTCAGCAAAATCTTATGACAGTATCCAACCTTGGTGTTATCTTTGGACCAACTCTGATGAGAGCCCAAGAAGAAACCGTGGCTGCTATGATGAACATTAAGTTTCAGAATATCGTCGTTGAAATTCTGATAGAGCATTACGAAAAGGTAGTAGGAGATTATCTGAATGTTTTGTGATAAAATGAAACTGAGATCTCATTTTCATTGCCATCCAAAAATTCTTCAGGATTGTCTGAATTCAGCATTTGTAGAAGGTTATTGATAGAAAGAGTACCTTTTTCCTTGCCCTTGCTATGGATCGGTATTCGTAGCAAGATTTTTTGGCTATGAAAGGTATAAATACAAGGGATAATCTCCTGTGCTTTGAGGGCATAGTTCTGAATCTTCATTAGCTTTCTGAAGATTGCTGTGTCCTTCTCATATCTAGAAACAGAACGAGAAGAGCATACTTTGCTCCTTTGTTCTTCTATCTCTCACGCTAGCAGTATATTGAGGTTCATTCTAAGTGAAATCATGGATTCTCCTGTGTGTACACTTTGTGCATCAGCACAGAGTCTTTCTGACTATTACTGTCTTTTGGGGATATGCTATCTTCACAGTGGAGGTTAAGTCCCACCATGAAACCCCAGCTATCCTTCAGTTCCTCTTTCCAAAAGCAGCATCAGTGGGGATTCCCAGCAGAATCCCCAATTCTACATGCTCTGTCACTTTTCAAGTGTGTAGATACTAGATCAAACTTGTAAAAAGAAAAAAAAAAAGTTTCTTAGGTGACCTTTTATCCCTAGTTACAGATTTTTAACCTATCAAATCTTTGTGATTTGAACATACAGATGTCTCTAGGTACTTCTTTTCATCTGAAGAAAGGTAACCTGTGACCTGTTACATTTCCAACACTGAATTTCCTCTCCAGAAAATCATCAGCAAATTCAACACAAAGACCATGATTGCACAACCAAAATCACACCCTTGCTCTATTTCTCTGCATCAAGACATGTTTTTTCACTGACATGATACTTACCAATTACTACTATGTTTTTAATATACTTCAAGAGCATCTCAAATCCTCTGTTAAAGTATTTTCTACTATCAAAGTATATTTGCTTTCATCCACTTTTTGAGTGGCACAAAGGTGTCTTCTCATTGTTCCCTTCATCCTGTTCTAAGAGTGCCCTATTGATAGGGAATCCAGAAGTCCTTGCAGAGACCCATTTTGCTTGGTATTTAACCTGCAATGCTTGGCCCTTGCTCCTTACACTACGGAGACTGAACACTTCTGATTCCTTCAGTAGCTTAACAGAACAGGCAATCTTTCTCTTCTCCATCCCACAGAACTAATCACAATTCCTTCCACAGAATTCTGTAAGAGATACTTGATAGAGTTTACAAACACAGTCTACATTAGGAGGAATAAGTGAGGAAGAAGATCTGAAAGAAAAAGAAATCTTTTGGTTATATTTTCCTTTTCAATCTTCCTCCTAGCCAGTTGCCATTTTTACTAGAAGTATACCAGATGATTTTTAGGGTCTTTCAACACCTGTACTGCAGGTGTGGTGAATATTGCAGAACAGGTGATACAAATGAAAGTCACCTAAATTAAAGTTGCCTGGCATTATTCTTGTTGGCAGGCTTGCTGTTCTCATCAGCAAAGAGTTGTTAAAACTTTATGTATACTTGTGTCAGATCCTGAAAAAAATTGGTGTTTTCTATAGCAATGAAGTACAAAATTGACCAGTGATAGCAGGGGTACAGGAAAGGTAAAAATCAAGAGATGCTCCAAACCTAAAGGGCGATCCTCATGAAACTTCTTTGACAAAATAAAGTAGTTTTCTGAAATCCAAATGGGTTTGAAATAAGTTACAATCATGACTCTTTTCTGTGACGTACAAAAGCTCTCATATGAACATAGAGAACAAAATTCAATCTTTCATAATTTTTATTTAACAAATATACTTCTTAGGCAGGAGTTAGTAGTAAGTGCTTATTGTAGTTTCACGATTTAGATTGTTAAGCACTTCATAACTGGGACTAGAAAAAAAACATTTAAACAAATATTTTTATATAATTAGTATAAGTTTATGTACAGCTTGTTTTTCACTAATCCATTACTGTTCTTCCTGGATTGTAAAATCAGATCAGGATAAAGCGTATATTCTCTTAATTTACACTTCTACAATGTGAGACTATTACAGCATTCATTTCAAGAACAGCAATTAAGAAAAGAAGTGGATTATTAATGGAAGTCTAAGAGTACCTCTATTGTTTGTCTTTTCTTCCTTTTTTTTTTTTTTTTTTAATCATACAGATATTTCACACTGCACCAGACCCCAATATTCCTCTTCCCCAACCTCAGTCCCGTTCAAGCTCAAGAAGGACAAGAGCAATTTGTCTCTCCACAGGTCCACGTAAACCCAAAGGAAGGTACACACCATGTCTAGCAGATCCTGACAGTAAGTTAGTGCATGTTGACTTGTTATCTTCCTTTTTATGTCTTGCCTTTTAGTTATCCTGAATATCCAGTAAATATTGTATTCCAATAATATAAGCATCACAGATGGGTTTTCATCAGCTTTTTAACCTCTGTGAGTCACAGCCACACTGCTAAATGACTGCATTCCTTACTTCTCTCAGAGGAGAAAGAATATTTGTTTTTAGTCAATTCTTGTATTGCATACAGTATTCAAAAATATTTTATAGTAGACTTTATAGTCTAATCTAAGTGTAGCCTGCTTTGAAACTCCACAAAGTTCACTGTATGACATTCACCTCATTTGCTTGTAAGTTGATTGTTAAGGTTTGGAAGCTTTAATAAATGCAATTTGGTCAAGGTCGGAGATCAAAGCCATTACTTGGCTTTTTTCACGTGAAACTGTGGTCACTGGTTCAAAGTAAACCACTGCCTAGGTTGCCAAAACCACTGAAACTTTGTTAGTTTTACTGGAATAGAAACAAGCGCTCACATTTTTGTGAGAAACAGCATACTCATCATATGACAGTGTTTAACAGCAGGGAGCTATGTTTGCAGTTAACAGCTGCAAATGCGTATTAATTTTCATGTAGAAGTGACTACTTAAAAAGTTGCACTTTCTTTTTCATCCAGTGGACCGTCACTTATTACTTACCTGCCTTACCGTTAAGAGGTTGAAACCATTTGAAACTGTACCAAAGAATAGCTTGCCAGCTACTGCAAGAGATTTCCAAAAGAACTTTTGTCTCCCCTATTTCCTCAAGGAGATTTACGTTAAACTAGTACAGTAAATGAATCCACAGTTAAGGTTATCTGTTCTGTAGGTTCTGTATTAACTCTCAAGTCTGTAATGTTGGGAAATATATCCATGCTATGCTCTTGCATGGATGCTGCATTTTCTATATGTACATATATGTTACATACTTCCTGATGATGAGAATTTAAATGTTGAATTAGAACAATTGCTGTCTACACAATTGCTGTCTACACATCAATTCCCTATTTGAATGACATGGGATCCTTAGAGTAAGAATTTACGGAGGAGCTGTCGCTTATAACTACACACCAGAAGAGAAATTTAGCAAGTTTCAACTTTCTTTCACTGTGTAACTTTTTTGCATTATTGTGGGGCAATTCTGTGCAAGTATTTTGCAGGGCATATGCAAGCACAATCTTCTTTATTCAGACTCAAACCTTCTACTGGTGGCTGGACTGGAACTAGCCCTGACCCAGGAACTCTCAACATAGGCTTTGCTTGTTGGCTCAAGTTCAGTATTTGCTACACAAGTTCCAGTTAAGATATCTCATTTGTGCCTGGAAGGGTGAGGAAGCAGCACAAGTATTCTCCTTGCAGAGTATCTCTAGCTGTGCCAGAGACAGATAAGAGAGAGCCCTGGCTTCCAGCAGGAGCTATTTCTGAAGTGCTAGATGGTTTTAAGTCATCATTTAAATGAAGGATGGACATTTAACTATATTTCAGGAATTTAAGGAATTTTATATGCCAGCAGAACATGAAGTATAAATGCCAAGCTGTAGGGAATGATAGAAAATGTATCTGACAAATCTACACTCCAGCCTATCTTGCAATTTTCAAGAAACTAATGGCCTGTCAGGAGTAAGTTAGGGCACAATCTCATCTGGAATACCCGTGTTCTGAGCAGAAGTAGACAGAATATTTAAAATTACTGTTCCAGTGGCACTACTGTTTTCACACCTACTAGGCAAGGCACTGGTGTTTGTGAGTATTGGCAAGTGGCTTTAGTCACCTGTTGCCAAGGACATTGAAACTTTTGGAGTCAAAAGCATCTGTATCACGTTATCTTATAAATACTATGTGGATAAACAACACTGTGTGGATGAAAAATGTACGTTCCCTGCTTCTTCTGAAATTTGTGAGTTATATCTCCTAGCTGTGGGGAAAAAATCTTATTAGAAACTAGCATATGAGTCACTAGACTATTACTGCATTTTTATGAATCCAATCTTTAAGATAACTCATCTCTCACTATACTGTAGGCCAGTGCTTCCTCATTTCTGATGCGTGTTCCTAGCCTCATATCAACAAATTTCTTTAGGATGTTTCCACTTCTTGTTGCACAATATCTTTGAAAATAATTAGATCAGCACATTTTTGTGTAAGTAGGTCAACTTCTCTAATATCAGTCTAATTAAATAAATTAATCAAATGTTCAATGTTAAAGTTGTAAATAATGGAATGAGTTCTCCTTCTACAGGACAGGGATTTCATGAAAGGTATGATGATTCAGAAAATATCTGTGGATAGACTTATGTCTTAGATAGTCTTAGAGAGACTGCCAAGATCCTCAGCAACTTGGTAAACAAAGTAAAACTTAAGTATTTAACTTGCTGGCAATAGAGTTACGCATTTCAGAACATAAATGTGACAAACACCACATTTGCTTTATTAAGCAAAGTAAGATACTTGTTAAAAGATATTGTGACACTGGAACTGTTTAATTTCCTTATGATATATTGTGGGCAGTTCTTTGAAAATGCAAACTTTTTTGTGAAATAGCACCACCAGTAGATCATTATGTTCATCCACTCTAGAGAAATATCCACAAAATGCAGCTTTTTGAGGTTAAAGATAGGAACGTGTGAAACTTAGAGCAACTAAATTGCTATTTTGTCTCGAGAATGACTGTCGATGGAACCACAGAATTTGATGACAAATAATGTACAGGGGGTAAAGGTGGCATGAGAGAAATGTACATGGTAAGACAATGTAATTATCTTTTTATTTCTCTTTCTTCTCCCCTCCCTCCTGCCTAGGTGACTCGTACAGCAGCAGCCCAGATAGCACTCCCATGGGGAGCATTGAATCTCTCTCTTCTCACTCCTCCGAGCAGAACAGCACCACCAAATGTGCACCCCCACAGCCCAGGGAGAAATCAGGAGGGATTCCATGGATTGCCTCTCCCCCTTCTTCTAATGGCCAGAAGAGTTCAGGCCTCTGGACTACAAGTCCAGAATCCTCATCAAAGGAGGATGCAACAAAAACAGATGTGGAATCAGACTGCCAAAGTGTAGCTTCTGTCACTGGACCAGAGAATGCCTCTCCACCAACAGATCTGACCAAGAAGAGTTCTTACAGTCTATCCGAGCTGAAAAGATCTTCAGGTTCTTCGCTCAGATCAATTCCATCAGCTGAAGGTAATTTCCAAGGTCTTTTAGGACATCATTGTGTTTACTGTGAGGTATCAGAAAACATGAGGTGCATCTGAAAGCTAATGATATTCTTTGATCTTGTTTGTTTATTTTTTAACTATTGTGGTGTGTTCTTTCACTTTTCAAACTGCTTCTGGCATATTTCTGTTGTCATCTGTAAAGTTCACACAGCTTAAAAGATACCATTTTTTCTCCGAATTTAGAGTACTCGCTGTCCTGCTGTGCTTCACTGAGGCTACTAACTTGCAAGATGATTTCTGGCTTATAATATAGAAGAGTTGGTAGCTATGGTTTATCCCTGTGTCAGAAGAACGAATCCTTGCAACATGATTGATAATGATCAAAGCTAGCATTTAAATTTAAAATCCATTATGCTTTATGTATCTAGCGAGTAACAGCTTTGTCTCTGCTTGTCCATGGCATGAAATGTACATCTGAAACCCTCCTTACAGAATAGTCTTCATTCTGCCATACCTGCATCTTTTTGTTATCCAATACAGCAAGCAGAGTAGCTTGAACACAAGATTATGGCTGAACATGTCTGTATATGGATGGACATGATGTTCAGGAACAACAATGAACTTGCAAACCCACCTTTAGGAATCCAGTTTCAATGTGAAAGTTAGGAAAGCAGTCTTCCTGTTCAGTCAAAGAAGGATGCTGATTTGAAGAACACCCTCCTAGCACCTAAGAAGCACTTGTGTTCCAAACAAACCTGTAGAAAGGGTCCTTACAATATAGAGAAGGCTGAAATTAGAGCTTCTTAATTTAGACACTTGCTTTACCTCTGTGAGTACACGAGATAATATTGATAGCTATCTGGAAATTACTTTAGAACAGACGCTGTCTTGAAATGTTTTGGATTATGAAGATCAACAGTCAGCTCTGAAACAATGAGCTCCAGTGGACAAAGTATTAGTGCTGAGTTTGCCACTGAGCTGTCAATATGATAAGTAATAGAAGTACAGGTAGGGTAAATACGTGTTTGTGTGGGAAGCACTGAAAGTTAAAGAAAGTTCTTTGCCCTGTATCCCTCATGGTGTGTACAAGTTTTTTCCTACGACTCCCTTATATGAGCAAGTGTTAATTAATAACAAGATTGATATAGGTAGTGTTTTTATAATTACAGAGACCTCTATATTATAACTGCCCTTAAAGCATCATTAAGCATCTGTTGTTCTTGGGAATAAAGAAACATAGAAGTACATGTGGATTCAGTTACTGTCTTGCAAGTGTATATGCAAACAAAGTAGCAGTCCACAGATCAGCTTAAAAAGCACGAGAGCATACCTTGTGTTCATTAAAAGGACTTCTTCTCTGTACAATACAGACTCTGCAGCTATAGGTTTGTTTTATCAAGTTACAGTAACAATTGTTTTAGGAAAGTTTAATTATTAGTGCTTAATATATTTTTTTAATTTAAAAGCTTCATGAAGCTTCTGTGAATACTGAAATATTAATTCTTACAAATTAATATCGTCTCATTTCTTAGTGAATACTGCTTTTACCAAGACTTTGAACAAGATGACTTCCTGAGGTGCCCTCCAACATGAATTTTTCTACAATTGTATGCATTGTACTACTTTATAAATGTTGAGGGGGTTTATTTTCACTTTTTGTTGAAAGTACTATCTAACCATTTAAGTGCAATGTAACTTTTTAGCCTTTACAATTTTAATCTAATTTTGCTGCTGGTCCTTTTCTCCTAGCTCTTTGTCTGAAAGGCTTTTTCTTCTAGTAAGTACTTACTTAGTAAGTTCTTTCTCTCTATTTTGCTTCTTAAGAAAAAATTATTTGCGTTGCATGTGTTGTGAAATAACTTCAAATTAGCTTTAATATTCCTTATTGCTTTCTTTAGGTAACAAAAGCTACAGTGGATCTATACAGAGCTTATCTTCAACAGATACCAAAGATACACCAAAGGCTCCAGCAAACCCTGATTTGCCTCCCAAAATGTGCAGGAGATTAAGATTAGATACTGCATCGAGTAACGGTTATCAAAGACCAGGATCTGTGTAAGTCAAGGCCTATTGCAGTTTTGAGTTGTTACAGTGTTGTCTACTATGAAGGGATCCCAAAGAGCTAGTATAAATAGTAGAAAAAGCATCCATGAATACCTGATTTGAAATTTTCTTTATGTATTAATTATTTATCTAGCTTCATTAAAATTGTAAAGTAAACAAAGGAGACACAACACAGACTGCTAAAGTCAGTTGAAAGACTCCCATTTACTTCATTAGACTATTGATAAGGTCCCTAATGAAGACATGGATCTTTGGAAAGTGATAAGTATTATTATCTCTCACTCTTCTGAAATTTAATATTTCAAGGAGCACAATTGCTGCTTACTGCTCATGCCGTTATGTGAAGAAGATCATCAGATCATATTACTATAGGTTAAAAATTGGAGTGAGATTAAAAAAAATCTGAAATTTCTTCAGTTGTTGCATGATCAATAGTTGAGATCTTTGGTGTGGTTTTTTTCTGACGATATTTTTTTTTCTTGAGAGGAAGATAGTTCTAACAATAGAGGTTATAATTTAGCTGGTTGAGATTTAGGTTAGCAATGATTCTTAGTGTTTATAGCACAAGCTTAAGAATTAGAAGATCATTGCTGTAATTTTGACTGTCCCAGGCCTTCTCTAGTGCCATGAGCAAGTGATTTCCATAATCACTGCAGAACACCAAGAAATTTTCCAAATACTGGAGGAATCTGTTAAGCCTCTTCACTTCTTAAACTGGAAGAGATGACAGTAGCTATTTCACAAATTGATGTGTCTTAACTTAAACAGAAGTACAACAGCTCAGAGTTCAAGCATGAAAATAACAGACTGGAATAACAAGCATGTCCAGTATATCCATTGGTCATCCATGAATATAATTTTAAACATAGCGTGCTAAGGTTTTCCTACTTGCTGACTCAGCAAGGCTCTGGAGCACGTGGAATTCAGTGGCCTAAATTAGGTTATGCGCTTAAGAATTCTGTTGAATAGGGATTTAAATGCAACATTTTAATTTCCTTTGTTTTTCTAAGTGAATCATAGAATCACGGGATGGTTTTTATTGGAAGGGATCTTAAGTATCATCTAATTCCAACCTCCCTGCTATGAATAGAGACACCTTCCACTAAACCAGGTTGCTCAAAGCCTAATCCAACCTGATTGTTTGATGTCTCACTGACTGGTAGCATAGCCTTCTGGTGTGTCAGCCACTCCTCCTAGCTTTGTATTATCAGCAAACTTGCTGAGGGTGGACTCTATCCCGTTGTTCAGGTCACTGATGATGTTGACCTAGACTGGACCCAGTATGGACCCCCTGGGGAACAGTGCTAGTTACAGGCCTCCAACTAGACTCTACACCACTGATCACAACCCTCTGAGCTCTGCCAGTCAGCCAGTTTTCAATCCACCTTGCTGTCCACTCATCTATCCCACACTTTCTAAGCTTCGTTACAAGGATGTTGTGGGGGACAGTGTCAAAAATCTTCCAGAAGTCACATCCACTGCTCTCCTCTCATCTCCCCAGCTGGTAATGACATCACAGAAGGCTGCCAGGTTCATCGAGCATGATTTTCCTTTGGTGAATCCATGCTGACTATTCCTGATAACCTTTGTCTCTTCCAATTGCTTGGAAATGGCATCCAGAACAAGTTGTTCCGTCACCTTTCCAGGGACAGAGGTGAGGCTGACTGGCCTGCAGTTGCCCAGATCCTCCTTCTTGCCCTTTTTGAAGACTGGTGTGACATTGGCTATCATCTGGCACCTTTCCCATTCTACAAGACCTTTCAAAGATGATAGCAAGTGGTTTGGCCATCATACCTGCCGGCACCCTCAGCAAGTATGGGTGCATCCCATCGGGGCCTAAGGATTAGTGTGCATTGATTTTGTCTAGACGCTCTCTGATCAGATCCTCCTCAACCAAGGGGAAGTCTTGCTTTCCCCAGACTCTCTCCCTTACCTCCAGATCTGGGATTCCCAAGGAGCAGTCTTGGCAGTAAAGACCGAAGCAAAGAAGGCATCCAGTATCTCTACCTTCTCAGCATCCCCTGTTACAAGGGCACCCACCTCATTCAGTAGTGGACCTGCATTTTCCCTTGGCTTTCTTTTACTATTGCCATACTTTAAAAAGCTTTTCTTGTTATCCTTGACCTCCTTTTCCAGTTTTAATTCCAAATGGGCCCTAGCCTTCCTTGTCTCATCCCTGCAGGCCCTGACAGCGTTCCTGTATTCCTCCCAAGTGGCCAGGCCCTTTTTCCACATTTTGTAGGCTTTCTTCTTGCCTTTGAGTTTCTCCACGGGCACATGGGCAGCACAGAGGCCTCTGGCCACCTTGCTCTGATTTCTTACTCTTAGGGGTGCACCAGTCTTGAGCTTGGAAGAAATGGTGTTTAAGTGTTGACCAACCATCTTCTCCCACACTGGGCAGTTCATCATTTTCTCGAGTCCCTGCCTTTGCCTTCTTGGTCTGGGCTACATTGCTAGAGCTCATTGGCAGCAAAGACTGAGGCAAAAAAGTCATTGAGTTCCTCAGCTTTCTCCATATTCCAGGTAATCAGGTCTCCCGTGTCCTTCCAGAGAGGGCCCACAATTACTCTAGTCTTTCTTTTATCACTGATGTACCTATAGAAGCCTTTTTTGTTGCCCTTGATGTCCCTGGCCAAATTTAATTCTAATAGGACTTCAGCTTTCTTAACCTGATCTCTGCCTGAATAATTAAAACATTTTTTTAAAAAATATGTTTCCTTGTCTTTAGATGGTTAAAAGTGAAATTAGTTATCAAGGTGTGCATCAAGCATGGCATTGCTAGCCAGTTGAGGGAAGTGATTGTCCTGCTCTACTCTGCACTGGTGCAGCCTTACCTCGAGTAATGGGTGCAATGTGGGGCACCACAATATAAACAAACAGAAAATCATTAGTGTCCAAAGAAGGACTACAAAGATGGTGAAGGGTCTAGAGGGCAAGACATATGAGGAGCAGCTGAGGTCATTTGGTTCATTCAACCCAGAGCAGAGCAGGCTGAGGGGAGGGCTCATGGCGGCCTGCAGCTCCCTCATGAGGGGAGCGGAGGGGCAGGCGCTGAGCTCTGCTCTCTGGGGACAGCGACAGGACCTGAGGGAACGGCATGGAGCTGGGACAGGGGAGGGTCATGCTGGGTGTTAGGGAATGGTTCTTCATTGAGAGGGTGGTCAGGCACTGCGACAGGCTCCCCATGGAAGTGGTGATGGCACTGAGCAGTTCTTGGAATTCAAGAAGCGTTTGGACAGTGCTTTCAGACATGGAGTCTGATTTTTGGGTGGTCCTGTGTGGAGGCAGGAGTTGTACTCAATGATCCTTGTGGGTCCCTTCCAGCTCAGAATATTCTATGATTCTATAGTCTGTGTGTTTAATTAATGAGCAAAGTATAAAGCAAGATGCTTCCTTATTTTCAGAGTGGCTGCAAGAGCCCAGTTGTTTGAAAGTGCTGGTTCACTTAAACAAGCTTCTTCAGGACGGTAAGTATCTCATACTGTTTAACAGCTTGTAAAATCCTTTGTGTTTTTCTGGCTCCAGAGATTAAAATAGAAACATTGGAGCTTTGTTCTGTGTCTTCAGGACAGCATCATGTGGCATGCAAAGCTGTCTTGGTTTGTTAAACTTATCCTTTCTACAGAAGAACACTAAATTTCATATATATTAGTGACCTGTCTATACTTTCCTGTAAGGAAATTGCAGTGAGAGATGCTCAGATTAGTGAGCTGCCTAAGAACACAGCTACAAGAGTATATTAACAGTATGAGGGCACTGTATTTATTCCATATAGCTGCTTGTATATACATACTTGCAGCAGAATAGTAAACCTGCTAGTTTATGATAATGTGCTTGTGTAGTCAAGTCCTGAATAACAGCTGCTTTAGAAAGTTCAGGATTAATTTATTGAGGATCCCTGTTATTCCCATCACACATCTCCTGCCTTACTACTTATCTGGAGAAATTGTTGTCCTTTCTTTGTGATAGTCTGCAGCAGGAATTACTTACATTTTCTTTGTAATTATATACATTTAGTTGGTGGATTTGGCCTATTCGTACATAGAATGAAGCTAGAATGTTCCTATAACTGTTCATCTAGGAAGCAGTACTAGTTTGCATTAACCAGACGACAATTAATAGTCTAAAGCAGATAAACAAATAATTGGTTCCGGGGAAAATCTCTCTCTCTTTTCACTGTCCCTGCATTTCAGATTTTTTGAGACAAATTGTATGTTTTTGTTCATCATTCTACTTAGCGATAGCACGATCTTACTGGAACTGTTGAGCAATGAAATGTTAATTGAAGAATCCAAATATATTAATAAAATAGCATAGGTGTAAACAAAGATGCCAATGTGCGCTGAGATGTATAGTAGTGGAATACAGCTGTCTTATCTGACAGATCTAGCAGGGGAGAGGAGAAAGCTGACCTGCAAAGGCCTGCTGATTTTGTTTGAGAGAAGTGGTTTACAGGAATCAAGGCTGTTCTTGTTTTGTGTAGTAGATGAACTATAAGAAGACCAAAGAAACAGTGCGATGGTGAATGGAAAGGGATAAAAAGAACAGGGAATTAATTTAAGGAAGAAAAGTATAAAAGAAGAGACTGGAATGTTCTTAAGCCAGTGACCTAAGCCAAGAGCAATGACTGCTTCACCAGTACTGCATCATTTTACTTCCACCTTTGTTCCTTCTCTCATTTTGTATTGCTCTCTTCTTGTAAACTCTATCCTGATGTTCCCTCAGAACCTGTGCCATCTCTATCTGTATATAAAAAGCATGTAAGAAGCCAAAATCTGATAAAGGAAAAATGTAGCAGCTTGATAATGGATATGGAGAGCAGATAAGGAAGCAGAAAATGCTGAAAGACTTAATAGCTCCTCTACTTCAGCCTTCCTAAGAAAAGCAGAAGAGCAACAATAACAAGGAGAATGGAAAATGAGAGGTCAGCAAGCAAAATGAGGAAGAAATAAGAAGCAGCTCAGCTGTTCCTGTAATGCTGCTCAAGTCTGACTGAGATTTTGCATTTCAGAGCCGACTCATATTTCCTTCTCATGCATGCTATGGAGATGAAGCCTGAGTTGAGTCCTTAGTATATTCTTTTTTGCTCTGAATTCATGATAATTACATTTGATCCACCAACTAGAAAGGCCTTCTGTGTTCCTAATTCTGCTGTCTAACGAGTATATGCAGGGCAGAGTATAAGACAGAGAAACTGTTTTTAAGCTGGTCTGATGCCAGAAATATTTAAGTCAGGACTGTGTTGACCTCTGTGCAGGGGTAATTTATGCTGCTATACATAAATGGTTTTTAAATTTATAGCTACTGCTTACCTTACATTACTACTTACAAAGTAGTATCTAAGTAGCTTCATTCTGACTTGAAGCATCTGTTACCTGAAACAGTATTTCATAATCACCTGTACAATAGATGGATCAAAAGTATCTATGTGGCTTTGCAGTCTCATACTGTCTTATGTATTCCATCAGATAATTTCAGACTCAGTGCTTTACCACCACAGTGACCTGGACTGACTTAATTCCTTCTTCCAGGTAGTCTTTGCACCACTTCATTCTGACTTTGAGTAATGCACTGTCTCAACTATGGAAATTGTATCCCCACACATTTTTTTCTTTTTTAAAATGATTAGTCATTATTTGGGCTGGCTGTTACCAGTCTTTGTATACACTTGCCCTTATAGTGGCATCAGTTTGAATAGGTTTTTATAGTCAGAAAGAGAAAGGCTGACAGTCCACGGTACATGTTTTAGGATTGGACAGGTAAGACCAAAATACAATGCCCTGTCCAGCCTGAGCTCTCTTTTTCCTGTTTTCAGAGTTACTTTCACTTCTCATTCATCCCATTCATTAACTCCTGACATCAAGTTTATTAATTGTCCATCTCCCATACTGTGGTATTAAGGTACTGTGCACTCTGGGACCAATCTTTGTTGGGGACTGAAAGAGGTGAAGAAATTTTCTTACTGGATTCAGAAATATTGCCATTACCTAGCCTGAGATTTCTGTATTACAGCTTCTATACAAAAATGCACCAACACTGACTTTGATTTAGAGGTGCACATAAAATGAGAAACTGCATCATAAAGGATTTTCATTAAAAGAGAATACATACAAAAGTAGGGAACAGGAGCTGGTGACAGCCAGTAGCCCTGGCTTGGCAGCAGGATCTGTGGGTACCAGGCTGGGACTGTAATAGGAATAGAAAGGCAACATGAAATCCTCTAGTTCCATACTTCCCTCCCAACCATATGATTAAATACTAAATATTTCCAGTCATACTTCTGTTTTTATTTTCATGCTATATTTTGCATTTCCTTAAAAAACTGGAATACTGTTTCCAGCCCAGCCCAGCATTTTCTACTTACTCATAAGTCTACCATTTCTACGAGTCGACAAACTTTTCTTCTTCCTGCAAGATAGTATTAACTGATGAGTCATCTGAAAAAAATTCATGTGTTTTCCCTGATTCGTTCATCTGGCTTCTGTCTGTGTCTTTCTAGACTGAAAACTTACTATGGCAGGAGCATAATTTTAAAGCTTATTTATAACTGTTAAAATAGGTTATTAAAAGTACCTCAGTTGTTGTTGACCATGTATAGTCAAGTAAAATAATTTCTGATCTGATGAGTACCAATCCTTTGACTACTAGTATAAATTTGTCATTACGGTCTCAAAATAAACATTATAAAAGGTAGTAAAAGGGAAAATTGATTTTTCTCCATTGGATTCTATCCATTAAAAATCATGGAAAGCAGAAACTTCTAGGAAATGTGGGCACCATTTTCTGATTTTTTTTTCTCTGAAGTCAACACTATGAATTACACTCTTCTCAGAAGGTTAGCATCATCTTAAGAGAACCACAATAGATGACGGTGATGTCATCACATGCTTTTTAATGAGCAGACTTGATTGCAGGGAGGAGAACACTAACACCATAAGAAACAATATCCATTTTCATAATTGCACAGAAAAAGTTTCCCAGGAGTCTGTGAGCCCTTTTCCTTAGTATTGCTTTTAGATGGATAGGGTTGAAGTGAGCAGCAAGACAAAGAACCTAAGTTCTCAAGTTGGGTGTGGAAGGAATAACCAGGGGCTTGAAAATTGCTCCAGAAGTATAAGTAAATATATAAGTAAATATTCTTAGGCTTTGTGTTAGGAGCAAGGTAGTGGGAAGATAATGTGAAGAATCCAGTAATTCAGAGCTTTTCAGAGGGTGATTTTTTTATACCTTGTGTTTGTCTATCTGTGTATTGCCAAATGCTGGGTAGTTTTCTCTTTCCCAGAACTGAGCAAATCAGAGTTCATGTTTTCTTTTCTTCTTTTTACTTTTAAGATAAACATATTTGGATCAGGAAAAATTAGAAGCTGAAAACAGAGTAGTTTACTAGACATACAAGCATACAGGAGATAATTTCATTTTACTAACTTTCTAAGGGCACTAAAAAAAACATGCCATATTTTGAAAATAGCTTGGACAATTCTCCCTCATATACATATTGCTATTCTGTTTTACAGTTGCCTTCAATGTCTTATATCACAGTATTACTCAGATGTTCCATTTTTAACATGGGAAACTGGCTCAATACTCATGCCACTAAGTGGTGAGGTGCCACATATGATCGAGTGCAAAATTGTTCCTGTGTTATAGTAAATTCATGACCGATTATCTGATTAACATTGTCATTGTATTCATTATTAACAGTTATTCTGCTGTTTTATACATTAAAAAAAATCCTTATTATGCCACATAGGAATTAAATGTGTTTTGTTGTTTTGTTTTGTTTTGTTTGTGTGTTTTTCTGAATGTTAACAGTCTGGGTCAGTATATTATAGAACATTTTTAGCACTCTAATTACTCATAATTACTTTAATAAAATAATGATCTTGGATTAAAATAATTTATATTTTATTTATTTTATTATTTATATTATTTATATAATATATTGTATAATTATTTATATTATATATTATAAATATATATTATGTAGAGTAACAAAACTTACTGATTTTTTTGTCTGTCTGTCCTGTTTACTGTAGAAGGCAAGTTCTTCATAGCAGTGACTGTATTTCATGGTGAATATATAGTCCTTGAGTCTATGTAAGATCAGGGTCCCAGTCAGAACCAGTAACTGTACTTCCTGTTGGAATATTAATGCTGGTGTTTAAAGGAGAGCACAATTAATTTTTTTGCCTATGCAGGAACTGATGGTTTCATTTCTTCTCTAGAAATGAGAGTGGATATAAAGTGGATGTTGTGTGGTGGCAGTAAATATTTTTTGTGATAATTTTTGTTGTATCTAAATTAAAAAGACACAAGAAGTAGTTTGTGATATTGAGGTCAAGTGGAATTACTGGCTTTATGTATATACACATTGCTTAGAACTGGTTCTCTTTCTCTCCCCCACCAAAGTAAACCAATAGTATCCAAAAACATAACCCCATATGATGGCCTTGTAGTCCCAAGACATAATTGATATTTTGCATGCCCTTTCTCATTACACAGTATGTTAAATCATGTGGTATGTAAATCATGTGGTAGCAGCACACCACAGTAGTGTTTTTATGATACAAAACAGAGGAAGTATTTGTAAATCATGGAGAGGATTTACTAGATCATTTCTTGAATGTTCACACGTGCATCCCCTTTCATACCTTTTTAGAGATTCAGATTAATCATGACGTGATAGTCTTGATTGGCTCCAGGGTGTAAGGCCAGGGTAGAGGGATGCTCTCTGCGCCCTTTAAGAAATGTCCCAGTCTGTCTCCCCTGGTTAGTGTGGAACTTCCAAAGTGAAGAGCCATGGTCCAGTGGCAGTACACAAATAAAACAGTCTTTTCCTTACACTAAGGCTTATGATAAGGCACTATCATTCATATGATATATGATGCTGTTATCTCACTGTTGTGGGAGGAAAGACAGAATAGATTACAGGTCACTTGCATATACACTTTCTCAAAAAGTACGCCAAAAACTTAAAACTTCACCAAAGGTCACATACTAGGTCATTGAGATAAATGCTGGCTGGAAGGAAAGCTGACCTGGTAGCCCCCTATTCCATCATACAAAGGTGAAATGATCTACAGGTTCGTCTTTGCTTGGCATAATGTGGTTTTCCGATAAGGTTAAAGAAACTCAGAAAAACTGGTGGGTCATACAAAAATTGCTTCCAGTATATAAATTAAAGTCAAGGTATTACTGTTATAGGTAAAGCACAGGAATCTAGTGAGAACTCTTAAGCAACACATCTTTATGTTCAGTCCCTCATTTTGTGCTTTGTAGAAGCATGGTGCTAGAAGCCATATCACCAGGTGACTGATAATCTGTCCTGCTCTGTAATCAAATCATGATGTATCTAAATAGTTCTTTTACAGATGTCTGAATAGTGCTGTTTTGTTGTGTTTTTTTTTTTTTTTTCTTTCTTTCTTTCTTTCTTTCTTAATGAATCTTTAGTAATTAGAATTCTTCAATTCAGAGATCCTCCAATTCTTAGCATCTTAGCAGTTCCAGTGGTTTGTTATTCTGACCAAGAGTAGGTTTCTACAGCTATAAATGAAGAGATAAACGTAGCTGTCTACATTTAGGTCTCTTCATGCTAGGTTCTATTTGAGAAAATATTTAATTGAAGGTTTCGCTAAGGGCAGTGGCACCTGGAGAGCCATCCCTTGCACTCTCAAGTAGCCATTTACCATAGCAGAACCCAGGCCATAAGAGCCGGCTGAGCTAGGCACAAAGTTTATTTATGGACATCTGAGGTGGCCGAAGCTGTAATCCACTCCAAGTACCTAATCTAGATCTCCCATGCTGCAATTTAAATCAATTTATATCTCTTTCACAGTCAGCCTGGAGGACACATTACTCTTTTTAGTCCAATATTTGCCTTATATTTGTTATTTTCTCCTGTAGACTAATCAACTGTATTTTCTCACAAACCATGTCATTAGACCTTTAATAACTTGATGATCTCTTTGAAATTCTCTCCAGGCAGTCCATATCTTGCTTCAAGGAATTTGCTCAGTTTATATATGTTTGAAGTACAGTTTCAACTAGAACAAAAGTGTTTGTTGTTTTTTTTTAATGTTATTGTATTCCTGTTTAAATTTCAAGTAGAATGTTGATCTATTTTCTGCAATAACATACTTGATAACTGCAGTAAGCCAGGAGTTATTGTCTGCTATAATTCTGCTCCTCTGAACTACTGTGTAACTAGTTGTTATCATTATGTATTTGTGCAGCTTATTATTCCTACACTTCCTAGGTTTTCACTCCATTTTTTCATACATTTTTCCTTATTTTTTCAAACCTATATATATTTCTTTTTCTTTCAGGCAAGCAAAAGCCATGTATTCCTGTAAGGCTGAGCATAGTCATGAGCTGTCTTTCCCACAGGGGGCAATATTTTCCAATGGTAAGATGTTTTACATTCTTTGTTTACATGAAAAACAAACCAGTCAACAAATAATAATAAATAAAAACAAAAAATGAATGGTACCCACAAGATAAGAGAATGTAATTCCATTTCCAGCTCTCGGCTTTGGCCTTGATTATTATATTGCTGTTGAATAAAAGCTGTTTAAATAAATATACGAAACATGTAGGGTCTTTTAACTGTCTTAATTTATTGTAAATATGTTTTGTTTGGTTGTTTTTTTACAGTGTATCCATCAGTAGAACCAGGCTGGTTAAAAGCAACTTACGAAGGCAAAACAGGACTCGTTCCTGAGAATTATGTTGTCTTCCTCTAGTAATCTTCAGTGGACAGCAATATCTTCATGGTATCCATGGTAACAAATAATAAGCACTATGATTTTTATCTGACACAGATATGGGATCAGCCCGTTAGCTGAGCGTGGTAGATTTCCTTCAGATACTGCAGCTGCAGGTTATATAGCTCCCTATCAACGGAACAGAATGTAATGAAACAGTTAACAGTTACTGTACTGAAGACGGTACTCTGTTTAAATAACTTCCATTGTTTGCAAAAGGTTGTTCTGTTCTTCTTTTATGGGTAAGGAACACTACAGAAATAAAATCAAAAAAGTTGCCATTTAGCTGCAGACCTTCAGGTTCTCGGATGTTGCTCAGAGAAGTGTGAAATTTAGAGGCAATGCACTCTGTGACATTTCTTACAATCTGTTTCTTTTAATATGAAAAATTGTGGTTTTTTTCCTAATGTAAGTAATGTTTCTATTGTGATCTGAATGCTCCCATAGAAAAATCAATTCTGAGATTAGTCCTAATCATTTCAAATAAGAAATGAGTCTTCCATAAATCAGAAGTTTGAACTTGTTAGTCACTGAGATTACAATATGTTATAGAATTTATGTAACTGATAATGAAATCAGATTATACACTGCCTGAGCAGTAAGTGCTCATTCAAAATGTGATGTGTTTAATGAATGTTTCATTCAAGTACTTCTTAGATTTATTTCCTCCTTTCTATATCAATATAAATAAGAATAATAATAACTAGTATTTCTGTAATAGCAGTCAGGTGGAAGATACTCTCGGTGTATCTCAGAGCAACAGCAGTAGAAAACAAGGAAATACTCAATCTGGAATGATGGGTAGATATGAAGTGAGCAATGAAAAGCAGCAATATGTTTTGAAACCTTAGATAAAAAGTAACTAAGTCCTTTTCAAGTTTTTTTTTCCATTTCAAATAAGACAAAAGTACTTAGCATTATTTCTTCTGACTTCCACTAAATTATTTGGCAAATGTTCCTCCGTTACATGGGATTAAAAAAAAAATGAAAAAAAATAAAATAAAATAACCTTGGTTGATAAAGATTTTGTAAATACCCATTGTCTGCTCTTGGTGGGCCTGGAAAAAAAAAGAAAAAAAAAGAAAAGAAGATATAAGCAGCTTCCTAAATTTGAACCTCTTTCTTTTACACCTTGAGGGAAAACATGCAGTGCTTACTTGGCTAGTTACCGTGGCCTGTTGAAAAACAAGATACATAAGCGCCATATTAGTAGCTTTTCAGCATTAGTGGCACAGAAGGAATCCACTGTTTCATAGACCTATTCAGTCTTAGTTCTTTGTTCAATAACAGTAATCAGTATATAAACTTCTGCTGATTTATAAGATGTACACTGCTTCCAGAATGTTTTAGGAAGAACTTTTGCTAGGACTAAAAACACCAGTAATCTACCAGTTGCTTATTTCTAAGCCTTTTGGGGGTTTAAATTAAAAAACAGATTTATTGCCAATATTAAGAAGCACATCAGAACCTTCTTTACTTGTGTATAGCGCATGATTTCTGAAAAAAAAATCCGTGTTGGAATTCAGGCTGGTGGCAAAAGCCTGCAGGATCCTTCTCGCTAGTTGAAGTATCAAGTGGCACTCAGGAAAGTGGAGAGACTGGAAGAACATCCTTTCAAGAATGGTGTGGCGTTTCAGAGGGGAGGTCTGTGGCAGTAAGCCAGGCCAGTGTGGGTAAGGCAGTTGAGGAGAGACCCCTTGAATTAGTGACTGACTGATCTGGGTTCTTTCTTCACCCTAAACAGTTTTATTAGGTCCCAAATCATGTTTTCCCTCACCTTAAGACCAGGCTGTATTCAGTACATTGTGATGAAGGGTTCATCGCAGGCAGTGGAGGCACACACGTGTGCTTGTCAAATTTTCCCAGAGCGTGAAGGGAAGTGAAGAGAAGGACTTTTTCACCAGACTGAGCCTTATTTTTAATGCAAGCCAACATTTGTTTGTGTAAGCTATGCCTGCAGCTGCTGTTGCCCTCAGATCAACATGGGTTTTGTTGTATTTTTACTGTTATTTCACAATCCAAAAATTGCAGGGTGCCAAAAGGCTTCCCTCTGTTGAACTGCTCAGGAGAATGCTGCTGCAGGGGAAGAGGAGTAGAAAGGGAGACAGAGCTGTGAGCAGAGGTTCCAGGCCCTGCACGTGCCTCACCCACATGGAGAAATGCAGTGGTCTGGGTCTATCAATTGCACCAGGCAAACTGACCTTTGTTTAACATCCTTTTCTGACCCCTCGTGCCTCTTACGAGGAATTTGATTGTTGTGAAATTCTTGAGGAACGGTGAAACAGAAAATGCGTGCTCTTACTTGCTTTGCTTTAGTCTGAGTAAATCAAAAACAAAATGAAAAGAGAGAGCAGGAGAAGACTAATTGTAGGTAACCTCACAACGTTTGCATGTGTTTGGATATTCTGCAACAGGATGTTTTGAAACCAGCTGATCTGAGTGCAAGCTAGAAGACTCAAAGATGCTCAGTTCGTATAAAAAATCATAAAAATGAAAGGTTCAGTTACAGATTAAGTAGAGCCTGTAAGCATTGAGGGAAAGGTTGTAGAAGGAGGAATCCCTGTAGAGAGGTGGTGTGTCTTTTGCCGTGCATTCATCTTACATTAGACACACAAGTCAGTTGCAGAAGGCGGTTTCATGAGAAAGGGATCTCATTCATTCTGCTACTCACAAAACAAATCTATCTTTTCCTCTTTAAGACTGTGCACTTTTCAAGGCTCTTATTCTGTTGAACCAGCCATGGTAATCACATAAATAATTTTAAAGTAGCTTAGCTTTAAAATGTTATTTTCATCTGGAAATGTTCCTCCCATGCTTGATTACACTTAGTATCAATGGAAAGTAGGGTTATTCTGGTCCTCTCTACTGCGGTACATAACAAGCACTTTCTGTATCATTCCACTGCTGGGTTGTAGATGCCTCTGCTCTTCCCTGACTTTCCAAGAGGGAGTTTATCTCCAGGAGAAGCTGTACAGTGAACTGGAAAGTTACGTACCTGGGTGCTCACTGACTGGAATGGGGGAAGAGTGCAGCACCAAGGCTTGTCTACTGACAAGACTCTCAGCCCTGGCCAAAAATCCCTTCTAATATTTGTAAAGGATCAGAAATCCATGTAAAATTTAAATGACGATATAATACTGAGATAGTGCCTTACCAGCAAGTTAGGCAAGCTGAACTAAATTAGTTCATAGGATTGATTTACTATTTTTTGTGAAAGTCAGAGTCACTCTACAAGCAAAGTTTAATTTTATTATAGTTTTTTTTTTAATTATCCTTCCTAAAAGGATATAGCAGTTTTCTCAGAATATCACTGTAGAATTTGAGGTAGATAACATGTTGTGATTGCTGTTTGTCTTGTGAAAATACCCACCACTTAAGTAATTAGCCATGTTTTTTCTATGTTAAACTTGTGGTACATGTTGCAGTACAACATGAATCAAATTAATAGTGTGAAGGACTGATATATTGTATGATAAATATGTAAAGTATATTATATTATATATTCACACTTTTTATTAATGATAAAGATGAAAAAATATTTTTTGTGTAATTCCTATGAGTTCAGTATTAAAATGTCCTTGCCATATTTTGGCATTTAGAATACTATGTAACAAAACTCTTAAATTAAACCATAGATATCACTTAAGTCCCTAACTAATCTATAAAGTTCATTTGTTCGATTATTTCTGGAAAAAAATGACGCACAGATTTGCTGACCAGTCTACTCTATGATAGTAATAGTAACTTATTTAACTTTTATATATTTTCTGTTGATAATCTCTATTATTTGCCTGTAATTGAATTCATTTTAATATGCCTTTAGGAAAGATATGTTAGGAAGAGAAAAGGATGCAAAATTCAGCAGTTCAGAACAATAGTTACAACAACAAAAAAGCATTATATGGTAGTAATTGGCTTTTTGTTACATTTCCCCACTGGTCTATTTTCTAGTTAATAAGGTTGGATCAGAATAAATGATGAACCCCCAAAACCTGTTGTTCCTAATACTTCCTTTCCTAAGGCAGCAGTTGGTACAATTTTGCATTGAGTAGCAAGAAGAGAAAGCCCAGTAAGGAAGCTTACCCTCAGGCTGGGGTGGATCTTCTAGACTGATGGAAACTCTCAGAGCTCTAGTGAGCACAAAGATAGACCCTTGGCAAATTATAGTGAGGTTTCGCTGGCCAGAAGCCCCCATACAGTAAATGTAATATAAATAGAATATTCTGTTAATGGGAAAACATGTGATATGTCTTGGCATTATCCTTTTGTTGTTTTTGTTGTTCATCAGAGCGCCTTATCTGAATCATTCAGTTACCAGAGATCAAACTAAGCAAGGTTCAGTTCCACTCTTTGTGGTCATGCAGCCCTGACAGCCACTGCTGATGCAGCCCTTCCAGTTACTGTTGGTGCAAAAGGCAGACTGTTGATCAGGCTCTATCAGTACAAGTCGGGAGGTCTCTTTTTGCATAGGATTTTGCAAGGGCTTTGGGAGTTTGCTTTGTTTTGTTTTAATAAGGTGCTTGGTATCCAAACAGCTACTAATACAATGTTGTAATTCAGTCACTGAAGATAATAGCATTGTTTTTCTTGTCCTGTATGTGGCAGTATTTAATAAGCCATAGGATAATCTGTGTTAAGTATAGAGAATGGTGCTTCAACCCTTGGACGTCTCAGCTGAAAGCTATTCTGCAACTGATCTTTTCGCAAGTGTTGTATCAATAATTGTCATAAAGTTCTGGCACTAGAGGCTGCATAATGATCTCAGCACTACAAGAGTTTCTGTTAGAGCAAAGGGCAAAGCAGCTGAACAGGACAGATAGCTTCAATTTTTCAAGCATATTTATGACGATTTTAGAGGTATTAGAGTTTATAGGGGTTACCTTAGAAACTATATGGTATTTTAATAGGAAAGTATATACAATCAATAACTATATATATATTTAATAAAGTCCTACTAAATTATCTTATTGAACTCTCTGTTTATTTTGTAGTGTGGTTTCAATAATTATCTGCACTCTGTATATACCTACATGTAAATAACTGGCATGATATGCATAAGCTGACTTGCAGACATAATTCTATGTTGTACTTTACACTGTATTTCAAAAATTTGAATTTTTTTTTTTTAAATAAAAAGCCTTTCTACACAGACTCATTTCTTTATTATTTTTAAACTCGGACTCTGATTCAGCCTTTCTTTTTTCCAAAATAATAACACTTTAGTGCTGCACAGAGTTGCTGTCAATGGCTCAATGTTCAAGTGTAAGTGTTCATCAGTCAGAAGGGGCCCCTCAGGGGTCCGTATATCAACAATGCCAAGTGCAGGGTGCTGCACTTGGGTTGGGGCAATCCCAGACATGAGTACAGACTGGGAGAACTCATTGAGAGCAGCCCTTTGGAGAAGGACTTGGGGGTTCTGGTGGATGAAAAATTGGACATGAGCCAACAGTGTGTGCTTGCAGACCAGAAAGCCAGTGATATCCCGGGCTGCACAAAAAGCAGAATGGCCAGCAGGGTGAGGGAGGTTTTTCTTCCCCTTTACTCCATCTTTCCGAGACCCCACCTGGAATACTGCATCCAGCTCCAGCCCCAGCCATTCTATGATTCTATGACCTGATCCACTTCTACCAAGGGTTCCAAGACGTCATTGATGAGGTCTTTACCTCTGAAAATTCTCAGTGGATGGATCACTGGAAGGGATTTTGGTGATCCAAAGCCAACAGTACTTCCTGGAAGTGAAGTAATATCAGTGATGTGATTTCTGCAAGTTTTCTTGCATCCCCTTTCCCAGCATTTTTCCAAGGCTTTTCCCTCAGAGACCAACAGCTTTTCTAGTGCTGAAAACACTGAAAAGGGAATTATTCACCTGCGTAGACTTATTCCTGAAGGGATTCACCAAATACCCAAGCAACTCTTAAAGGTCTGGGGGAAAAAAAAAAAAAAAAAAAAAAAAAAAAAAAAAAGGAAGATCAAAGCAGTTAAAGCAGTTGATAAAGAGCTAAAGGCTCTGGTCTGAGTTTCATCTTTGTGTGGTTTTGAAGAATGCACAGGGCTGGCAGGTCCCAATCAAATCGCCTATGTAGACTCAATTTCTGAATATCCACTTTTATTGCCTTTAGTTGTGTGCTCACCTGCTGTGTTTGCTCCTGGGGTAGTGCCAGCACAGCACTGCAGGGGTGAGGGCTCCGAAATGGTGGCTGCTGACGTGCAAAGAGGCCGCACACTGCCACCAGTGGTCACTAAACATGACCTGCACGTTGCTATATTCCTAGCAGTCAGGAGCCAGTGAGGAGAAAATGCTCCCCTTGCCAGAGCACCATGGGGACAATTTGGACACAAGGTAAATCTGGGGGTGACTGAGTACAAACAGGAGCAATCCCAGCCTGCCCCACTGCTGGCTCTGCTGCCAGGGTAGATGTCAGCCTTGCCCGCACCCACGTGGAACTGCATGGGGCTGGCACTTGCCCCTTTGCACTCTTTGGCTGGTGCTGAGGACCACAAATGCATCATACGAGCTCTCACAGATGCCCAGCTCTGCCAATTTGTGAGTAGGCATGAAGGGCAACAAAATATGTGTGTAATCACAAGTTTCGAGTTCAAAACTTGAAATAAAAGTCACTTTTTCTTTGAGAATTTTCTGCCTTTTCCTGTTGAGTTGCAGGCTCCTTGGCTTTCAGGTCATCTGATTTGCAGAGTGCCTACAGCCCAAGACTAGTTTTGGGGGCATAGACCAAGCCCTAAAACAGATCTCATCACTTGTTTCTCACATGCCCATAAGGCCATTTTACTTGGCTCCATAGGGTAGCTTCAAGAATTCTCACTTCTGAGGAGCAGATATTCTGGCTTGCTGTATTTTGGCATTTCGGTGAGCATTTAAATGTAAAAATACATGAATTCCTGTTAAATTAACACAGTGTTACCATGTTATCACCAAACTAACAACTGCCAAAGGAGGAGACAGCGCATTTCTTACTAGAAAGCCTGAAGACAGACTTCATTTGGTCACATCGAGGCATCGTGTAGCGCATGAGCCTCGAGTGCTAGGAGGATCTCTGCACACTCAAGGTACTTAATGGTTTGGGAAGCCCGTAGTGGGAATGGTCGAGCAGTTGACTTGCGGAATAATTACATTATAAACAGGTGCTCACAGCATTGTGGAGCCCATGTGGTGTCTGGCTGAGGGGAAGCAGATGGGAGCCAGGGCCAGCAGCTGCGTGTGGACGTGGCCTGAGCAAGCCTCAAGGTTTAGGTCCCAGCTGTGCATGTTTTCACGTGGATTGGGCGTGATTCAGGCCTTCAAAACCCAGCTTCCTTTCTAACATGAACACTATGCTTATTAAGCATGATCAGTATTTGCACTTTTGTGTTTTTTAATTTTATGTCGCATTCACAAAGCTTTTCCTATGTAATTTTGATGAATCGCTGATATGGAAGGAAAAGTATTGAAAGATATTCTTGACTTTTTTTTTGCAATGGTTGGCTGGTTTTCTATTGTATTTATGGCAACAAGCTCAAAAGCTGAACTAGCCTAGAGCAAGTGCCTTTGCCAAAGATCATGGTGTGCTTTTTTAATGTAAACATGCAAGGATTCATGGGAACATTCAGTGACCTCCACAGCCGGTACAGAAAGGAGCCTTAATTCACTTGAAAGTACTTTGGTAATTGGAATACATCTTTCTGCCAGTATAATTGAGGAGTTGATTAGTTAGACTTACCTAGCACGGGTATATTTCATTTAAAATTACTGTTAATGGCTCTTGGGTGCCCTTATAAGGGATTAGAGTCCACTCTGAATGAAAAGCATTAGCAATTTATTTTTGTTGATGATCATTGCTTTCGTCTTCTTACAAAAAAAAAAAAAAAAAAAAAAAAAAAAAAAGGAAATATGCAGCTTATCTTGATGGTGGAGATTTTTCAAAATGTGCTTTGAAATTGCATGTTCTGCATCCTGATAGCAGCGAGCTCCATCTCTGTAGTGTGCAGCTGGGATTGAAGAGTAGAGAGGGTCCCGCTGCCACACTGTGGGCCTCTGGCAGGGCAGGGATCAGTGCGAGGATGCCATGAGTATGCCGCAGCACAGCGTGAAGCAGGTGAATGCAGCACGACTCCAACCCATCCCACCCAGGCTGTAATGCCACTGTCTACAGGCTTGCACCACTGCTAGAGCCTGTAGGCAGGTGAGATAGGTGTGCGGCTTGCAGCCCCATGAGAAACCTTTCAGAGGACAATTCACAAACCCCGGGCGGAAGAAACATAAAGAAACCTGAGCTTGATAGATCTCTACGGCGTTCCTCCAAATAAATTAATTGGTGTATGGGATACAGCTGGTTCCCAGAGTGAAACAAGCATTTCTGTTTGCCAGGACCTCATAAGAGGATAGCAAAGATCAGGATTTCAGTGTGCCTGAACTGTGAAGCTGAGCACAAAGCGACGGAAACAGGCTTTGACAACTGCAAGTCCTGAATTACACAAAACAGGCAGAATTCTTATTGGTAAGGAAATTCCACAATAAATGAATAGAATGTGGAACACATCAAGGGGTGGCAGCACCCTTCAGGGACACCTGAGAGGCAGCAGGTAGACTTTAGGCCTCAGAGAGATTTCGGTGATACTAAGTTACACCAGGCACCGGTGATGCAAATACAGCTTTACATATAACAACAGCTTAAAGAGTCATGTTGAGTCTGTTCTTTCTTGCCGTTGCTGTTGCTTGAGGGACACTTGTGTTTGGTCATAAGAAATACAGTTCCTAATCTGTAATTATTAAAAATTGTGCTGCCTTGAATGGGAAAAAATATCACTCTGCACAATTCTGTTACAGTTTCGCTATAAGGCCTTTTATCAGGCCCTTCCTTGAGAAATTTGCAGTGATTGCTGTACGGGCATTTCACTCATCTTCCAGCTCTGATTTGCAATGGGGTGTGGGTCCTGCACTTAGCTTTCCTGCATATACATACATAATGAGTTTTCTGCATATACTTCGGATGGTGTAAAATGTGAGCACAGTCAATTTTACATTGGGATTTACATCAAAACTGTCAACATCTACAAAGAGGTTCAGGTTCCACTGCTGATAAAGCCTTTCCTTAATTTTAATTTTTTAATTTTTTTTTCTCATCATTGTTTAAAAGATCACTTGGAATATTTCCTGACTATATGAACTCTGAAGCCAAATGTCCAGGTATCTGCAAAGGCATCAGCACAAGAAATTCTGCTGAATGTTTTTTTGTTTGTTCATTTGTTTTTGCCTAATGTGATTAGCTTTGTTGGATAATTTTTATCCAGAGGGAAAATGAGGAAAAGGTGTTTCTTTATCACAATGTTATTTGTGTACATCCCTCATCTGAGTGCAGCAGGAATGACCACAGCTCTAAGCCTCCTCAGCCTTCTCTGGGGTCTGTACCTTCTCCATGGCCTCATCCTCTTCATTATTAACAAGGAAATCATGAATTTGTCTGCATTACTGCGTGGCAGGTTCCTGACACCTCTTATTTCTTTCACTGAGGTAATCACACAATAGCAGGGCTGTCCTCACTGGTAGCTGCAGGTGATTAGAGCAAGAACTCATTAGTATATTTAAGTGAAAGCTCTCAGGCACTGTGCAAAGACGAGTCAGTCTCTGCAGCATCTGTGTCATTACAGAGTCTGAAATGCTGCAAGGAACAAACACCTCATTTAGGCAGGCTGCTATTAGCTAAAGGCTAAAGCAAAGGGTTCTGCCTCCAAGGACTTTAACATCTCAGCTCAGATAATGGGTAACATTCTTTTACTCTTTTAGACCCTTCCTTTACCATGTCTGTTGTTAAAAAACATTTTTGAGGAAAATAGATAAATAGGCGTTCAGACTGAAACTGGACAGAGCACATACACACAGAGAAGTCATTGCACTCAATCCAGAGGAGCATCATTGCATAAATAAATAACTGGAGACTAAATAAAGATGTAGAGGTCCTTAACTGAATGCATACTTAGTAGTAATAGAGACTTGAGCTTCGACACCTTTGTTTCTGTAGTGCCTCAAAAACTCTTCACAATTATTCTCTGCTGTGTGCCAGCTGCTAGTACAACTTCCCATTTTAAAAAAATGCATGTATTTTTGTATTGCATTATAATTAAACATTAGCCTTCTGCTATTGGTTAGTACTGCATGGAGTGTTTAAAAAATAAATAAATTGGGGGGGAAAAACAAATGAACAAACAAACAAAAACACAACATCAGTATGGTAAATCCCAGCCTTGTTAAATTGTTCGTGATGTGCGCATGGATAATATCTAGGAGATAAATTCACTTCACAAGAATGAGGACATTCAGAACAAAACTGAAACATCACTTTCAAGATGTACTGTATTACGTGGAAACAGCATGGAAAAATATCGTTGTTGTTGTTGGCCGGGTTGATGCCTCTCTGAGATCACATTAACTTTATCGTGTGCCCTGAGCAAGGGGTGACATCTAAATCACCAGTCCAGACCTGAATCAGTTTTCTCCCTGGCCTTCTTCCCTCATGCTCCCTCAAAACTAGAAGGTAGAAAGCCAGGCTTGAAAATCCTGGGGCTGCCCAGCAGCAAACCTGTGGGGCTGGTGCCTATGCTGGGCCGAGGGTCCCTGTCCTTGCCAGCTGCTCACAAAGCCAGAGGCAGCAGGCTGGGATGTGGGATGTTTATTTTTGAGTGTGGACAGGCAGCAAGGGTCTCTGCTCCCAGTTCAGCACCTGCAGTGAGCACTGCTGTGCAGGCAGCTCCTGTGGTTCGGGTCACATCTTTTTTTTTTTTTACTTCCGTTTAATAGATGTCTCTTCCACAAATAGATGTGTTTGTGCCAAAAGGCTGGGACTGCACTGTGACTTTTCAGGTTTTACGTACTACCAGTATTGGCAGTTTGCAATGCTTTTTTTTTTTTAAATTACTACCTTCCATGTCAGATAATAATAATAATAATAATAATAATAATAATAATAATAATAATAATAGTAAATAAAGCATCTGTCTTCCATTCTTTGAGACGTGCAGAGTGCTTGGATTGACAAAATCATGGCAAACATTTTCCCCTCCTATATAGGTTTGAATTCCTTAAGCCAGCAGTATGTCGTCTCTCACAGGGAGCTGCCAAAGGAACCCAGTCAGAACAGGCCTCCCTGGAGGCTGCTCCATAGAGGCCCCATGAGCAGGAGAGGCTCTGCTGGGCATTAGTGGCTGCAAACCACCCCCAGCTGCTGCAGCAGGGCGCCCTTCTCCAGCCTCACTTGCAAGCTGAATGCTGCTTACACTGTAAGCACAGCTCCAGTTTGTTGGACACAACACAGTGTAGATCACAAGTTGGAAGGGACCCACAAGGATCATCAAATCTACCACCTGGCTCCACACAGGACTACCTAAAAGTCAAACCATATTTTTAAGAACATTGTACAAATCTTTCTTGAATTCCAGCAGGCTTAATGCTGTGACCAATTCCCTGAGGAGCCCATTCCAGTACCCAGCCACCCTCTCAGAGCCTTTTCCTAATATCCAAACTGAAGCTCCCTTGGCACAGCTTCATGCTATTCCCTTGGGTTCCATCGCTGGTCACCAGAGAGAAGAGGTTAGTGCCTCCCAGTCTGCTCCCCCTCATGATGAAGCTGTAGACTGCCATGAAGTCTACCATCAGTCTCCTATTCTCTAAGCTGAACAAACCAAGCGACCTTGATAGACAACACCTTTACAAAAATACTTGAAAGCTGTTTCAGATGTACAAATAAAGAGATGTGCGTTCCTCTTCACTGGAAAATTCAGGAACCTTGTACAAGTCTTTTTTAAAAAAATAAAAATAACTGCAACAAACCACGAATTGCATCCATCCCTCTCCTGAACATTAAATACAGAGAAATGTTAACACCAGTCCAAGCGTGCCTCAAAGTTAAGGATTATTTGGATTTCTACAGAACATTCCATCCAGGATTACACAGCCTCTACCAAGTGCTAACTGCACAGCCCAGGAATCCTGGGGAAAGAAAGTGTGGAGGCTGGGGGAGGGAGAATAAACATTTTATAAACACGGGAACCGGGACATAGAGGGTGTGTGACATTCAGAACGCACACAAGATTGTGTACTGCAAGAGTCCCCAGCCTGATTTTTAACCCCTATGTTGTGTTTTTCTCTGTAATGTAGTTTTTCTTAGAATTAATGGCTATCTTCAGGGAAGGCTTTAAGGATAATTTAAATGCAAAATCTTCCTAAAAATTATTATCAGATTTTCAGACTTTTTTTTTTTTTAATACCCAATTCTTATGACCTTGCTTTGTGAGCAAATAGACACATGACCCCTATTTCAGTGCTTGACTAAGGTATCAGTTTCTGCCTCCCAGTCCAACGTAGGCTGACCATAACCATCACTACCAGCCTCAGGGAACAGCAAACCCAGTGTCATTGCTGCTGTGTAAAATTCTAACAGGTGAATCAGCCACTGCACAATATGACTGTACCATAGAGCTTTGGGATACAAAACTTCCAGTTATATTTTTCAGTTAAAAGCCTTGTGACCCTGTTGGCCAACCCGTGGTGTGTGGTGATGACAGAGCCAGAAGACGATGCTCTCATACCCTATGCATGATGCCGTCACAACAGGCCCAACCCTGGCCCCAGTGACTCAGCCTCCCTACCCCAACCCCTTGGCCATTTCAAGTAATGTGAAACATTTGACTGATTCTGCTGTCACATTTCTTCTATTTAACAGTGTATTATTTTTAGCAAGTATGTTGTACTTTGCCTGCAAAAGAATATGCTTATGTAGACAGCAAAATACAGATTTTATGATTACAAAAGCGTCTAGGATCTGGGAAAATGGTTGGGAACATATTCTTTCCTCTACTGAAGTCACTATCCAGAAGGCACAATACTACATTACAGAGATGGTAAATATTTCTAATAAAAGGATGGTTCCTACTTGTAGCAGACCACCACCTACTTGTCTGTAACATTTCAGTTCCTTCACTGAAAATTGTGATCTTAACTTTATGTGAGCTACAGGTGAAAACTCAGTGCATATAATTCATAATGATGCACAAACAAAGCCATTGTAACTTTGTAATATGCATTTATTTATGCAAAGCATAAGGTATATGGACTAATAGCAGGGCCTTCCTCACACACAGCTTCACAGACACACAAGCAATGTTCTTAACTCGATGGTGTTGCAGACGATTAGTGTCTCAGACTGGACAAAAAACAATGATATGAGGTATAAAAGCATTACTGTGTTTTTATCTAGTGTATGAAAAAGAGGCATCCATGAAAATGGTGCAAGCAAGAAGGAATGAGCCACTTACAATTGTGTCCAGAAAAGTCTCATCTGTATCATACAAAGATCTCTGCATGGATCTACCTAGTTAGGTCAGACTCAATGGCAAAAGTTAAATTTATTATGCTCATCAGATGCTTTTTATCCAGTCTGCCTCCCTCCCCCCCCCCCCCCCCCCCCCCCCATTGAAAGTAAACAGCTTGTAGAGTCACTGATGCAGAGTTGGAATTCCCAGAAATTATGTATTTCTTTTTCCTCATCACAGCAAAACAAGTTTTTAGTACTAGCCTGGCTGGGTGGATATTTCAACTGAGCTGTGGGAAAATGCAATAGAGTGAGACTATTTGAATGACACTGTGAGAACCTCCTCACTGATCTGCCTGAATGCCAAATTGGTGGAACTATTGTACCTGGAGAGGTGAAAGGGTAATTTAGTTTTCATGGTCAGAAAACCGTGATCTATGGCTAAAAGTCTTGTGATGGCATTTTAGTAAGGAGCACACCTTACACCGACAAGAAGCTGAAATGTTGATGAACTAGAATTAAAAGAAAGTTCACCACTCCTTGATATTCTTTATACATGTAGTCTTTAAACACCTTTGTGCACAGTACTGAGGGCCCAACACAGGAAAGAAAATGCCTAAATATAAGCAAAAAGAATGCATGTAATGAAAAAAAAAATACATGTAATACAAAAAATACATTTATTTTGTACGCAGTGTACTTAAGTACATGAGCAGTGCAGCTGCTGCGTTAGGGATTCATTTCCAACAGCACTGGTGCCTTATGAGGGTTATTTTCTCTATGAGGTATACATACACCTAAATTTTAATCTGTTGTTATTACCCATGCAGTCACTTTTACTGCATGTTTCTGTCCAAGCATCTGAAAAGCTACAGTATCATTCTGCAAGCAAATAACATCAATCTAACAAATTAATAGCATTCATCTAAAACAAACAAACAAACAAACAAAAACAAACAAACAAAAACAACATAAATTTTAATATAAAAACATCTAAAACATGACTTATGTTTTTTCTTTTCATCTTCGAAAGGGGAAAAGAGAACTAAATTAAAAACAATTCCTCTGTTCCAAAGTCAGGTCATCATGACACAAAGCAGTACAAACCAATAAATCTAGCAATGCTGACAATCCACTCTGGCAGTATATACACAGGCTTTTGAGCCATGGAAAGTTGGGAGGGCTTTGGATATTGGCTCTGTGGCTGCAAGCTGACTTATCCAAAGGAAAGAAAGGTCGGCGTGCCATGGATGGCATGTGAGACAAGAAATGCGCACTTGGAGCCACATGGTGCGTGGGTGGAGCGTGGCCCCGTGCCCTCCTGCTCCAGGGGGAGCCCAACTGGAGGGCTGTGCAGGTGGGAGAGCATGGGGAGGATCCCTACAGGTATTGCTGTTTGTGCTACCAATAACCAGAACAAAGATTTGTGTATAGACAGGAACACAGTAAAGCACCGAGCTTCCCCATAAATCCGAATTATTAGCAGATGCTCTGTCATAAAACCACTGAAAGTTTTTGGATGAGTTCTAACTTTAAAAAGCCAGGAAGTTTAATTACTGTGATTTGTCCTAGTGCCTGAAGGATTGACCCTTGCTCTTTAAGTATATCCGGGGGAAGTAAAATCTCTTTCTTGTCATCTTGTAATCCCCCTAGACATATTTCTGTACGTCAGAAAAAGTCAAAAGAGTGCTAAGGTACTAATGAAACTGGACAGAAAATAGCAACTGAATTCTCAGCTTCTCTTGTTTGGATACTACATAGGCCAACAGGACTGCAGTGCAGCTGCAGGAACAGCTGGGGTACCAAATCTTCACTTCACTCTGCACACCTACAATGAGGGGACTCTGCAGTCCCATGAAATCAATTGGATTTGTCTCAGACTCCATTTCCCTCTGTCATGGATGAGGTGGTAACAAACCAACATTCCCCCTTCCTTAAATGCTGGTCAGAAATTTTGATCCCACTAGGATCTTGTAAATAAGTCTTCGACCCTTTTGTATTTCTTTGACATCAGCGAGTGCAACAGCCAAACACCTCGGTGTGAGAGCTTGCCAGTACTGGAAGTCTCCTGTTTCCTGTCCTGCACGGGGTGCTGCCACAGCCAGGCAGTTTGATGCTTGAAACTGTCATAAAAATCTGCAGATAATGTGAGAACATGATGCCGCTACCAAAATGTAGAAACCTACAGTTTCTACAACAGTAGAAACCAAAGCAGAGCACTTTGTGCTCTTGCTATTGTGCTTCATGTAAGTATCAGCAGAAGGATATGCTAAAGGCCTTACATCAAAAATATATAAATTGTACAGAATATGAGAGGCTTACCTTCAGCCATAGTTGACATTATTTAATGTAAGAGGACTAACTTTTAGTGCCAATTAGACAGGGAAAAAAAAAAAAAAAAAAAAAAAAGGCTGCAATTTGCAGAAGATGCCAAGCTCTCTAATTAGTGTAACAGATATAATATTTTTTAAATGTAATTGGGCACTTCTTAAATGCCAGAGAACAAAAAAGTTCATCTGTCAAAACTTCTTATTTCTGGTATGCAAAATGCAACATAAGAAGATCCAGCCTTGTCATGCCTTATTCAATGTATAGAGAAGCAGTGCAAGTTGCTTTATTTACACCTACTTGTCAATCTCAGGATTGAGAAAAGAACCCTTAATATTTAAATTAATATTAATGAAGTGAAATACGAACAAATAAGAAGACTCTTACTCTTCAAAAAATATATATATAAAAGGAAAATTAGTTTGTTGATAGCTCTCTGGGCATCAGTCCAGTGCTGAAAAGTTGCACTAAATGAGATTTATATAGGAAAGGAAATAATCTTGTGTCTTGAATACTGATAATGGCATCTGTGTAATCTGAAGCAAATGATTGCATCAAAATGGAGACCATAGGCTCTTTTATAAACACCACCCAAAGATGAAAGATCTTAAATTGAAATACTTTTGTCCAACTTCAAACAATCTAGTAGTGAATACAGGATTTTCAAATGATATAGCAGTCTGATTTAGTCAAACTTGTTCTGTCTTATGTAGTACATCATTTAACAGAATCATGAAGTTCTGGGAGTTTTTTCTGTGAGTTACAGATGTTCAAGAAATACAGTTTGAAAATGTTGTAACCTTTGCTATCTGTTCCCAAAAGGAATCTATTCATCCTTTTTTATTATATCTTTGAGACAAATATAGAGCATTTCAGTCTGATCTGCCATATCTGTGGGACACAGTGACATGGCAGACACTTGGAACACATTTTAGGGATTGAGTAAAAGGCAGATATTGGTTCATCTAAAACATTTCTAAAACAAGCATACTACCTGCTCCATTTTGTAATTACAGAATTAGAGTGTCGAGGAATCTTATTTAGTGTAGGAAGTTTCTGTTACTAGTTTAATCTAAACAGCAACATAGGAAGTCTATTAATTTGATGGTAAATTAAATGACAATACTTAAATTCCCAAAGAATGCATGAAAATACAGCTGCTACACAAAAGCTGAATGGAAATGGACAACTTTTTAACTGAATGTAAGTACAAAGAAAAGTAAAGAAAACAAAACTTCGGTATGTAGAAACAAAATTTTGTGTTATTTATTAAAACACAATTGCTTTAAGGATCACAGTTAAAAGTCAGACTGCATTGAATAAGAAAGAAATAGCTTGTCTCTGGGCAGTTAGAAATTATGAACCTAGTAAACTAACACAAAAGTCTGCTTAGACCATTTTGCCTTGGGCCACTTCTTTGCCCTAGCTCCACTTTATTTATTTTACTACTATGTGGGATATTTTTATTCCTATTCATAATGTAGCTTTTTCCTGGTGGACCTTTGCTTGCCTGACAAAAATTTGTCCATACATAACAAGTTACTGTCAGCTGTATGCTACCCACACAATGGATGCATCCAGCATCTAGCAAGGGAAGAACAGCAGAGTATGGCCAGCAAGTGCTGAAATAAGGCTTGATTTTCCTACATTGCTAGAGAAGTTGGGCATTGTTTTTAGTGACTGGCAAAAATTTGCCATGTATTTGGCTGGAGCACCTCCCCTGTGAAGACAGGCTGAGGGAGCTGGGGCTGTTCAGCCTGGAGAAGAGAAGGCTCCAGGGAGACCTTATAGCCGCTTTCCAGTACCTAAAGGGGGCCTACAGGAAAGCTGGGAAGGGACTCGTCATAAAAAAAGTGCAGTGATAATGGTTTTAAACTGAAAGAGGGTAGATTTAGATTAGACATTAGAGAGAATTCTTTACTCAGAGGGTGGTGAGGCCCTGGAACAGGTTGCCCAGAGAAGCTGTGGATGCCCCATCCCTGGAGGTGTTCAAGGGCAGTTTGGATGGGGCTTTTAGCGACCTGGTCTGGTGGGAGGTGCCCCTGCCCATGGCAGGGGTTGGAATTACATGATCTTTAAGATCCTTTCCAACCCAAACTATTCTGTGATTCTGTGTGAATATATCAAGAATTTACTACCTCAAATGCATGAGTTGTTTCATATCCCTATCAAAGAAAAAAACGCACCACATTATCATTTTTAGTCAAGTATTTCTTTTCCATGATAAAACATGATGTTCTTCTTGAATGTACAAAATGTATAAAGCTAACTTAGCCCAACAGCTCTTACCATTACCCCAATTAGAGCAGCATGCCTTTAAAGTATAAAATATGTAGCTTTATTAAATGATATTAAAATGAGCCTGGTGTGTATCAAAATGTTTGTAGTCATATTTCTTTTTGCATTTAATCTCTCTATAATTTGCTGGTAATGTTTGTTTGAGTATTCAACACTGGAATTCAAAACATTAAGTTTATTAAGAGTTGTAGTGAGTGAAAACATTTCTATTTCAAGCTTCTGAAATACACAATTTTAAAGTTGATAAATTTAAGATTACAATTAAGTGATTTAGCTTTAATAAGTGCCAAACTTCTAAGGAAAAATAACACAAACCAAAGCTGAGTGGGTTTGCATACACATTATTTCTGGTGTAATATATACTGAAATTTTCCTATGTTTTCTGTTTTTGAAGAACTGCACTGAATGATGCAGAAAACAGCATGCTGATCTCAGAATTTCAATACAGCAAGAGCACAGACAAGAAGATGAATCCATACTCAGTGGCTTGCACTTCAGTTACTCATGAATGTCCTGCAGTGATGTCTACTTAATCTTGGACAGCCAACTTTAAAAGGATGTTTCTGTGAGGTGGATTAGTAAACAAAAAAGTGAAATATCTGTGAGAAAATGTAGGTAATAAACATTTTAATTCCTTTAAAATCTTTAGGATTACGCACATGCCCACATGTACCCATGCACACAACGTATTAAAGTAAAAAGTTTACACCATGTCATATCAGAAATTTGAAAGTGTGTAATATGTAAGAAAAATGTATAAGATAACTGTTGTTAGAAATCTGAAAACTCTATTCATTGTCATTCTTATGCACATCTAAAGAGCAATCTACTCAAGTTTACAAAACATTTCTTATGGCGGTTGTGATTTGTGCAGTTATGGAATCAGGCACTCACAATATGTACATCGAGCTTAAGTGGTTTGTGTATGGTACAAGTATAAAGCAGTAGGCAGGGTATGACAAATGCACTGAAGTCCTGACATTGCAAAATCTTGATCAAAATAAACAAACAAAAAATGACCCAGAAATCATCTCTATGATAAGAGAAAAGACATTTCACTTTTTGTGAAAGAGAAGAGGTTTCACCATCCCTGCTAAAATCTTGGGTAGCTGGGCAGCAATCACCTCTGACATCATCTCGGGGAATTCAACACTCAGTGCACGGGACTGGAGAAATGTGTTCAGACAGAAGAGATGGAGCTGTTTCACTAGCTGGAAGTAATAAAACACAAACATGATAAATAAGGCTAACAGTAATGCAGCCAGATAAACATGCTGTCAATCACTTAGCTCATACATCTATCAGATGACATCATTATATTCCATCCTCTGTCAATCCTTGAATCAGTAATGAAGATAATTTGTCATTCCCTATTAAAATATCATCCCAAGGTAAAAATCATAAATATAGCTAAATGGCATGTCCTATAAAAAGAGGAACTCACTGGCATTAGAAGGTGGAATCATCCTCACTCATGACAAGCACCATGATCAATGGCAGGTAGTAAAAAGCATTCGATCTTTCATTTTATCATGTACAACATGTCTCGATGCCTTGCTTACTATATGCTATTCAAACATTGATCTGAAGTCAGCATTTACCACTCCCTTGTGAGGTTTTCCATGGCTCTGACTATGACCATACCTAAGTGTGCTACTAACATTAAAATTAATAGGCCCCCTGTCCCTTGAAAGCAACTGCTAAGTATATGTACTTTTTCACCCCTTCTATCTTCTCTGTGAAGTTCCAATTTTATAGCAGTTTTTCTTTAAGACCTGTGACATTTATGTCGTCAAATATCCTATTATCTCTGTTATCCTAGGTTTTAACAACATACAGCCTCTTCAGTGAGATGGTCTATCTGATATCTCCCATCTCTTTGTCAGATATTCTAAGGAGCAAACACTATTCCAACCAACTAACTGGTGGATATTTTGCAGTAAGTCTCACTTACTTGCTTCCATCTAGGCTACTTTACATTTTTTAAGTATTTGAAATTAAGAGATTGACTCTACAGACAGCTCAGAGTTTTTCTCTAAATGTTGAAATTCAAGATTGAGAATTCTTACTAGAGAGTAAGATAGAACTTTTATCCCCCCAAAAAACAGATCCATTTGTCAGATCACAGATTCCTTGAGCACCTGGCTAGCACAAGTAGTATACTGTCCAGGAATTGTTTTTGCACGTAAAAGCTGGCTGACTAAGCTCCAGGGAAGGGTTTAGCAAAGACAGGTCCAAATGACAACAGGAGTCTGAATACCGGTAAATCTTAAAGTTAGGCTTCATATCCTCCCTTCAGAATATTCTATTGTCTAACTTCACTTGTAAGGATGCATTTACCAGTTGTCTCATTCACCGTGACCTGGTATCTGAGAAAATATAATAGTTTAACAGTGAATGTGATTCCTATGGATAATAAAAGTTCATGGACAAGTTTGAGCAGTGGATCAAAGGATTGTGGACTAACTGGTTAACCACATTGTTACCTCTCTTGACTTCTATGAATGGGATCTTTGCTTTTTTTTTTTCCCCCATCAGAAGGAGGAATTAGTGACAATGGAAGCTTTTGGATGAAAAAATGAATGTATTAAAAAAAAAGTGAAATAAAACACAGATTTGATAAGTGAAGAAGAATACAAACAAGCAAAGACCTCATCCTTCCCTAAACTCCTTGTGAGTTCCTCACAGCCAGCACTGAACTAAAAAAACACTTTTCCTAAAGTATTTTAGTACCACTCACACAGTCTTTGCTAAGACTTTGGGAGTATCGCCACATACCTTTGTTTCTTGCCTCTCTTTCAGAGATACACAAACCATTAAAAAACAATATTCAAATGGGTAAAGGTTTATAGAGAGTGTCATTCCCCAGTTTTAGTGGATGTTGAGCCCATAAGATACATGCTGGATTCTCAAGGATGTGGAAAGGATTCAGATGCATCTTTTAAAACACTTATGAATCTCTATGATACCACTATTAGAGCTCTACAAGATAAGTCAATTCCAGCATATAGATAGATAAAATACAACATAAAATACACATATAAAAGTAGTTGAATTGAAGTTGCAAAATCAATCTTAGCTATCTTTCACTAATTCTTAGTAGCCCGACTTTGAAATTTGAATTGCCTATTCTTTGCATTTTGTAAATATTTTCATGAAAACTTACACACAAACAGACCCCTACCAACTATCTCAAGTGTACGAGTTACAGAAATAATACAGCAAAGTGGTAGCATTCAAAGGCCTTTTTCTCAGATCCATATATATTGTATACGATACAATATATATACAATACATATTGATTATTAAATATATAATTATTTAAAGGAAAACTATACTTACAACATTTTCAGTTTAGAATTGTTAACTAGCTACTTTCTATAAAATTACTTTTAAAAAATTCTAGTTCCTTCTGACCTAAAAAGCAAAATAAATTAATAAGTAAACTTACATCATGCATGGAATCCATCAGTTTTGTAAGTTGATAGAAACGTTGGGAGTTGGCCACAACGCCTTTCTGGCGCAAACCAATTGCCTTCACCAGTTCTCTAATGTAATTTGCTCTCATCTCGTCAAATTGGCTTTGACTTCTTAGACCTTCCAAAGGAACTAGAAAGAAAACAACACTTGTGTTGCAATTTGTTCTGAAGGCAACAAGAGAGATTTAAAGTACAGGAACAGTTTATGGTGCATTTCACACTATGCAGTGTAATTTGTTATTATATGCCAGATACTTCTTCCTGTCATTTAGCTACTCCAGAAACAGTAATACAATTAGTTAAAATGATGTATTACTCAATTGTGCCAACTTCTGATGTCTAGAAGTAGTTTCAAACTTCAGCTATACCTATGTGCTGAAAAGAAGATGGCTAAAAGAACCACTCCTGCTCTTGAGGAAATATATCATGAGCCGGCTCATCTCATACTAGTCAGCCCTCCTTACAGCATATTTATCTTAGATCTATCTGGAGTGCCTCAAAATGGAGTCAAGGAATGAACTAACAACTCTGAAGTAATGTAGACAGTAAAGCATCCAAGGCTCAGATTTCCTGTTTGGGCCTCTTTTCACTTAACAAAATAGATGAACACTCAGAGTCTTAAATGTGAATATTTTTAAAGAGAAATTAGCAGGGAGGAGCAACTCTTCTCTTAATGGTCTGTTGTTAGGATCAAAATGAAGACATGGAAAGAACACCAAGAAATTAACCTTTTAGTGTCTTCTAGTGGTAAGACTACTGATAATCATAGATTATAAGCTTTGGCACCACTGTAAAGAAACAGGCATAAGTTCTAGACACTATATTCTTGACATGGTAGAGTGTAGTTTTTAAGTCATAATTTTTGAAGGCAACTAAGAAATTAAAACTTGAAAAATGAAACTTGAAAAAAATATTCCCATCTGGCAATCAAATCTAAATGCTTGCTTCACTAAAGTAATCACATGTTAAAATACGCTCTGGCTTCAAATACTTGTTTTTTTGAAAGAACTATTAAATTCCTTCCCCTTTCATTTTTATTTTTCAAATAACTTTTCACACTGTAATGTCACATTTAACATTTCATATTCTGACAGCAAGTTTATAGGGAAGGGCATTTCAGAACATAGGCATCTCCATATGAGCTGGTTACCACACCTCCCTGTATTTTTAGTGGGGAAAGTCAGTTCAGTATAGGGCATAAGATACACTCACTGTTTTAGAATTAGTTTTAGAAAGACATGAATTTTGCTGTAGAGATGCTTATTTCTCTCCACGGACTCTAAAAGAATCTCATGGGCTCACATAATTAAATAAATCACATGGTAGGCATCTAGTATACCTTCAATCTAGTCATGGTAAGTATCAGGCCATGACTTGATTTCATTTGAATCTCTTAAAAAGAAATAAATGGAAATGTGTTTCATAATGACATAGAACTATTCAACACTGTAACATCTAATGTTCAGGTGATTTATTGAATTCTGAAATTAAAGAAAATAACTGTACATGCTGACTCTCTGTTACAATGCACAGTGTTGTTAGATATCTAAGAGTGAAATTCTAAAAACAGAAGCTACCCAAAAAGGAGATGGCTGCACAGGAGTTGGACCTATGCCCATTAACTGAAAGGGAATTAGGTAGTAAGGCCTGCACTGAGAGAAGCACAGCTCTTCCTTCAGAAGCCTTAAACTCTGTTCTGAAATCAACTGCCTAAGTCATGTCTGGTTCCTCAGGAGAAGTAAGGGGGAAAGAGAGACATTTCACACACACATTAAAATTAAGAGTTGCCCTCACCTCAAGTCCAGGGACAGCTGACAAAGCAAAGCTCAAATCTCTACTTTACTCTGATTTAAGCAGAGGCCTCGTATTTTGTAAGAGAGTGCCCAAGAAAGGAAATGGTCCACTTTGCCACAGATGGCGTTTGTCAGTATCTCCTCAGACAACTGAATGTCTGAGAGAAGGAGGGAGACAGACACATATACATAGAATAGCAAGCTTACTTTCAGACAACAGAAATTGTGATTGCTTCAACAAAAACGAAGCTCATAGCAACATTATCTAATAATAGTCCGGCTTTTGCGGTGTCATGTGTCATGTTAGATTTCTTTTGGCAGCTGATGAAGATGAAATGCTGAGCTACTTGTTGAGGGTCTGAATAGAAAAGTTCTGTTTTATGGAGAACACAACTTGTTTAGAACTAATACTAAGTGGGGAGCAGTAGTTATATTATTGAAAAAGATCATAATTTTTAAAGCCTGGATGGTTCTGGGGATGTCTAATAGCAGAATTACAGAAAGGCATTCTGAAGGAATTTAGGAACCTTCTAAGCTAGATGAATGCTATCTTTGATTTAGGTCTCTAAAACACCAATTAAACCTTACAGTTGCCTTGTTAATTGAGTTCTTCCAACAATGCATGGCCTGTTACCCCAGAATTCTGTGATAGCACAGTCACATCCCCATCTAATCGTTAAAAAAAAAAAAAAAAAAAAGCCACTCTAAGATATTTATTTGAATGACAAATTACAAATTCAGTTTAAGTACAGATAGCTCAAATGTTTCTTTTCCCTGAAGATAAGTCAAGAACGCCAGCACTTTTATTCACTGGCAATAACCCAGTCAAAATCTTATGCGGCAAGGTTTTTGTAATTCCTCTAAATCAAAAAATCTGAACATTGGAGTTAAAACTGACCTTGCTATGAGATTATTTCTCTTTTCTGGCATAGCTCTACTTTCATAAACCCTGTTCATTCTGAACTATTCAGAGTACTACTTCCTAGATGTATGCGGCATCTGCTAGATGGAGTCCTGTTGAGAACTCTGGGGCATTGTAACAGCACAGCATATAAAATGTATAAATATGCAAAGCACATAAGGAACTGTAAAATGGAAACAATTATAGAAAATGAAAAAGTTGGTCCATGTTTTGCAATGACTACTTCTACTTTCAAGACAGCTTTAAAACTGTCACAAGTGCAGTGAAAAAACTAAACCACAGCAAACTCAAAGGAAAAAGGTAAAATTTAAAATAATGTTAAAACTTAAGTTGGGGTTTCCATTCAGAATTAGAAATGTATTGATATTGACATTTATGTTAAATACAAATTACGTTTCTTTAAAATGATATAAAAAGTAAAACTAGTTCATCTAAATAATAAATTAAATAGAAGACAGAATGAGAGACTAGAAGTTCAGACTTGATTTACTGTTAGTATATGAAAGTTTGAAATGGCCATACTTTCACATTTGAAGAGGATTAAGGTGAATAGCATGACTGAAATAAAAACAGTCTTAAAAAAACACTTTAAAGCAACAATCAGGTTATATGGTTTTTTGAACACAGTATTGTATTTATACAGTACCAAACGTTTACTAAATGTCTCAGCAACAACGGTTAGGTGTGTTCCTTTTCCCAAAGATCTGACAAATTGTTTTTTCCTATAAGACAATAAGTGTAGGAGAGAACAAAAAGCAAAACTCATCAGCACAGGTAAAAATACTTTCATGTTTTTAAAATTAATTTCTTGCATATATATAAACACATGACCTTAAAAATGAGGTTCTGAGGGAAATGGAGTTGATAAAGAATAGTAGGTTGATGAATACTGTTACTGATGAATACTGAATACTGATCCGCTCTTAACTGAGAGGGTGTTGACCAGTGCAGTATTTTTAAAAATTTCATTTGAACTTTATTGTATGGAAGTGGAGAGCTGGAATGTCACAAATGTACCAACATTTCACTGAAATTTAAGACTTCCCTGTAAAATTCACATAGACAAGAGAGTTCAATAAGTGATGGAAAGGTGGAAAATGCTTATACATTCAAAACCTTGATGCAATTCCAAGAAAGCGATTGCAGTTATCAGAGACTGACTAATCACAGAGATTTTTGTCCACGTTATTTTTATTGCTTTAGCAGAGTGTATTCTATTTTGTTATTATTTTAGTAATTTTCATATTCATAAGAGATAATTCTAATCTTTCCTCCTTGTGTTCTGGTGTTCTGCTGATCGGAGGCTTTTTAAGCATGAACTTATGCAAATAACAGCCAAGTAAGGTTTAAGAGTGAACAAATTTTAGTTCTTTATCTTTTGCTGAGCCTTTGTACAGCCAAATAGCAGGTTATGAAGGACTCACACATCTCTTCTACCACTCAGTAAGTATGTAGAGAACCAAACTTCAATGTTTGGTTCCCCTTCTAGTTCTAGGAGGTGCTTAGTGCTTAGTTACTAATAGCAGCTGTACAATTTAAAAACTTTCTTCTTGGGGACTGTTCAGGGCATCGGCAGATGTACTGATGTTTGTGTTTTAGAAAAAGCTTCAGAAGATAATTTTATCAACTACCACATCTTCCAATTAAAGTTTAATGTAATGCTGTATATGGTATTCTTACAAAGATGTGTATGATTGAAGTGAGCAGACTGTTCTCAAGCAAACAACTAAAAAAAATCTACTTGTTTATAGCTGTGCTAAACCTCTATAAGTAAAAATAATAATAAAAAATAAAATAAAAAATAAATGGTAGCATTGTTTGCCGTGTCTACTCTCTTAATTCTTTTGAGTAAGCACACTTTAACTTCTTGGCCAGAATAAAGCCCTCAGTCAACAAGCCTGAAAAATAATTAAATACATATAGCTATGTATTTCTAATATAGAGGGGTGTAGGGCTTACAGGGGTTGCTTTATCTGTGTAGAGTCATTTAAAGTGAACAGCTTTCTGACAGCAAGTCCATATACTTGCTTCGAAAATATTTAATACAGTACACCAGTATTTGAAAAGGGATCTAATATTTCCGCAGTGCCTTTATACAGTATAAAACCAATGATGAAACACAGATTATTTGTTCCTTACAAACGTTACAAGCATACTTTTAGGTCTCGGAATACTAATGTTTTCCTCCTAAAGAAGTTTTCCATTTGTTTAGCCAGATAGCTCAGCAATTGTCTAGTTAAACAATGTTGTTCAAAACTAAAATTTTACTAGTGATATGTTACAAAGAAATAAAGGAACTTACTTGTATTGAGAAGTAACAGAGCTTTCATACATAGGAACTCTTCTTGGCTAACTTGAAGTCTGACAAATTCCTGTGGGAGTTGCCACATGGATAGACACAGTGAATAGAACGATGATTCTTTCATCCTCTGTCTTACACCCAGAAAGGGGAAAACAAAAGGAAAAACAAAAATGTGAAAACATAGAAAAGAAGCAACTCAGCTAATAGTTGTTTGAAGTAAGTGTTTTGTTAGCAGCTTAATTATCACATTATTAAAATTAAGAGAAATATAAACAATTTTCTACTTCTTTGGTACCTATACTAGTCTTTTAATCATAAGGAATATGCTGCTATTTTGAATGTTAAAACTCATGCAGTTGTAAATAGTCCATTTCACAAGAAAATATGTAAAATTTTTCAGTCTTTTGCAGTACTCTGATCTTACTTTTCTCTTTGATATTTTGGTGCACTGGTTATATTTTATTGCATATATTTATTGTGAAGACAGTTTATAACTGAAATGACTGCAACAATAGCATTTTGAAATTTGTAAACTAAACAGAATTCATTGTATGTTCACCTGAAGATCCAATAAAAAATGATAATTTTAGAAAGTTGCATAATGATCCAAATAAATTAGGTCCAACAACATGATTAAATTTTGCCCCACTCTAAGAGACCAAAGGTAGTCTTATCACTTGTTACAATGGGAATTGTAAACCTAAGAAATTCAGACAAGCATTCCAACCTGACTGGATATAGTCCTCTCAACAATAGAAATAGAAGATATTTTCAATGAATAAAAGACTTTTCTCAAAGCATTGAGGGTTTGTTTGTTGTTTGTTTTATTATGTTATTTAAAGTGTAATTGCTGTCTTAAATGATTTTTTTTTCAGTTTTCCACATCTGAAATTTTGCACTGGGTCTCCAATGACTTAAAAATGAAATTTTGATCTGTTAGATCTCATAGGATTGTTTATTTCCATATCCAGTTTAAACCTCTCTTTCTATATCTGATATTCTTCTCTACTCATAAACAGTATCTTAGATGAGTGATAGCAGCTTTCAAGGTACACTAAATGCTGTTCATACCCATATTTTTAGGCACTGCAAAATAAAAGTAACAGTAAAGCCTTTTGGTGTTTTAACGTTAAGTCATGAAATCATTGTCAACCTAACACTCCTGGCCTTCTTGGTCTGAAATTGATGCTACTGAACAAGTCGTTCTCACAGAGAACTCTGGATAAATTCACTAAATGACAGAGTGGCTGCAAAACAATCTTTGTAATGTGGTTTCATGGTCATTTGCAAATAACTTAAGTGTGTGTTGCCACTGTAGAGGGAATTTTTGTTCTCTCTTCCCTCTTCTAGGTGTGCACTGCTACTCTCCTGGCATTACTGCCTGCCTGCCCATGTCGTGACTCAGACTGGGGATGAGCTCAATTGGCTTTTTTTTTTTTTTCCTATGGCATTTCTAGAACATATAATTTCTTTATCTGTTTTACAGTGCAGACAGATAGCAAGTGAAACAGCTTAAGTGAAATTATGGGCATGCGTGACCAGGGCAAGGAGGCAGACAGCATTGACATTTCTGGTGGTATTCAGCAGTTACTTTTGCTTAAAGTGATCATGGAAGTACAGCCTTATGTATCACTGTAGACAAGGAAGTGGCTTACATTATACTGCCTTATAAGATAACTTTTTTTTTTTTTCTCCCAATAAACATTGGTAGCTCTGATTTAGTGTACCTGTTATTCTTCCTGTCCAGCTCTTTGATTATAACTTTTTTAACATGATGCTGATGAGATATTCTACAACCAAGAGAATTGTATGTCGGCAGTCCACCTTTCTCTAGGTAAATGGTATTCAGCTGCAAACGAGAAGCTGTCTATGAGGAATTATAATCAGGGTTCATAAATCTCAACCCTCTTCTAGAAGAAAGAACTTAAATTTTTTCTTCATAAGGTGGCAGCAGTGGTATACACACAGGGTAATGCCCCAGAACACGCTATTAGTTCCTAAAGCCATCTCGTATTGGATTTCTGAGTATATATCAGAGTAGACTAGGATACAGTCCAAAGTTCACTCAGTCTCATCCCTTCAAAGTGTTTCAATCGTACAATACATTTAATATACATGGGAGATGAAAGAATTCATTACTCTATAATCTCACAGTGATATACAACTATCTGGAAGAGAAAAGATCAGAAACTACACAGCCTGCTCCACTGAACATTTTGTATAAATAACACCACTCACAAAATTCTGGATGTCTATCAATTTCAAATTTGAGTGCCTAGATCTTCTGAAAGTCCACCTCTTAACCTTTAAACAGATATGACTTATGAGAAAATATGTTTAATTTTTACTTCACCTCATACTAGATTTTTAGGATCTTAAAAATAAGAAAAATATATTAGGAAAAAATACATAGGAAGACAACATTGTTTAACTTTTCCTGGAAGATTCCCATGTATAATAACCAAAATATCTAAAATTAAAGCTTTGATAATAATAAGATGCAGAGCTGAAAAAGACTGAAATGAAAGTTATCTGAATTCATCAGCATAGTTAAGGAAAATCCAAACCAAAATCCCACTCCAAAATCAAAACAAAAGAACAGTCTCTAATATTTTATCTTTGATCTTCACTTTTTCTTGATAGATTATTACAATTTTATAACATGAAATGTACTTCTGAAATTCACAGTTTTATCAGAAAGTGTCAACACTACTTTAGGCTATATACAAACTTTTGGCAAAAACCACCCAAACAACAATGACCAAAGGAAATCCCACTTATTTCCATTTATTGAACATGAACTCTTGTCTTATTAAGATGAGTTCACATAAATTTTCTGACAGTATCACTCTTAAAAAATAATAAAAAAAACCTCTTAGATAATTACAATATTATTTTTATATAATTAGAATATTTATTTAATATAATTACAATATTACTCCTTTTTTTTTTTTTTTTTGGCCACAGCAATAAAATATTTGGGATTCCCACACACTCCTTCCTAAAATTATTGAACTTTGATGTGATCAGAGGACTTCCCTCTGCTGTTAATTTTGAAACAACAAATAATGAATGAAATCTTGGCATCAGTGAACTCACGTTCTCATTAACACAAAGAAATCAAAACGTCATTCATATTGTGCAACAGCAGAGTCTACTTACTCATTTAGAATCAGATCTGGTGCAAAATATAACATCTGACCACTGACATGTTTGTATGATCTCCATCCCATTGCAAAAACCATTAGACTCATCCAGGAATACTGGATGAGAGTTATCTGATCATCAATATGTAAATTCCGAAATCCTGAAATAGAATTAAAAGATAAAATATTTTATAATTTAGACATTTAGACTTTTCATTTAGACAACAGCTGAGTAGATGTTCTGAAGATTACAGCTTTGGGCATGAACTATAAAACCAGGAACAGTTAGAAAGATGAGTGCTTTTGAGGATGTAGTTGTCAGAAATTTGTGAGGTTTGTATAATCACTGGCCATTTTGATAATTAACCTCTTGTGTTTTTATTCAGTTCCAATATTTTGAAAGAATTAAAGCAAAACTAATTTTAGAAGTCAGAGATGACTATTTTAGGAAAGAGGAATGCATCTCCTTTTTCTTTGGTAAAAATAATGTACATAATCACTATAATCAACTCCTATTTAATATAGTTTATACTTAAGTGTTCTTAACAAGAGATACAGTTGTAATACAACAAACATCCACCTATTAATATATTTCTTGTGTTTAAATACAGAGAAGAATCTTAATCTGTGGATTTGACAATAACTTTTGCTCTTTGATAGCTTTAAAGATTGCTATAAGGTATCAGAGACAATCTAACGGCTTCCTGCCACCAAAAGCAGTGGTACTGTTCTTCATTACCTGGTCCTGTTAACCTCCTTCAAGCCAGCCATTAATGCTATGCCTCAGTGAACTGGTTCAGCTCATAAAGCATCAGAAAATCAGATGGTAAATAAATAAATAAATAAATAAATAAATAAAGGTTGTTTTCTTCTCGCTTAATGAGATGAATCAGTTCAGCTAAGAGGTCTGACAAGCCCAAGCTGTAATGGGGAGGAGCAACAAGTGGTATCACACTTTCCTGCAGCAGTGAGGTATCAGTTCAGCTCACATATTTCCAGGCTTTCAGCTTAATATGTTGTTTTTTATAGATTGCAGAATCAGGCTCCTATCACCAGACAGAGAACATGGACATATAAATATGAGTTGCTTTTTTTTTTTTTTTTTTTTTTTGTAATCTTTGTTTCTTCATAAATTCAGTTGGTTCTTTATACTGCTCGTCCCTGTTTCTTTTTAAAAAAATAAGAATGAAGAATATGCAGAACTAAATTAAGAAAAAAAAATACACCAGAAGAATTAATAGTAGAGGAGGAGGGGTTAGGATGGAAAAGCTGCTATAATGGTGGAAAAATAGGAACACTCTGGGCTTTTTTTTTTTTTTAATAACTCTAAATATGCTTTCTTTTATGAAGGCCCTCCTATTAAAATGTATTGGATTAGTGCATGTATTATCTGATGAAGTGGAAACTTAATCCTTTAACAATTTCTGAAGAATTACATACCATGCAGACAATAAACAAGCAATGTTCTCTTTTGACTGCTCGCCCCATGACACATTTGCTTAACTAGAATTCACTACATGTAAGTGTTATTACCTGGTAGCAATTTTGACCACTTGACTACACAAAGAAGTTGCCTCTCACAAAGATGATTGAGACTGGTCAGCAAGGAACTTGGTGTTTCAGGTTTTGTATTGTCATAACCAGCATAGACAACTTCTGGCTCAATGCCTCGTAAAACACTTATCATTGGGGGAACAAACTGTATTTCTTGATTTGGAGAAAAGGACAGCCTTTGGGTTAGAGATTGGCTTTCATCTTGAAGGGTTGCTGGCTGCTGGAGAGCGACATCTAATGTTCTCACAACCTTAACTTTGTTAAATTTTTTAAATTTTCGACCTGAAAAATAGAAAATTGTTAATTTGTTAAAAAGAATTAACCAGAAACATCACTATTTCCAGTAGTGCTAGATTATACTTTCCATCTACACTAGGAAACTAAAATTGTTTTCTGAATAAGTTTCCTATTTGTTGAGTATTTATATAATTAAGAAATAATCATGGAAAATTCTTAAGAGTTTCTTCCTCCATATCATCCTCCTTGCTCTATGAGATGAATGTTACCCACCCATTAAAATTATTACATGAATTCTAGGTTACAGTAACCTCAGAAAGTCTTTTCTGGTTCAGTTCCCACTGTTCCATCACAGGCTGACAGCTGAGCCAGCTGGCTCTACATTTCAGTTGCTATTCAGTGTTAATTAAGGATACTGTTTATTTTTTCTCTCTAACATTCAAGAAGAAAAAGGCAAGTAAGTAATTATTAGATATCTAAATTCCTTTCCTTCAGTTCCATAAAAGCATTTCAGTGTCATGGCTAAATTCTATCTTGATAATCTTTAATGTAATAATTTCATCTTCTTAACAAGAATTAAAATAGAGTTCAAAGGATGACTGAAAATCACCAGATACTGTAAAAACATGCTAACACTTAGAAAACCCTTCACTTTTTGCAGTTCAATTCTTATTTCAATACTGCAGTTGAATAACACTAACAACAACAAAAAAGGCAAAACAAAACAAAAAACACCACCTTGAACTGCTTTCCCAAAATAAATTCAAAGACTACATCTGGTATGTCTGTGTAAACATACATAGCTCTAGGTAGCAACTCTTCAAATTTCTTTCATGGCAACATGCTCGCAGTGTACCATATAGACACAGAAGATCAAACCTGCACAGGCTCAAAGGCAACAATGCTCAGAAAGAGCATGTTTCAAGGAAAAGTCGCATCCATGTAGAAATCCCTGCATGGAACACATTCCCTCTAAATAGACCCTCAAAGGTGAAATCTGTTGTTAGATCATTAAATTCCTCAGTTCTGCCAAACATGTTTTCCTCAGTGAAAAAAGCATGTCTTAACAAATACAAAATGCAATAAGGTTGCCGATACTTATGATCTGATTTAGATGACAGTGAAACAATTAAAGAGATTCAGGGTGACTGCAAGCAAATGATAAGTTATTCTCCCAAGAAAAATAAGAAGCTTACATGTTTCAACTTTAAAAAACACAGCAAGGAAGAAGAATTTTCTGCTCCAAGAAAAATGAGAAATCACCTTTATATTTTTACTTAAGGTTGAATACTTTACAACAGTAGAAAAAGAGATGCACCAAATTCACTGGCTGAAAATAAATTCCTTGACTGTCAAATTGCTGGACCATTGAGAAACTGCCTTTTAAAACGGCAAAATGCAAAAAACACCCTAAAATTTACTTTTGGAGGTGAAAGGTAGTAGAAGTATAACAGTGTGCTTAGTTGAATTGAGATTCCATTTATAATACGCATATCAAATTATCTTCTAAAAAATAGTACTTTTGTTTTAAAGTGAAAGATTATACAAGGGAAATAGAGCATCCTAAAGAAATGAAACAGAGTTACATGAACCCATGCAACCTATGCACAAAAGAGGCTCTAGGACAGTGGAGTAAGGAAGCACACTTCAACTTCAGCATGTGATCTGAATCCTTTCTCAACTGGTCACAGAAGGAATGTAGAAATATTAGCATAGTCAGACTTATCAATTACTTCCCTCCTTGGAAAGTTTCTGTCTCTTAAACTACATACTAAAACAGAAGGCTTTAATAAAAGTACCTTTACTTAAGAACATGTCTATTCCATTTTCTTCAGATGCTCCCATATTATACAAGATACTACATTTTATGAAAATCCAGCATCTCCATTTTAGAGTATCAAAGATGAACAATTAGAGAGTTACACTGACCTTATCAAAACATCAATTAGTGCATTAATAGTATAACATCAAGCTAGATTAATACATCAACCATAGGAAGATTCCTTGTGTTTTTTCTACATATTTTATACAGTCTATGACTTTGATTAACTACTCTTGATGCCTGCTGGCATAGCTGAAGGCAGAATGAATCCTCTTGTTTTTGAACCAGACAGCATTAAGCAGATGAGTGCAACCCAAAAAGTTAAAATCTGCTTTAAAAAAAAAAAAAAAGAAAAGCGTTTAGTGTTTTCCTATCACAAATATGCATACTTAAACATTAAAAAATAAATAAAAATTGTATACAAAATGACAAAACTTCAATTTAAATTAAAATAGTAGTTAGAATCCAGAGATAAAATAAATGCTAAAATGCTAAACAAAATTTCAAGAAACATGTTATTAATAGCATAAATAAGAAGGATAAGCTCTTCAGGAACAGTCATTATCCAATGAAGTCAAAGTTCATAGTCCCACTGACTTGACTGTGAGTTTAATTAGTTTTGTATGAAGTGTCCCAACAATCTTATGTTCATTTTATCACCTGAGGTAAGGATATAAATATTCCTGATCAGTGACTCCTTCCTAATGAACCAAACGCCAGCGTATACATTACACCTTATATATCTGAACCAAACCAAATCAAACCAAACCAAGCCAACCAACAAACCAGAAAAAAAAACAAAACAAAACAAAACAAAAAAAAAAAAAAACAAAACAAAAAAAAAACAAACCAAGGCAAACAAGGCAGTATGATAATATCTCGAGACCTAGGACCAATTTCTACCATAACAAAGCTATATATAGACCTAAAAATGCTGGGAATTTCCCACTAAGTATTGTTTAGGTATGAAGGAAAGCAGAGAAGGAATAATTAATTCGATAGTTCATAAATAATGATTTCAGGTATTTTCTGAAATAATGGTTTCAGATACTTCTACAGTTCAGAGAACAAAGAAAGAAAGAAACCAAACAGAGTACTTATCACATGGAAATGTTAGTAGTTAATAAGTACCCACGTTTCCAAGTGATTGAATGTATCTGAATTAATGTTGCACTGACTTGAAGAATTAGTTATGTGTTTATTTCTAATTATGTTGCTTAACAGCCACCAGTAAAGCAACCTCACTTGTTACCTATCTACTGGAAAGGTGACTACTGATAACTCACAGTAAACTTTCCATCTACCACAAGGAGACCATGTCAAATCAATGCAAACTCTTAAGGACATAAGGAAAGCAACAAATATTTGACTACGGCCTAGTTTTTCAACTGCAGCTTACAAAAACATTCAATAATTTCCTGCTTTAAGATAAACAAATGCCTCTGCTAAGTCTTGTAATGTAAAAAGAATACTAATCCACCCTGGCAACTATTCATCTTAGTAAAAACCAATCTGCACATTTAAACAGAATACCTTTTCTTTGTAATATTTTTATTAATTTGTATTAAGTAGGATAATATTTACTGGTGGCCAGTCACTGAAGCAGCTTCCTGCTACTCACAGTTCCCTTACCCTTGATTTATTACTAATAGAAAGTGATACTGTATTTGTATACTGCATGTATAAATAGACATAACAAGACATAAATAACAAAATTAATATCTATTTTATCTCATTAACAAATACATTATGATTTTCTCCATAATACATAATTCTGTATTTTAGTATTATTTTAACTAGGTATACAGAATCAAGCAGCAAATCAGACATGATTGATAGTGGAAATTTTATTTTAAAATGGCTCGATTTCTAGTAAAAGGCTAACATCTCACTATCTTTTCCCATACCCTCTAATCAGGTGGAAAACGTCAACAATTTATTATTCTTGACAGAACACTGTGGCTCCGACTTTAAGGTCACTGTGCTCTTACGTTTTGTGTAGAAGAACAAGCTGTGTACACCTTAGGAGGGTGTATACAAAATAGAGGAACAAATCAGAAAAGCAGAAGTAATACATCTTGATTTTAATAAGCCTTTTGACACTACCTCATAAAATATTACCTGGAAAATTAATTAAGATTTGTCTACATCTAATCACTGCAATGTGGACTGAAAGCTGACTGAAACAATGAATAATGTGATAATTTAGCAGTACAGCAGAACAAGGAATCAGTGATAGTCAGCCTGGGAAAATCACAGATCCACTGATCAGGAAATAAAAAGCTGTGCGTGTTTATTCAAGGACTTGACACAACTTTCTACTATCCTATTAGGTAGAAGATTAGAAAGTGGATTGATCAACTTGTTTGGTTATGAAACCAAACTTATAGAACTTAAAGACAATATTCCCACAGAGAATCTCATCGTTAACATTCTGTAAAATCTCAGTCTTTCTTATCATGATTAAACTATGCTGAAGGTCTTTGTTTTTTGTCTGAAGGCTAGCATTAGGAAACTAATTAGGAGTAAAAGAGAAGTTCATCTATGGAAGTTCCATCTGAAAGATAGAAATCACAAAATGCACATTTTGGGTGGGGGGTGGGGGAGTGGAGGGGGATGCTTCAGGGTGACCTCTGTGAGCAGAGCCCAGCAGATACCCCACGTCAGATCAGAGCCAGCTCCAGACATCTCCAAAAGGGACCCTCTGCTGGCCAGAGCTGAGCCATGAGCAACACTGGGTGAGCCTCTGGGAGAGCAGATTGAAGGAAAGGGAAATCTGCTGTGCTACAGCAGCTGGGAGAGAGGGGTGAGAGCTGAGAGAGCAGCAGCCCTGCAGCCCCCAAGGTGATTGCAGCAGGAGGGCAGGAGGTGCTCCAGGCATGCAGCACAAGTTCCCCTGAGGCCCGTGGAGAGGCCCCTGGTGGAGCAGGCTGTCCCCCTGCAGCCCATGGGTCCCACATGGAGCAGATCTCCACGCTGCAGCCCGTGGAGGAGACCCCAGTGGAGCAGGTGGATGTGGCCTGGAGGAGGCTGCGGCCCATGGAGAGCCCCCGCAGGAGCAAGCCCCGGGCTGGAGCTGCAGCCCTTGGAGAGGAGCCCACACAGGAGCAGGGGGCCTGGGGAGAGCTGCCACCCGGGGGACTCACACTGGAGAGCAGTTCTAGAACCATATAGAATGGCTTGTGTTAGAAGAGATGTTAAAGATCGTTTACTTCCAACCCAGATATCCCTTGAAAGGATGCCACCCAACCTGGTCTTGAACATCTCGCAGGGATGGGGCATCCACAGCTTCTCTGGGCAACCAGTTCCAGTGCCTCACCACCCTGTGAGTGAAGAATTTCCTCCTAACATATAATAGGAACCTACCCTCTTTTAGTTTAGAATGTTTATTCCTTGTCCTACTACTGTCCACCCATGTAAAAAGTTGCTCTCCATCTTTTTTATCAGCCCCCTTTAAGTACTGAAAAGCTGTAATGAGGTCATTCCAGAGTCTTCTCTTTTGCAGGCTGAACATCTCCAGTTCTCTCAGCCTTTCTTCCTAAGAGAGGTGCTCCAGACCTCTGATCATCTTCATGGCCCTCTTCTGGACCCACTCTGACAGATCCACAACTTTCTTGTGCTGGGAGCCCCAGACCTGGGTGGATGCTGGACTTCAAATGAGGCCTCACAACGGCAGAGCAGGGGGGGACAATCACCTCCCTCTACCAGTTGCCCACTCCATTATTGATGCAGCCCAGGATGCAGTTGGCCTTCTGGTCTGCAAGTGCCCACTGCTGGCTCATGTGGAGCTTTTCATCCACCAGAAGCCCAAGTCCTTCTCCACAGGGCTCTCAATGAGTTCTTCTCTCAGTCTGTACTCATGTCCAGGATTGTTCAAACCCAGGTGCAGCACTTTGCACTTGGACTTGCTGAACCTTGTTAGGTTTATGTGGGCCCTCTTATCTAGCTGTGAAGGTCCCTTTTTATGGCTTCCCTTCCTTCTGTTGTACTGACTGCACCACTCAGCTTGATGTCATCTGTGAATTTGCTGAGGGTGCACTTGATCCCACTGTCTATGTCATTGGCAAAGATATTAAACACCATTGGTCCCAAGACAGACCCCTGAGGGATACTGCTCGTCACCAGCCTCTATCTGGACATAGAGCCATTGTCAATTATTTGTCTGTGGCCATTCAGATGACTTCTTATCCACCAAATGGTCCACCTTTCAAATATCTCTCTCTTCAGTTTAGAGATCAGCATGTATTGTTGGATCACATCAAACACCTTATAGAAGTTAGATGATATCAGTTGGTCTTGCCCTGTCGACTGATACAGTCACTCCACCGTAGAAGGCCAGTAGATTGATCAGGCAGATTTGCCCTTGGTGAAGCCATGCTGGCTGCCTCACATCACCTCCTTGTCCTGCACATGCCTTGACACTGCTTCCAGGAGGATGTGTTCCATGATCTTGCCAGGCACAGAGGTGAGGCTCACTAGTCTGTAGTTCCCCAGGTCTTCCTTTCTATCCTTTTTTAATATGGAGTGACGTTCCCCTTTTTCCAGTCACCAGGGATTTCACCTGACTGCCAAGACTTTTCAAATATGGTGGACAGAGTGGCAACTACTTGCAGTGGCAACTACTTCAAACGGCTCCCTTAGGACCCTAGGATGCATGGGATCGGGTCCCATAGTCTTGTACCTGTTTGATTTCATCCATTCCTGAAAGGCTGCATCTGGACATACAGTCCCATATGGGACCAGTTCCTGAAGAGCTGCAGCCTGTGGGCAACCCCCGCAGGCTCAGTTTGGGAAGGACAGCATCCCGTGGGAGGGAACCCACGTGGAGCAGGGGCAGAGAGGGACCATGAAGGAGCAGCGGAGACGATGCATGAGGGTCTGACCACAGCCCCCATTCCCTGTTCCCCTCTGCTGCTGGGGGAGAGGAGGTAGAATAGGGTGGATGGGGGAAATTTGTTTTTAGTTTGCTTTTAGTTCTTACTTCTCTAGTCTGGTAGCAGTAGGTAATAATCTCACTATGCTGAGTCTGCTTTACCTGTGACTGTCATTGGTGAGTGATCTCCCTGTCCTTATCCCAACCCATAAGATTTTTTTTTTTTCATCATATTTTCTCCCCTTGTTTTTCTGAGAAGGGGGAGAGTGCTATGGTGGTGCTGAGCTACCTACTGGTGTTAAACCACCACAACATGTTCTCTTAACTTTGTTCCTCCTTCCCCAGCCCAGTGCCACCAACATCCTTGGCAGCTCCATTCTTTTTACCAAGAGGAAGCACTGCTCTCCCAAGGTGCAGGAAGGAGCAACAGACAGTAACACCAATTACATTGATGTCTGTCACTGTTCTATTTCCAGTGCTGTGGGGTGAGAGGGATCTAGTTTGAAGAAGCGGACTCAAAGGAGAGGTAGTGTTGAAGGTTTCAGGGAGGTTCAGGAGCAATACACAAAACAGAATCCATATTGCAGCACTGCCTCTCCCTCCTGTCGTTACACAGACTTCTCCCTGGAGGTGCAGCACTGTCTCTTACAGAGGATGAAATGCAGAGAGCCAGCAACAGCTGCTCACTGGTAGGGAACTACTGATTTACATCACTGATAAACATATAAAATGTAAGAATGACATGACGACCGTGTATGCAAAATACTCCAGCAGCAATACAGTACTGCAGGATCTGAAAACATACAGCTGTGCAATCAAAATGTCAGCCTGCAAACTACATACAAATGTTAATTTATGAATGGACACAGACACAGAAAAATAATGAAATTACCAACAGCATATAATGCCAGTTCTTCCTTCAGGGAAAAAAAGCAATACATAAATGCAGAGAGAGAAATGTTTGATGAACTAAAACATGTTAGAAATAAATCATATTTTGTCTGTTCCTTCTTTATTATTATTTTTAATTCAATTTGAAAATACTTTCTTTCTTGCTTTCTACTACCTTTATATCATTTTCTTATAGTTTCAGTTGTGTATTTTCAAGCTTTGAGCTGGTCCAAAACTTCATATAGCTAAAATGTCATGAAAAATATGGGAAAAAGAAAAAAAAATATATATATATATATACACATATATGCCTGGTCCTCTTTGTCGGAACAGAAGGATATAAACTTGTTGAATTCTACACAAAGCAATGACAAAGAGTACAGAAAAAAAGTGTGGGGATAGTCCTGACTTCTGATTTTAGTGTTGATCTCAATTTGCTTCTTCATTTTTTTCCCAGCTTGAATTCTCTGATCCAAATCTATTAATAAATAAACACCAAAGACACAATTCCTGTTGTTGCAACAAAATGAGTGTAAAGATACATTATATGACACAAAGATATTTTTGTTTCAGGATTTCCAGGCTTTCGTTAAAAAAAATATATAAGCATTTTAACTTATTTTAAACACCAGGTAATTCTTCCAAAATAACATTTTAATGTGGTTCTTTCTCTTAAAGCATCAAAGGAATATTAAACTCAAGGGATTGAAGCTAGTGCTCTTGACTGCCTATTTTTCTGAATGAGATTTGAAAAGCAGCTCACCTCCCAGGACCATACCGGCTTGACAGCACTTCCTCAAGCGACATGCTGGACAATTCTTCCTACGAATTTTATCAACTATGCAGTCATTTCTTCCAGCACATAAATAATTGTGCTGCCCTGCAGGCAAGAGAAAAACAAAATTAATATGTTTTCTAACATGACAAAATTATTTCTGTGTATTAATGTTGCAAAAATAATAGAGGAGTCAAAAAAAAAAAGTATAAATGATCCATTACAGAACCCATTCGTTTTGTTAGCTATTAAATAATCATCTGTTACTACTTAAATATAAAGTTTCTTTGGCCTATTTAAGAGTGACATTCCCTATCTACATAATTCCAAAATAATTAACAGGCAGTACAAACCGCTTAAAATATTAATCAATATTTCTAATCTAAATCAAGCATGAGGACAGATTTCCTTCTGTTTTTTTTTTGTTTGTTTGTTTGTTTGTTTGTTTGTTTTTCCTTGTACTTTACTGTTCCTAATTACAAAGTTAATTAAGTATTTTTTGCATGGATTGATAAAGAGTTTCCAACAAAACTGAACAAAGAAGTTGGGGCATTATGCAGTGCAAAAAATAGCCCTTTAAGCAGAGTAAATTACCTCTGCTGGAGAATCAGTTCTGCACAACACCTGCTGAGACACCAACTGAACATATGAAGCCAACAGAGGACAAACAGAGGAAGGCTGTAACTTTTTGGTTTACATTAGCTCTTAGGAATGGCAACTCCAGTTTATTGTTTAATTCTGAATCACTCAGTTAGGAAGAAGCTGTCATTAGTGTATTAAAATGGAATCTTTCAAATGAAATTAGCTTCCAGCACAACAGTCATTTTATTAGCAAAACATGAAATCCAGCTGATATAATAACATTCTTTCTCAAAACAAGCTTCAATTATAATTTTTCTTGAAGAGAACAAAAAAGTATATTTTTATGCTTTTGTATAATAGTGATCATTTCTGTGATTCATTTTAATGTTGAATGAGTAAACAAAGCTGTAAGAAGAAAACAGAACAAATCTTCGCATTAAGCCTCAGTTTATCCTCTAAGGTTTAACTCTAAAATCCTTCCTGTTTTTGCACACCATCCTCTATCTGTTCCTGTATTTTCATTTTCTTACATCAAAGCATAAAAGATGTTTCTTTTAAGACCAAAAAAAAAAAAAAAAGGATAAAATGTATAACTGTAGGAAGTACCAATATCAGGGATATTTCCCCTGTAGAATATTGTGGATGTAGACCTGCAAATATAACAGGCATCCACAGCACCGCTTTTAGATTTTTATTTATTTTTAGATTGGTACTACTCTGACTTAGCCATCTGATGTCACCAGGAGCACACAAGTCTGAGACAATTATTTTATTCAGCTGGTGTTATTTTTTTCTTTATAATCTTATTCCATCCTTTATCTGCACTTGGTCAAGTGATCAACTCTTCACCAATAATTTTTCTAAACAGGAGAAAGACAAACTGAAAATGACACCTCAGATGCAAATGCAGGAGAAGACCACTCTATTCTAACAACAAAAGACTGGTGCTAAAACACATGAAGCATTCCGTTTGCTTCTGTGGTAACATCTTTTCAAAAATTAATTTACTTCTTACCTTTACTTTTAAGAGCAACTTGTTTAGATTTAATGAAAGAAACCTGACTTCCTAAAATTCTTAACAGTTTCTATTGTTTTAGAAAACAACAAGTAATTGTCTTATACACTGCCTGGAATTTTAAAAATATTTAATAATGTACTAAATTACAAAAAAAGCTCATTTAATCTCTCCTATTACTTCTAATCCTGGATATCTTCATACAGGAAACGTTATCAAAATTAACCCAATGACTAAAAATCTGTCTTGCTTTGGCAGCAGAGCAGGAGGCAAAACACTTATTTTGAACATTTGTCATTTATTTGCATTTTTTCCTCATCTTGCTTTGCATTTATTAGCTACAAAAGCTCTTTTGAAAGGCAACAACAGTTTTAAGATTGTTACTTAAAAGCATCAAACCATCAAATTATTTCTGCATTGTGGCATTCTGATGCACAGTTTATCTACAAAGAAATGCTTAAGTGCATGGTTTAGGTTATATTTGTGGGTTTTATTGTATTTTTATTTGTTTGTTTTTTTGTCCCCTGAAAAAATATCTCTTTGGACCTCATTTTTGCGGAACCCTTTGAATTTATGTCTGGATCCTTTTAGCCCATGTCCACTGGAAGATCAAAAAATGGACTATGCATTTCCATCTCAGCTGCTCAAAAGCAGCTTGCAAACCTACAGGCATTCAAGATTTAATTTTCATCCTATGCTGACACAGAAAAATACTTATCTACTAAAGTTAGTGCCATATCATGAAATACTCCTCTTCAAACTCTCAAAGAAAATGTCCATATGTTCTAGAATGATGTTAGTATTTAAACTTTGCTTTTGATACTAATATGTGTTTTGCATACTTAATACCCCAAGTATGTGTGCTCACTGCTAAAGGAGGCTAAGAAACTTCGGTAGAAGCAGTAATGGCAACAATGTTCATGCTGGAACAATAAATTAATTGGTAAAATGGGAATTAACAACTTGATCTATACACATTTTAACAGCCTGCATTATTAAATAGCAGTTATATTATATAACAGCTTTTAAATATTACACATCTAAGATTGTTACAAATCAACAGTGCAATACATTGTAAAATTTAGAATTTGCAGTTACACTTTTAAGGTTCACTACAGCTCTTAGAAACCTCCTCACAACTTAGGCTTTATCAGTAGATCCAACCTCCACATTAACTGAAAATGTAGGAAATACTTCATCATTATGTAACAACTCACCAGTTATTATAAATCCAAGACAGAACAATTTTTTCCCATCTGCTGACCAAATCATAAATGAGTCACAATTATCAAAACTGCTCTTGAATGTTCCTATGTTCTAGTGAATACAGCATACCATCTCTGAGTTATAGAACAGATTAAGTAAATTCAGTGCATACCATGAGAGAAATGAAGCACCATTGTTGGAATTTAGGTGCAGTAAGAATTTCCTTTGATCTTCAAAAAGTATTATTTCACTCCTATTTATTTCATAAACTGTATCTGAAATCTAATAATTTCCAGTAACCTAACCTTTATTGTGTGTTTACCTAGTTTGTTTCTTCCATAAAGAAGAAACTAGTATGAAATAAATAAAAAAAAAGGAAAAAGCTATCCAATCTCTCCCCTGACACTTCCCAATCTAAAGTATATTACAAAAAAAGAGCTGAAGCTTTTTTTTTTTAAATATATATATATATATAATATAATATATATATATTTTATATATATATATATATATATATAAGGTTTAATTATTTAGTATTTCACTTAGTCTCACCTGTCAGGGCTTTTTTAGTCATCAAAGTCATCTGACTGGATCTCATATAGATATACAAATCTCACATGAAACTGTATCTGTGTTTCTACCATTGTCAAGAGCTGGATTCTGAGAAGCCATTACTTGCTTGACATTAATATTTAAGTGTCAGTCACTACATGAAGGACAGGTTGTGTAAGAAATGGAAAACATGCCAGATATTTAGTTAATTTCCAGATCATGGGAATCAATTTCAAATTAATTAATTTCAAATTTCAATTAAGCTATTTGGAAAATTTTGATGGTATACCTAAACATTTATTTGAAAATATATCATTTAGAATCGCTTGTTGCATCTCAGTCCTTAGGATGACCTTTATTTTCACTGATTTGCTTAAATATGTGAATATTGCAGTAATGTTAAATACATGTACTAATGAAGTATCTAAAGACCCCTGCCAAGACAAAATTCCTGTTCAATTGTAGCATGTCACCCAGCATCTTTTATATGTTATTATAACTAGGAGATAAAACACAAAAACCAAGATAGTTGTCCAGTCACTAGGGCCCAGGTGAGAAAGCAAAAGCTGGTATTTGTATTTCTTACAAAAATATGGATCTAACAACTTTCTGACAACTGCTACTTTCTAGGAAGTTTTCCCCCAATGTTAAGTTTCCTGAATATGTTTCCTTTTCACCTATCTTTAAAAGTGAAAAAAAGCTCTCTCTCAAGACCTCAAAGCATCAATTTGTAATGTAGATTTGATTAAATATGGAGAAAATACAGAGATTTCATCTGCTACTCATCCATTCCAGATTCTTGTAGGGTACCATTTTTCTTAACCTCCATCAAAGTTTTATTTTGGCAAAGGCAGAAGTACTAATGTAGTCAGTCAACTGCAGTTTTAAGTACTTCAATAACTAATGCTACATTGGCAAGTGTATATGAGAAAGTGATTAAGATGTGTATGGTCTGCAGACACAAACACAATCAGTCACAGTTTTTGCTGTGACTGTAAAGCTGCAGTAATAGTACTACAGCTCTGAGAAATGCTGCACATACAGTGTCTTTAAAATCTGGTTATTAACTGAGCTCACTGCCATACTGTAAGTTATTTAAAATGATTCAAATGAATTAACAAGTTCATGAAATTTTGCAGATATGCAAAGATGGAAAATGTATCTGCACAAGGAGTATCACATGCCAGCAGCCAGTTATTTGTATAAGTGCATCTGTGCTGAACTGCTGCCAGTCTGCACAGAAGCAACATGCTTGTTTGCAAACTCTCATTTCCTCCTGTCTGCAAATAAAAGCACTTTCTCAAGTCTTCTCTCTCTCCCATAGTTGATTTTGTTTCCCCATACCATTTTTACTTATCAATGCTTTCTTATGAAACCATCCTGTTCCAACCACTGGAGGACTTCTGTTCACACTACATACCACACTGTTCTGTTTAGTCTATTTTTATTTTTATTTTTCTGCCTAAAACCAGAAGATATCTAATGCATCTCTTTGTAAATTATTTTATGGCCAAGTACCTCTCAATGTCAACATTTTCCTTCATGAAAGCCAACCTCCAGCTTCTGTTCAATAAATTACTCCCAACATGTTCTTTTCCTCTTGCAGTGTTTTTCATACCATAAGAAATAGAAAGTGCTAATTATATAAGCAAATATTAAAATCAAAGGAGTTACTTTTTCACTAAATCCCTGTCAGGCATTCATGTGAAAGCTGATAATAAAAATGACTTTAAAATAAATAAAATGGAAAATAGTTTCACCTATGTGTACTAAACACAATGGTCCAGATGTAGCTTCTGAGAATGACTGACTTCTGGAAGCTAATATACTATATTAAGGTGCACATTACTCTGGATTTGGGCCGATTCTATCACTGTTTTCCATAACTAGGCAAACAGTCTAGCCTAGTTCGCAAACAGTCTAGCCTAGTTCCTCATCAGAAATGAGAAAAACAGCTAGACTGACCTTTGCTCTGATCTAAATTAACCACTGCTCTATTTATACTGTTCCCATGTGCAAAAAAGCAAATTTGTGTCAAGCTTGCATGTCACAATGTGGGCTTATGTGCATGGGTCTTGGAGAACTAGGAACCTATATTACAGAGTTTGTAATACTCAAAGTATTCTCTTCATGTCCCTGTATGCCATTACAGACCATTACAATCTCCAATATTCCACACACCTCAAACATCATTTTTAAATTATTTAACACCAACTTCACTTCAGTGCTAACAATTTCTCCAGAAATAAAGATGTCACTGAAGTGAGGCTGAAACTCTAACGACTTAACAACAAACCATATTCCCCACTGACCTTACCCTGTCTGTAAAGAAAACAGTATTTACTGAGGGACTCACATTACATTTCCCTCCTTGACCATCAAAATCAAAGTTAATTTTTTTCCCAAATATTAAGCAGGTGTCCTGACTACAGCCCTATAAAGTACTTTTGTTTTCAGACAGGAGGAAAGGAGAGTTTGAAAACAAGTGCATTGCTTCTGCACAGACTGGCAGCAGTTCAGCACAGATGCACTTACACAAATAACCAGCTACTCTATATAAAGTCCATAGTGGTATAATAAATGTGCTACTAATGCAGATCTGCTTCACAGCCAAGGGTTCAGTGGGCAGAAGAGTAACTTGGGAATATGTTCCATCCTGGACTCTTTTTCTTGCTGAAATAATATGGAATTCCTCCCCTCATAACAATATAGTTTAAAGTGAAAACAGTGAAGAATGATTACAGCCCAAGTCATCCTTTGGCCTAACGAGCTGCAAGGAGAAAAGGGTGTGTCTGACTCACTCCAGACATGATGAACACAGCTCTTACATCCTGGGTGACTGCCTTACTTCTTCTATGTACTCAGTGATGGGGATTGTGAGCATTAACAAGTACTACCAATCCTTCATCTTTGTGAAGCTAGTCTTTCATTTCTTTGCCTTAACTACATACAATGAAAAAAGCAAGTTGAGTAAAAATGTTTTGTTCAAAAAGAAAGCACAACTATAAAACATTCATTCCTAAGTCAAATCTAATATTTCCTATATTCTACTTTACTTTGCTAAGCAGATTGATAACTAATTTTTCATATAACTCTACTTACAACAAACTTCTGTTACACTTCCAGTCCATTATCCGTTAATTTGTAGTTAACTTGTAAGCATATCTTACAGTCCTCTGCCTAATTTTGTTTGCTAAGTGGACAAACCAAAAATGGTTTCTTTGGAAGGGAAACAGCATTTTCAAACTACCATATATCTTGCATTGCTTTTCTTCTCTTCAACAAACCACTTCCAGTGTTTGCAATATCCTTAACTGACTCTTTCTCCTTTATTAGAAAATCATCTTGCCTTTTGTTGTGAACACTGCACCGTCTTTTTCCTTCCAAAAATTACTTCTCCAGACAGCAACCTATGCATATTATATTTATGCGATCTACAAAACTGATCAGTTAAATGTAGCTACACTGTTTTCATTCACTTCTGGTTAGTTAAAAGTTGTAATACTGGGTGTGGCTTGTTTTGTTTTAAACTTAGTAATTTCCCTATTTATTCTATCACCTTCAAGCAACCAACCAACCACCAAACAAAAACCATAATTAAGTCCTGTTTTACAGAAGCCATCATGAACTGCAAAATAAGGGTTAGTATTTTACATTGGCTTTATTTGGTCTTCCTAGAATGTTTACCACAGTAACATTCTAAAAGGCATAAGGTCTTCGTGTCTAAGTACAGGAACTGACAATAGTAAAAATGCTGCATAGCTAATATATTTCAGAAAATGATTCTGGCTTCTACAAATCAGTATTTCCAGTTATTTTTATGTCAGTGTGTCACAATTGTTCCATGGTCACCATTTTTAAGTGATTAATTACATAATTAATATAAATATCTAAAATGATAAAATTGACATCTTTTTATCTTTTTTTTTTTTTTGTCAGTGAAAGTTATATTTCTTATAAAATAACTATGGATCATAGGATTTGAACATCGAGTGTACTTTAAAAGCACACCAACTATTTCAGAAGTATACATCATTAAAGTACTATTTGTTCTTCTGATCCCTGAATGCTGTATTCTACCAACATAAGAAGCATTACATTTGTATTTCAATCATCCCATCATTCTGATTTCAGTGAAAGTATTACAGCACATTGCCTTGATGAAATTTACACTGTATGTTTTCTCTTATTCTTTGCCTGGTCCTAGATCTGAACTGGTAGGAGAGCAATGAAGGTAGAAAAATTAATGAAGTAATGAAGGTAGAAAAATAATGAAGGTAGAAAAAACTAAAAACATTAGTAGCAGAAAAATGCAACATGTAAAAAAAAACACATGTTGCTGCCTGTGATCAAAACACCCAACAGACAGCAAACTGCTGAAAAACTGTGAAGAAAGGATTCATTTGACTAATTAGATTCTAAAGTGTAGAGATCCAGCATAGCAAGTAGTGTACACTCTGGTCTTGGGCACTGGAGAAAAAAATGGGTACTTTAGGATGTGATTTATCTTAACCTTAACGTCCAAATTGGAGTTCTTTAATAGCCTATAGATCTCCAAAGGAAGCTTAAAGATTAGCCCAAATATGGATGTCCATATTGGCCTTCAGTTTGGCGAAACCAATCTCACACAAATCTCCACTGTAGGTGGGGATTGTGGAAACTCATATAATTATTTGCCAATAATAGGACAACATTTTCCAGGATGTCAATGTCACATGCAACTCTTTTCATGCTTTAACTGCAAAAGATTCCAGGTTGTTGAAATGCACTCAGATGTTAACAGATATTAACCAACAGCCACTTGTGAAACTGCAGGAGCTGTTGACTAGGTATGACCAGGAAACCTCTGAAGTACAGACATGTATCAACACAGACAACAACATACTGTAACATACAATTGACATTTGTTAAGTCTTTCCACAGGTAGCTTCTAAAGAACCATCTCTTAATCATCAGTTCTGTGGAATGGATATATAGCTTAAGGAGATGGACACTGTCAAACCTAAGTGCATATTTAGGAAGTAATAGTTTGACTATAAATACTTAAACACTTATTTTGTATACTTATTATATTTATTTACACTCTAAAAAGATATGAGCTACCTTGGTGGTATATGGGTGGGATTTATACCACCAAATGCAGAGAGTGTACATCATCACCTGACACTCCTTTTATGTTCAGCATAGAGAAATACTTTCTGTTAGAGTACCATCATTTTCATCCTATGTAGATATGCAAAACAAGTCAGTGAATTACTTCCCAGAAGTTCCTGTTTCTCTCCACCTGCTATAGAAGGAACTTGAGATGCACGGCTCAGGTTACTCCCATTTTGAATATCTGAAGTTGGAGCAATCAGCAATGCTAAGCACTCAGCTGCTGGTGCTCTGTAAAGCAAGCAGACCTACACCACCTGAAATAACTTCTAATCCACCTGAAAAGATGTTTAATTCAATATTCAATACAGTTTCTAAACACACTATATAACATTAAGCCAAAAATTTTGGTAATTCACATTTCTGCAACGATGTTCTAACACATCTCTACCAGGAAATCAGTACAGTCACTAAGAGAGCAGTAAGAAGCCCAGCATTAGCACTACACCCAAAGCACAAGAATGAATGTTATCCTTGCTCACTCCATTGTTGTGCCACAATCAAATTGACAAATTAATGTTTGTCAAATGGCTGAGCAACAATACTTTTTGTAAGTTAGAAATATGATACACAATTATGTATCTGCATAGATCTTCTTTCCCTTTTTGTAACGTAAATTCTTTGCTCTCACAGAAGTGAGACTTCCCAGTTGAATTTTAGGACCTTCACAGAGGTAACTTCATATATTTGAATTTGGAAATATACTTAAGTTTACTGTACATTAACACTTTTTGGTCATGTACAAAATAAAACAGCTTTAATAACATTAAATATACTAAGTGAAAAACATTTTCATCTCTCAACTTGCAGTATGATGCTTTGTCTGCTTCATGAAACTTTAATGACTATCAGGTTTATGGTACACACCGTACCAAATTCTGATCCCAAGAACACAGAAAGTGGGATTAAAAACAGAAAATTGCTGTGGAGTTAGGAGAACGGGAAACATTTTACAGCTGCTTTATCAATTTCATAGATGAAAAGGTCTCTATATTATGGCATTTCACTGTCTTTCCTATCAGTAGATATTTTTTCAATCAGTGTTTGGTGTGCTGTGCCATGTAACATCTTTAAGCTATGTAAGAGTACACTTGTGGCAATCTTCAAGCAGAGTAATTCACTACGTAAGTAGCGAATCACACTGTCATCATAAACTGCTTATACGTAACACAAGTCAGATAAACTTTATCAGAAAGGCTGGCTGAAACAATGCTCCGCCTTTTCACTGCACAGGCGTAGCTCATGCTTAGTTCAACACCTTCCTCCACCTACATACACAGACAGTGAAAACTCTCATGGAAACTACTTTCTAACCCACAGGGTTTGCCAGACGTAGGTCTCAGAGAAAATAAATGTCCACATGTCATCAGTTAAGTGTTGCTGCTGTTGTTGTTGAACTTGTTCCCTGATATTATTATTTGTCCGGTGCTGTTACCTTGAAATTAAAGCACATACTAAAACTAGAAATTTCCTATATATTAATTAGATCAACTTAATAATATGGTCCCAGATATTTGAACAAACCAAGAGTTATTTCTTGACACATATGCTGCAATATCATGTATTTATGTCAGCCCCAAACTCTTCAGGTTCACAGAACCACTTGTCATTACATGTCGAGGTAACACAAACAAGGGGCAAAGGAAGGCATATGCTTTTATAAATATAAAACAAAAAATAAAAGTGGGACTTTATATAGGAAACAGCACTTCAAGGTGTTTTCTGGTTCTACGTGATTTTTGTTTTTCATCAGTAGAACTACCCTGGATACACTTTCAAGAATGCAAGCCACCAAGAAATGATGCATTAGTGATAATGTAACACCAGGAACCCACAACTCTATACGTAGGGGGGTTCCTCTCCAGGACAGAAATTTCACTGTCGTGTGTTACACAGCCAGCTGCAAGGTAAGAGATGATCACAGTTGCCTTGCATGATTTTATGTGAAGATACCCTTATAAGATATTATTTATGTTATCTTATAAGATACTTTAGCTTATAAGATACTGTATCTTATAAAACACTATTATAAGATACATATTTATTTATGACTGTATGGTAATTTAAAGCTATGAGTTGACTTCCTAAATTTCATTCTCCTAAACTCTACTGGCAATATTTTATCTGTTTTTTGTGACCTTGTATTAGATATATTGGTAGCACTTACAAAATGCCTGACCATCAACAGCATATTACTTTGCAAATGTGGAAATTCTGTAATTTTTAAAACATTTTAAACTTTATTTCTGAATATTCTTTGGTTGGTAACTCCAAACTGCCATTCATTTTCAGCTCACAGACATGAACAGTACTAACCCATCTACATGCTGAATCCAATTTTGTATTTTAAAATTTCTTAACTGAATGTAAATAATGGAAACTTCTATTATTTCCATGGTAAATAAAGATCTTTGAGTATTCTTTAAAAAGCCTTGCAATTTTTACAATAGTTGAATCAGTGGATTGGTAAATCAGCTCTTTGTAGGTAACCAACTAAGAGCATATAACCTCTTCATTCAAATAAATATTTCCTAAAAAGTCAGTACTTTTATCCCTTACCTGCATTTTCTCCTTCTCACCTCTAGCACAAAGTTTTGTTTTTTTTTTTATATTCATTTTAGTACAGTTCCCTCCTCCCACCTCCCCCCCCCCAACCAAAAAAAAAAAAAAAAAAAAAAAAGATTTGCAGTTTTAGTTAATGTCTTAGGATTCTGCTTAGAGTAAAATATACTTATGGAATAAAAAGCATCTTTTTCTTTATATGTATAGGCACATATTGGAAGCCAGGAACCCAAACGACAAAATATCTACCAAACCATACATAGCTAAGAATTCATTGCCAGTGTTGTAAAATAATTTAATTCTAAATATAAGCTTTCATCTTAGTGATCCTCACACAGTTCTGGTCCACTGTTACACTGTACAGATACCGCCTAGTTCTATTCAAATGTATGGTTAAATCATACTTAGTATAGAAACTTTTAGATTTACCTGTACAGTTTCAAATTCAGAATGAGGATTTGAATTGTGCTCTGATTATATTTCAGAAAGAGTAGTGATAGAAAATGGAATTTTCTGGATAGCAAAATGGTCCATTCTACCTCAAAGAAAGCATTTAATTAATACTGTATTTTCCACGCACTAGGGGTGAGTAAAAAAAAATAGAAATAAAAATAAATAAATAAAGTGTATGAATGCTGGTTTCTGTGAAAAAAAAAAAAATATATATATATATATATATATGTTGGCTGCTAGATTTGAAACTGCCGACATACCTAAAATTACAGAAGTAATTAAAATAGAAAATAGGCATATTCCAACAAAGTCAGTACTGCTGTATTATGTCCCTTGTTATGTATGCACTTGAAAACTTTATAACATATGAGAGAGAAATCTAAATATAGAAAATCCAAGTAGTAGCAATACCTTCTATTTTCAGCCACGTTTTAATTTCTCATGGTGATCAGGACTTTATGGAAAGTATATGAAAAGTAGACTTATGATTATGAATTTGCACTCATTTGCATTAATAATATTGGGGAAAAAATGGAGTAGTATTCAAAATTTAAGAAGTAATGCATTCCCACTCAAAGAAATGATGGGCAAGGGGACACTTTACATAAGAAAAATTCTCAGTAAAATGTGTGAATCTTTAAACACTGCTTTCTCTGGTATCTACAAAAAATATTATTTTTCTTTTTACAAGAGAGTAGTTTGTCACCTTTATTTCTGACAAGTAATAAGTGAAAAAATACTTTAAGTTTAAATGAAACTGGATATCTATCCATTTCAAAGCTAATAATTTTATCCTCTGCTTCAGTTAAAATAAGGAAGTCCATCTTTTTAAAGAACTCTCTTTACACTTGCGCCTTCTATGTAAAATTAGGTAACTACATTTGTTCATGTTGCTCATGTCCATATTGGTCATTTCTGTCATTCTTCTCCATAAAACTTAAAAAGTACTAATCTGTAGTTTTTCTTGTCATAGTCCAGCTCTCTGGGGTAGTTGTCAATTCTTTAAATACTCTTCCTAAAGAAAAAAACTAAACACTTCTTCACCACACTCACAGTGTTTGGAATCATTTAAAAAATGGTAAGTATGAAGATGCTATGAAAAACACAAGTTTTTTGTTTGTGTAACTGTATTGACCTCTTATTTCTCTGTGTATTTCTAAATGAATCAGTAATATTCTGCTAATACAGCTTTTGCATAAATACCCAGTGAAAACAGCCTGAAAAAATCCCTAGTAACAGTTTATATGCCTGCTAATAAATGATAATTTAGCATTAAATAAAGTATATATGCTGAACAGTAATTGGATATGTTTTTGAGTAGGTTCACCTACTGCACAAATACAAGTTTAGGAAAAAGATGAACTTCAAAAGTTACAGAATCAAATTAAAATACAAAATTAAAAAATAAATACTACTGTTGAAAAGTGAATAAATAAACCTTCTCTTAAAATATGGCATTCATAAATTACACTACACTTTTTCTTAAAACTTCAGCTTCCTGACTTTTTAAGAGTATGTCTGATGTAGTACAACAACCAAAAGCAAAGAATGTGAAGCCAAACCAAGAGACAACAAAGTTAGTGAAACAAACATATGCCTTGTAACTTAAAAGCTAAGTGTTTTTCTGTATTGCAACCTAACAAATATGTTTTAATTGTTTTTTTTTTTTCATGAATACTATTAAATGTATTAGAGAAAATGTGGCACTAACAAAGCTAATTAGTTCATCTGGCACATCTAGTCTAGTGGTCTCAATTTGAAGATATATAGTCTGATAAAGCAAGCATACTTGAGCATACGCTTAAAATTGAAAGAAACAGCATACTGAAACAATTCTAACTAAAGTATTTTGCTGAGCTTTTAATTTTCCGTTATTCCCCTTTTCATCTGAAGAGCAATAAACTCTATAGCATTGAATAAACTATATATCACAACAAGAAAACATGATGCAATTTCTTCTTTTAAGTTTCTTCTACACAGTGCAACAATGGTTTTGTTAAGAGTATGGAACAGAAACTTTAATGTCCAAGTTCTGACAGATAAGAATTGTGAGAAAAGTAGACAAAGAATAAAATGTTTTTTCTTTTACTTGGATTTGTTTTACTGCTTCATCATCTGAAGTATATAAAGCAATCTGCTCCCGTATTTAAAATCTCAGTGGGTATATATGGACAAGGCATAATATAATTCCAAAAGAAAAAAAAATAAAAAAAGTATTTTTACTGATTTGTAATACCTGAAGTTTGGCTTTGTAACTCAATATCTATCTGGAAAAAAAAGTTAAACCCATTTGACTTGAAATAGTTCAGTGCAACCTGAATTAGTTCCATAAAGCTCAGGCAGCCAAATTCTGAATTTTGCAAGCAAGAAAAATTACATATAACTTCAAAAAAAAAAGAAAAAAAAAAAAGATTGAAGCCAAAATAAATTCCTATCTGCATATGATTAGGTCATATCCACAAAATTTTCATTTAAATAGTATTCACACTTTCTAAAACAAGTTCTGTATTTCCCAAGATCTTGATGAAACTTTGCTTACTGAGAAAGATTAAAAGATGAACAATAATAAATAGCAACCAGTGAAAGTACAACAAATAATACTAGTAAAGTTAATAATGAAATATTTTAGTTAGTATTCACCGTCATACTTAGAGTTGCCAAAAAAAAAAAAAAAGTATGACTACAGTGATCATGCTCACAGATCAGCAATAAGTAAAGGGTATGTTCTTTGCAGTGCCTAGGAAGATATATTTCAAATAATGAGGAACAATGGCATGATATAGTACCTTCCATTGCCCTTTTAAAGAAGACTTTACAACTTCCACAGGTAAGTACTCCATAGTGGCAACCAGAAGCCTCATCACCGCAGATGAGACAAATCTTCTGGGGTAGAGATTCAAAACTGTATTGAGAACTTTGGCTGGATTCTGTATCTGGCCTTCAAAAGAAAAAGAAGAGAAATGAAATATCCAGATTTTCAACGGTTAGCTACTTACCTGTATTAGTGAGCTTTATATTAACAGCCTCCTTTTTACATCTTAGGACAAGAAAAAAAAAAGGCAGGATTGCCTTTCAGCTTGAGGGTTTCTCTACACTAGGATAAAAGGCACATTAGCAACGTATGCCTGGTCATTAAAAAGGCAAGTAGTGATCAAAAAGCATAGTAGCATCTTAACCCATTTTAGATAAAAAGGGGACATTCTAGGAAACTCTTTATCAAAATGTTCATCTTCCTCTGATCAACAAGTCATGTGAGTAAAGTCATGCTGATTTATATATTTTCCTGAACACCGAATGGTACAGAGACAGAATAGAATCAAATAAAAGTCAATTGAATTTCAAAAGCCCCCCTTCACGTGGGAAATAACCAAGCTTTATCTCAGCTAGAAAAATCGTTAATAATTGGTTTGTTGCCTCCTGTTCAGTCGCAGCGTTCTGCTCAGTACCTAATTCTGATGAGCACATTGAGGTGATGAGTACTTCTGTATTTCTTACCAAGAAAAAATAAATAATAAATAAATAAATAAAAACAGGCTAATCTAGCTAATTATTATGTTTATAAAAATCCATATGTTTCTATGAAAACGATAGTTATTTTTGCAAATATTTCTAAGTAACACCTTGGCATCATAGTAAGCCGTGTTCATCGTAGTAAATTAATATAGATATTTAAAATGTTTCAGGGTTTTTTAGGTGTATTTAACTGCTTTTTCCTAAACCAGCAATAATGTTCTGAAGATTATTTAGGTATTTATAGATACTGACCACCTGTCAATTAAGAGAGGTGAACCTACTGCTCCTCCCTTCTGTGGAGCTGGTTACTATATTGCACAGTATGAAGCAATCATAACAAAAATGCCGCTTCTCTCGGAGAGTAACCGTGCCCAGATGAGCATCAGCTGCAAAATTAAAACCTTGGGTGCGTTCCCACCAGGACCGGGACACCCCAGCGCGCCCAGACAGCCCCAAATTAGACGTGCGGCCACGGCGGCCGTCTAAAATCTCCAGCGGGGCTCCGCTGAGTGCCGTTTTGTCCCCGTTCCTTCCCGGGCCGTCCCTTCGACCCCCTTCCGAGAGCGCCGTCGGGGGGCAGCGCCCCCCACCCCCTGCGGTGCCGCCGGCCTCCCGCCGCCGGCCGCCCTTACCGCACATAGCCGAGGTAGGGCGGGCAGAGCTGGGGCAAGCCCTCCTTCAGCACGGCCGCCGGGAAGCCCAGGGGTTGGTGCCCGTTGAGGCCCAGCGGCGGGTAGAGGCCCGGCGGCGCGGCGGAGGCCGAGGTGTAGGGGAGGCTGTCGGGCGGCACCGGCGGCCCGTAGGCTGCGGGCAGCAGGGAGGAGGCTTCGGTCTTGTAGAGGACGCACTCCAGCGAGGACTCCTGGGCGGCTCGGGGGGGCTGCAGGTAGTCGGCGGAGGCTGCCTTGCCTCCCAGGTACGGAGCGGGCAGCCCGACGGCCTCCTCCTTGATCTTCAGAGCGGGCTGGAGGTCGCCGTAGGCGAAGGGTCCCTCCTTGCCGTCGGCCGGCGGGTAGCCGTAATCCGCGAAATCCGGGGCGGGGGCGGAGGGCGAGGTGCGGGGCCCGAAGGCGCTGGCCTCGTACGCAGCCTCCACGTCCAGCAGCTGCCTGGTGCGGGAGGCCAGGTAGGCAGAGTTGAGCGGCAGGATGGGCACATGCAGGTAGTCCTGCCCCGGGCACGGTCCCGGTGCCGCTCCCGGTTCGTGCTCCGCCGCCGTCGGGGAGGCCGCCGGGGCCGAGGCCAGGCTCCCCCCGGAGCCTAAGCCCTGCTCCGGCCGGCGGCTGCCGGCGGGGAAGGGCCGCTCCTGGGGGGGCAGCGCCCCCAGCCCGGGGGCTTTGCCCCGGGGGGTCGCGGCGGGACCCTCGGTGCCCGGGGGCGGTTTAAGGGCGGCCGCCAGGGCGTCCCCCCCCGGCCAGAGCCGCGGAGGAGGCTGCGGGGGGCTGGCAGCCGGAGCCCCCGCAGCGCTTTCGGCCGATTTCGGCTCCGGGCCGCGGCTCATGGGGGCGCCGGGAGCCTCCGGGACCTCCGGCCCCAAGAAGGACCAGGCATGAGCCGCGGGGGTCAGGAAGGTGTCCAGGACGCTGTCCAGGGCGTCCTTATCAGGGAGGGAGCCGCTCCCCGGCCGGTACGAGAGGGAGTCCCGGTCCTCCTCCCCCGGCTGCCGTTGCTGCCGCCGCCGCTCTTCCTCCTCCTCTTCCTCCTCCTCCTCGTCGTCCTCCTCCTCCTCGTCGCTGCTCCTGGGGTAGAGCAGCCCGTCCAGGGCGATGTCGATGGCCTCCGCTTCTCCGCGGCCGGGGTGGCCCTGCAGCAGGACCGCCCCGTCTCGGGCGGACGAAGGCGCTCCGGGCTCCTTGGCCTTCACCTCGGTCATGCTGCCCGCCGCTCAGCCTCCGGCGCGGAGGCCCTCGGGGGGGAGGGAACGAGGGAGGCTCCCGGGGCGATGCAGCGGGGCCGGGCGGCTCCTCACATCCCGGACGGCGGCTGCCGCTCACATGGCGCTGCCTTCCGAGGGGGGGCAGCTCAGCCCCGGCCCCCCTCCATCACCAGCACCACCGCAAAGCCTTCCCGCCGTCGGGGACGGGGACGCCTTTGCCCTGCGGAGGGGAGAAGCCACTCAGCGCCAGTCTATGTGACACTCCCCTCACTGGACCCCCGCCTTGTTGCTCCCCCTGCCCTTACCGCCGGGGGGCTGCGGTGCCCGGGCCCGCCCCTCCCCGTGGCTGTCCCCCCCTCTCTTCTCCCCCGTTCTCCTCCTCTGTGGGGCTGCTCCGCGCTGCCTCCCCACGGGGGCTCGCCCGCCGCTGGTCCCCCCGCGGCTTTTCCCAGCCGCTCTGCCGGCGCCCTGGCCCCTCCTCTGCTCCGCCCGTCCTGTCCCTCCCATCGCCCGCCGGCCCCTCGCCCCTCTCCCCTCTCCTCGGGCCCGCTCCCTGGCTGCCCCCCACCCCTCCTCCCCGTCCCCACACTCGAAGGTGCCCCCTCCTCACGCTTCTCCGGTCCCCGGGCACAGGGCAGGCAGGTTGGGTGGTCGCTGTCTGGGGGCAGTGAGCAGGACAAGTTTTCCTTACTTGCCGTGTCCCCGGGATAGTCTTTCTGTTATCTTTCACCCTCCCTCTCATTGTCAATTTCAGAGGTAAGCTCTGCCCCAATTCCTCAAAGCCCCGCTGCTCACACCGGTACATCTTCCATGGTTCAGTAGTAAAGAAACCATGGCATTGTAAAGCACCTTATGTTACAGGACCTCCAGAGTACCCTCTACTATACACCAGAGAAAGCAAAAGGCTTTTAGAACAAAGTATTTGAAAAAATGGGGCATCTTTTGCTTCTAATACAATCCAGCCCAAATTACTTAAACCGAGGATCTGTCAGCAGCTACTAGCTGACTGGCTTTTTGTGTAAAATGCTGGGTCGGTGAAGGAACCTGCACAGCTTCATAAAGCTATTACTGATTCAAATACGTACACACCCACCCACATTGGTAAATTTTGCGTTATATAACAATCTCAGAAAAGAAAATTGTGTTAAAAGATACAGAGACTAAATTAGCCTAGGAGTAGTCTGTGGGACTTTGAGGAGAATCAGTATATTTCTGATTTGTAGAGAAATGTACACTGTTACATGCTTACTTGTGCTCTGATACTGGAACACACTTCTCTGAAAAGATCTTTTTCATAAACTCTTATCACTGTGTAATAGTTCCTTTTGTTGTTTTGCTTTCAAAATATTCCCAGACTAAACAGGACAGTTTATGGGGGAGGAAAAACACAACTTTTTGAAATTACTGCAGTGGTCAGAAAGCTAACATCAGAAATCATACAGGGCAAGTTTATAGAAGCAGTGGCTTCAAATAAACTTTATTCAGTGTGGTGTGTATGCTTTGGTTTATTCTTGGCAAAACATTACTGGGTGATAGACTACTTTGGAAATCTGCCTTTTGTTCCTTTAAGGAATAGTAATAAATTTGTCATTTTTCTTTTCCATTTTTAAAATATATATATATGTAAAAAAAAAAGAATTATTGTACTGTGATAATAGCTAACTTCTTAAAACTTGGATGTCACGTAGACACCTCTATGTATGTTCAGGAGGTTCAATAGTGTGATACATATCATACTTGCTCTGTGTAGGAATATTTCTCAAACAAGTATCTTATCCTGTTGATACTGTAAAGAACTGTGTGGCCAGCAAGTAGCAAGAACCAAAATGATGACCCTGAAAAGCCAATCAGCGGAATGCTCCCCGAAGACAATCTGGTTCTCTTATGGCATGACCCTACAACAAGCAATTAATTTGAAGTGCTTCTCTGGCTACCACATCACTGTTTTTATGCCTACAGTATTTCTCACTTCTTCCAAGCCTTCATTTTCTCAGAAGAGGCAGAAGTTCACCTCCAGCACCATTCATCTCCACACTGATTTTGGTTTTCCCCTGATGTTTTCATGTTTAGTCAGCTGGTTGTCATGCCTATTTATTCCCACTGTCTTCCTTTCTCATTTCCACTTCCCCAAATTTATGGCCTACCTCCTTACTCCAATGAAACGTGTTCTCAGGACTTGTTTCTTTACAGCAACTTCCCTCGTGCTGCTGCTTCGGGCCCAAGAGAGAGGCACAGATGGCAGGATTAAGGGTTCCTGAAGGGAAGGCAGGACTGTGTGCTTTCTGCAAGGCCAACTTGCTGCTGCTGCTGACTTCACTACTAAAAGTCTCCACTATCAGGTCTGTGTGAATACCTGAAAATTCATCAGAAATAAAGTCTTTATCAGTTGCATGATTTGTCTGAATGTTGGCAGGAGAATATTGTCCACACTTTTCTATTGCCCTTCCTAATTTCCTTTATGTGACCCAACAAATATACTCTTCTTTAATTGTAATGATTATGCTTAATTCTCACTGTTTAATGAAAACCTTTTGTGTTTTTTACCTTCAGAACATTTATAGGACTTTGGTTTATATCATTTGCATATAACTTCCATTAACTTTCTCTGGCAACTTTTGCTATTTTCTTTGTATTATTCTGTCTATAACCTTCACTCATTCCCTTTTGCTGTCAGACATTATCACATCATTTCAGGATGCTTTTCCTGATATTACTATGGTATCACAAGTTTTTCAGTAAGAACATTTGACAATATGCCTTGTGAAATGTATTGACATTATAGTGTTGTTGTCATTTATTCATTTTGATGTTTTGATTTATTTTGATATATATTTTCTTTTATTCATTTTGTTGTTGTGGCAATCACCATTATAGAAAAGCAGACTGATTTTCTTATGTCATTTCCCCAGAGTGAATAGATTTACACTTCAGGAAGGACCTATGAATGAAACTATGAAACATTGGAGGGTTTGATCAACACTGTTGCTTTTTTTTTTTTTTTTTGAAATTCAACCTGAATATGTTTGCCAGACCCTTCCAAATATTTTATATATATATATATAAATTTTTTTTTTTATTTTTTTTTATTTTTTTTTTTGCTTTTTTTGAAGAAGAAGAAGGAATGAGAAATGCTGTATGGGAAACATGATAAGCACAGCCTCCTCAGCTACCACATATGTCAAAATCACAAACCTTTTCTATGACCACCTTTTCTTAAAATGATCTTGAAGCATGGCCTGAAGGTCAACAAAGCCAGTTTTTATCAGCTCTATTTCTCAAACTGAAGTGTTTCATTTGTCTCTGGAGTGCTTCATATAAACAGCACCATAAAGTTAGTGACTTAGTGTTTAAATCTGGGAGTGGATAAGTTAATTACACTAAAAACTCTGAATTACTGTTGTAATCCCTTCAGACCTTTCTTATAGTGGTCACAACATTGTTCTGCACAGAACAGAGCTTAGAAGTTAAAAATAATATTTAATTTTTTTTCACTGTTAATCAATTCCATACAGTTTTATACTGCCATTTTTTAGGATATAATACAACCAAAACCATTAATAATAATAATAATAAATATTAAAAACAGAGGAAGAGAGAATATCTGCTACAAAAAAAGCTCATGTGCTCATGGTCCAGAAAGGGGAAAAAAACAAACAAACAAAAAACCCTTCCATCTTGTAGGAAAGGCTTAGAGGCTTCTCCTTATATCAGAGAAATGACATTTTTGTAAACTATACCTATATATATAGTAGCATTTTTCTATTCCTACTCTGACAAAATAAGCTATCTTTTCAACATTTAATCTAGAAGATGAAAAATAGTAGTGTCATGCAAACAACAATACATTCTGGGTATGTTACAGTTCTTAGCAATATATACTTCTGTAAATATTTAGAGCCCTAATTAGCCTACTAAATTCCTTTTAAATTAGGATACCAACTGACATTAAATATGCCTTTCTCTGAGATCATCAGTTTTGAAGTACCGGCTAAATAACGAGAGCATCTAACACTAGGGATGTGCTCCGATCATAAATGTTCACATCTGAGCCAGGTGATTAGACTTCAGTAGTCAGATAAGAGTCATAGATATCCGTGGAGACCATTCAATTCATCTTCTGGAGCTCTTCAGAGACACTTATGCATCATTATTAAAGATATAAAGGACTTCTGTGATCTGAAAAGCCAAGAACCTAATTTTTTGGCTTGGCAGTGCAATGTCTAGGATTGATACTTAAAATAAGAGGTCTGAATACAGTCCTAAATCCTTAAAATGCACTATCAATGTGCTCTACTATAATGACTAAAAACATTATAGGAACCGTTGTTTTGGAAACCATGCACTGTAAGCATCCTGTTTTTGTTTTGTTTTGTTTTGTTTCTTTAAGTAAGGGTCTACCACAAAGTACAAAGTAATTAATCTCTGTGATCTGTTATCAGGTGTTTTGTTAGCTTAAATTAAGCCATCAGATTTAAAAAAAAAAAAAAAAAAAAGCGCTAACAAAATGTGTTGGCTTACTAAATGCAAGGATGGCCTGAAACAAATACAAATGGGATCAGCAAACAGTGAGGTATGAGGGAAAGAAAGTAAACAATAGAGTTATAAAAGGAGATCAGGAAAAGGAAGGTAACCACAGTGCACATTACATTATTTCTTGCACACAGGCACTAAAGTTGCTGCAGGGATAATATTGATATGAGAGGTGAAGTGGGCTCTGAGACACTTTTATCTTTATAAATTGTCCAAAGGCGGGAAATAAATGTTCATTAAGTTGTATTCATGAAAGTAATAGCTGTTCCTGGGACAGAAGTCATATATTTTGTTATATTTCTTGTTAATTGTCTGTTTATACTTGGGCAAATGCTCACTAAATGGCAGAACGTTATATACTTGCAGCTAAGAAAATAAACAGGAGCATGAGAGGTGAGAAAAAAAGGAAAGCCAAGAGATGCTTTCTGATTTTATGCTGTACAGATGGTGCCATTTCTTGCTGGACATCATCCTCAAGACCTTTCTCAAATTATTTTGTCTTCTGGTTTTCAATGAGCGCATCCTTTCAGGTTGCTGAAAGGCATATATGTATTCCTCAAGGTCTAGCTAGGAGATCTTTACCCAAACCCAAAACATTCTTCAAAGTGGATTTGTTGCTGCATTATCTGGCCTTATGGAAAAGAAGTAAAGGCTGTTTTATATAAAATATAGTATTTAATTATTTGTATATGTAAAATACATATTCCAGCTGTACATGGACAACTGAACCCAGATCTGCTAGATGGGATGAGGTAAATCCCTTGCATTTATTCATGATAGCTACTACTGTATTTTAACAGGTCTTGTTTCCTGGCTGAACAGTAGGAAGTTGCAAACAATGATATGAAACAGATGTTAACATTTCTGTGAGTTAGAAAAAGATACTTACAATTCTTCTTAAGAAGTGTTAAAACTAATATCCTGCTTAAATTGTGAATGTTAAATAATCATAGAAAAGATTAAAACTGCCTAGAACCTCATGAAATTTACAAGTTTGTAAGTGAATTTGGAGATCCAAACTGGTGTGAAAAGATTCTCAACACAGAGATAAGGTGAGGACTGAACCTGAACTGTGACACCTCCTGAAGTATTTATAAACTGGCTGAAATGGAGCTGGCCTTGGAGCTGAGCTGCACTGTAAGTGGAAGTAGGCATGATTTTTAGTTTTGTGTAGCCATTGTTACCAACTGTAATTTGATAAAAAAAAGATATCATTCCTATGCAAATTAAAATTACCTCAATTTGGGTTAATTTCACATCTGCTTATTATATGCCAACATTCTTTTTACTGTTCCTACACACAGTTTAATTATTCACTGGGGACTTGGTTGTTCCAGGACATCTCAAAATTAACTCTTCAGCCATGTATATATATATATATTATATATGGCTGAATATTCCCAAACTCCTTTCAATTATCAATAAATTCCCAAAACCTTAGGTAAAAGGAATATATATCATTTCATGTGAAATATAGTATTCATCAGTAGCTTCATAGTTAGCCATTCCATGGTTAAATAGAAATGGCTAAATGACATCAAATCAAGCACATCAAAAATTATCTTCTAAGTTTCTTAACTTGATCTCATCCCCACTAGATAAATGCTGAAGCATTGATTAAATTTCTACCTGCTTTAAAACATATTTCCAGAGAGCTTTGATTCTTACTGGGTTCCAGGTGGTTGTCTTTACTCTTTACCTCTTGTGTTATGTGTTCTACGACCAGTTCCATCTATTCCTGGCAGCCAAGCCACACATCTTTCTGTGGACATACTCTCAAGCAGAGAAGCCCAAATCTGCTCCATTCTTGAGACACCTCCTTCACACACATACAGAACATTGCATTCAGCTCTGGGACTCCAGCACAAAAAGGACATATTAGAGTGAGTCCAGAAGTGGGACAGAAGGTTGATCAAGGGGTTGGAGCACCTCTCCTGTGAAGAGAGGCTGAGGGAGTTGGGGTTGTTCAGCCTGGAGAAGAGAAGGCTCCAGAGGGACCTTCACAACGGCCTTCCAGTACCTATGGTGGACTACAGAAAAGCTAGTGAGGGACTCTGTCAGGGGGTGCAGTGATAGGCTTTAAACTTAAAAAAAAAGAAAAAAAAAAAAAAAAAGAAAAAAAAAAGTAGATTTAGATTAGACATAAGTAGGCAATTCTTTACTGTGAAGGTGGTGAGGCCGTGGAACAGGTTGCCCAGATAAGCTGTGGATGCCCCATCCCTGGAGGTGTTGTTCAAGGCTGGGCTGGATGGGCCTTTGGGCAACCTGGTCTGGTGGGAAGTGTCCCTGCCCATGGCAGGGGGGTTGGAACTGGATGATCTTTAGGGTCCTTTCCAACCCAAACCATTCTGTGATTCTATGAAAATAGAATTTAAGGAGTTCATATTGTGCAATAGTTAATTACTTTTTTATTTGTGAATTACTTGCTTATCGAAAGCAGGTACATCTGCAAAATATCAGTTTTCCTAAAAATGTATAGAAACCTGTACATATACAAATATGGAGCTTCTTGTATATGGATAGTAATTTTGTACTTTCAACCAGATACACAATTTTACATCGGTAACAAGTTTTCATCTAAACATCCTTTCAATCTTTTAGTGTCATCATGGAATAAATTACTGTAGGAAAATAGTCCTTCAACTTTTGGTAAGTGTTGAAACAACTCTTATATTTCCCTCTGCTGTGTGCTCACATTCTCGGCTGGGCTTTGCAGATCATGTCTTGCAGTGTTCTCAGTCCTGACATTTAATGGAGCCAATTTTCTCACTAGATTAAATAATTTTAAGTAATAACTTTTGATTTATACAGTGTCATTTGAGGAAAACATTTATCAAGAGGAAAATTTACTTTGCCTTTTTCTAATTTTAAGAGGCCTAAGCTAAACAGTTTTTATGTCTTTAATTAATATCTCCAGAAATTATATTAGTTTATTAATGTTTAAACCCTCCTCAATCTTCATTTCTGGGCATATGATATAAATATAATCTATGCAGGAAGACAGGAGGCGTGCTTTATTGCTGCACAGCAAGAAGTGAAAGCATTCAAGAATAGCTGAGTTACCTGATTAAATTAAAAACAAATTATTATCTCATGATGTGGCAAGGTAACATTTTTCCATAAGTTATAAAGGACAAGACAGATTTTTCTAAGCAAATGTGTGTCACCAATTTAACTGTGTGGTGAAAACTAGAGTGCAGTGTGTGTGGATTAGCTGTGAGGGTGCCTGTGAGTTTGACAATTCTGCAATAGAAATGCTAGGATGTGATGGAAGGTGTCCTGCAATGTTAGAAGTAAGCAAAGTGCAAGGCAGAAATACTCCACCTTTTGAAAGATACAGTTCTATCCAGCTGATGTGTGGCAATAATGTTGAGTCTAAGTCTTGCCATTTGCTACTGAATTGGCCAGGCAGTAAAGAACCAAAATACATAATTCTGCATTTTTCACGAGATATTTGAATGCCATAAACTAGCCTGGCTGCATTAAATTCAATGAAGATATTCAACTTAGAAGCTGTCAGGGGACTGATATTTAATTTTTCCAGTTCTAAAGTTCTTCTAATGCATGCGCTTTAAGGATAATAAATGCCAAGTGGTTGGTTATGGAGAAGCCTGGAAGAATCTCAAGCATATACCTTTGAGTCTGGATACTTGTCTTGCTTTCACAGAGTCAGACAAAGCTGGTGTTTCACATCTGGCTGATTGAGAAGGGCTGAGTAATTCCAAATCCTCATGAAAGAGAGCATGACCCCATACTGAGAACAGCAAAAAGATGGTCAAGGAGCCCACAAGTGGAAATTTGCTGAAGGCTGTAATAAACCTCACTTTGCACTGTTACAGTGCTCAACTCTTGTACAGTTGTAGAGCTTAAATTGGGTCAGCAGGGCAACCCACACGGATGTGAAGGTAACACCTGGTTGCTCGATGGCATGAACACTAAATTCAGCAGCTTTTCATTTATTGATCATTGTTCAATAAAAGGAAGAGCCAGACTTAAGTCACAAGCCTGCTGGGTACGTGTTGGGACTTGTGATATTAAACAACAGAAAGTGAGGGGAGGATATAGCCATGAGATGTGATGGATGCTTGGCTTCCTAAGTGAATCAAAGTGACTTAAATCGCATCACAGAAATTTAAAACCACTACATAACCTTTGTAAATGAAATCAATAGTAGAACTTGTGCAGAATAAGAAAAACAAGAAGTGGCCATTTAAATGAAATGGTCAGAAGGCTATCTAAGCTATACTGGTATATATTCTGGATTTAAGAGGCTGAGAAAGTATTATTTACTACAGAGTAAAACCTTGAAATTACATAAATTATTTTTATGTTCACCTAAAAAGACCATTTGAGGATCAGTCCCTTAGCTGGACATGAAACACACACACAAGCACATGCACACACACACACACACACACACACACACACACACAAAGTTCTTTGTGTTTTATACTAACCCCAAAGAAGCAAATTTATTATTGTCAGTAAAGATCACAGACACTGTAACCCTTCATTTTGATAAACCCTGGCTAAAATATTCTTTCATCAACTTCTTTTGTTGCTGGTTCTGTGTTCACCTCTAGAGGTGTCCGTCATTGATGAGAGTCCCCAGTTCTGTTGTAAGAATTTGACAGAATAGAAAGGGTTCCCAAAAACTCTGTCAGACAAAAGGATTCAGTTTATCTCCCACATCACAGAAGATAAATGTTAAGGTTATAGTTTGATGTAGAAGTAAATACAGATACATGCAAGGAAGACATTCTGTTTTAATCACAACTCCGAGAGCCTGCTACAGCTGGTAATCACTCTGCCTTGAAATTAATCTCCAGATATGCTGGCTTTGAAAATTCAGCCATAAAGCATCTTTACAAAGATACTGTAGTTTGTTTTTCTCATGAATTCTTCTGCTGTATTTTTATTACCCTAAGCCAAAAAATAACAATTTCACTTGGAGAGGCTACTGTACTCACAGAGAAACATGAAAATTTAAAAGAAAAATTGCATAGTGTGGTGCTATTTATATTGTTAAATTTGCCGTAAAAGTAATCAAAAATTATAACTGGTCATGGAAAAATCACAGAATCATAGTGAGGTAGGAAGGGACCTCTGGATCTATCCCATCTAACCTCTGCGCAAGCAGGGACACCCAGAGCAGGCTGCCCAGGACCATGTCCAGAGAGCTCTTGAAAATCTCCAGGAAGGAGACCCCACAGCCTCTCTGGGCAATTTGTGCCAAGGCACTCCCACCTGCACAGTAATAAAGCACTTTTTGAAATAATAAGGGCAAAAGAGGTATCCTCAGGGTGGGGGAGGCAGGTGGCAGAAGGGCTGAAGGAATCAAAGAAATAAAAGGTGAAGGCCTGGCAATAGCACCAATTTCCTGATTGCATTTTGGGTGATGGCAGTAACCTCCACAGCAGAGGCAAGCTTGGTCAGCTTTGCTTTGTATTAACCTGTTACTTGTATTTTTTCTTCATTACTGACTCATAATAAATCTCATGTAAATCCAGATTTGCTAGATTTCTGTAAAATCTTCAATAAATTGCCCACCAAAAAGCTGCTAACATCAGCATGCAAATCTGAATAGGTTAGATAAAAAATCTGCCAGAGAGAGGATGTAAACTCAAGATTCCTAACAGAAAATACTAATTGATAAATTAATAGGATATTTCATCAAAACTATTGGACGTCAACAGAAAAAAGTGGATGAGGATGAATAATTTTAATATAAAATATTTTTATAAATTATATATATTTTACAAAGCTATCTCTCTCTATAACTTTATACATCATTTTATCTATATAACTATATAGAAAGCTATCTGTATATCTATACAGATAAAAATATATTTGTATTTATATAATTTACATAAACATATTTATAACTTTTATAAAAACATGAGAAAAAACATGAGAAAAAAAATATTACCTGGATTTGGGGGATGTTACTAGTACCGTGGCTCTACCTAGTCATGTACAAGCTGTATCATTTCTACCTGAGATGGGAGAAAATTTCCCTCCTACTAGTTCAGAGTATGTGAGTAGCACACACCAATTAAAAGCCTTAACATTTACTAGCATAACAGGAAACCTTTAAGGTCCGAAAAAGTCTATCTTATCTGACTTCATATCTATGTTTTTATGTTCATACTTTTTTTTTTTTTTTAATCAGTAAACAGTTTCTTTTCCCCTAGTCTTTAACCTTAGATTTTCTTGCACAATGATTGTATCATTGATTATGCTTTACGATTTTTTTCAGCATGTTTGCTTTCAGAGCTCACTACTCTTTCTCTTATCTTTCAAACTCCAGTATTCAATTCTGGTTTTTAATTAATGAAAAATCATCACCGATGTATTTGTACAGAGGTTCCCCATCACAACAGATGGAAAATAAGAAGCATGATGAGACACTGATGCTTTTAATGTGACAGTTACGTAAGTCACCCATACCCTGGAAAATGAAGTACTGAGATTTCTGGGATAACATGCATGATGCTGTTTACAAAACACATTCATTTCCATGTGTCTAGATATGTGAACACTTTTACAAGAATATGGGGAAAATGTACAGGACCAAAACAACCATGTCTGATCCAAAAGGAAATATGAATTGGAACTGCAGCTTATTGCTTTGGGACTCACTATGAAATCAATGCAAAAGCAGGTCTTGAGTAGGCAAATAATAAATACAAAATCAAAATAGAAAAGAATACTGGGATATTTAGCTGCCTCTCTTAGACTGATACATTTAACATGTTCTCTGTTACTAATGCAGGACTTCGCTCATCAGAAAATGCTTCTATCTCTGGTATAAAACTCAGTAAATGTTCCAAAGCATTAGCAGTAGTTCAGAAGGGATACGGAGAATGTTCTATTTCACCAGAACATTAAAAAGCTTTCAAACAGAACTGAATGCAATTACCCAAATAAGAAACAGGTCATAGCACTAGAACTGTTGTTCTGACCCATGCAAAAGCAGTGAGGGGGAGTTTAAAGGGTGATTGATAATAAAGATGTGACATATGACTCATTAGATATGTGCACTGTACAGGAGGGAGCCTGACAGAAAAAAACAAAAGTAATGTTTAAGGAGAAAATTTAAAATGTAAATTAAATTTGAAGTTATTTTATACATATTTATTGCTCTTGGGCCTTGCACAATCAAGAATGCAAGAAATACGAGGACAGGGAGTAAGCAATAGAGACATAGTTTAATCTACTGTAATAATAAAGAAATGTAGTAAAGTAGTAAAGAAAGAGCAGATGAAGTTTTTCCTTGTTTTACTTTCAGCCTAGTGACAGGTCAGTGGAGACCAAGGTCTGAGTTTTAAATTTATGTAAGTTTGTAGCAATTCTGAAGTGACAAAAGCTTTTTTTTTTTTTTTTTTTTTTTTTTTTTTAGGACAAACATATTTTAAAAAGAGAATAAATTGGTCACATGTAGTTCATATAGAAGATGTTTGTTTCAAAAATAAATGAGTCCTTAGGTTTCTTTTCAAGTTTAATTGTGTAAAGCCTTTGTTGCACCTCACCCACTTGGAGATGTGGGAAAGCTACTTTCCAATTATTGAAATGTAACGCAAAGATCGACAGTGATGTGGCAGGGACAATACACTTTGAAGAAATACATGTACTGTAATATAAATCATTCTTACTTTTTGAGGGATTTTCTGGGTGGGTTACTCTTAAAGGTTATTTTAAGTTTATTCATCAAGGGAAAAAAAGAAAATGGAGAGAAAAAATTAAAAAATAGGAATAGGAAAAGGAAAAGGAAAAGGAAAAGGAAAAGAACAAGTAACAAGAAGTGGTCTGCCCAAACTGGTAGCAGATCCAAAATATTCTACCAGAGGATACTGGGAGTTGAATATGTCGACTGAGCTCCAAGAAACTCCCACAAACTGGAAAATTTTCCAAATGCTTTTGCTATCTCCATATGGAAGGGTGAATGTCCCATCAGAACTTGTGTACAATTTCTTTTCATCTGGGCTGGAATAAAGATGTGATGAAAAAAACAGGAAGATGCAGTGGTGAATTAAAACCAAACCCAAGACTACCTTATAAATAACACAACAAACATAACATAACATAACATAACATAACATAACATAACATAACATAACATAACATAACATAACATAACATAACATAACATAACATAACATATAACATCTTAAAAATCTGAATGATTTTGTCTTCATGGGATGCCCTGCCTTAAGGACTTGTGTTTTGCTGAATCTTTCATTTGAAGATGGATGAAAAACAAAGGAGCAGGTTCTCACACAGACATACAAACAATCCAGCCCAAATCTGATTAAAGTGTGTGTATGAAATGGTCCTCAAACTGGCAGGAAAATATTGGACATCTTCTGCAAGAATTCTGACCTTGTAAGATGCAGCCCTGCATGGATGGAAGAAGCCCATATAACAAGCCTGAGGCTGTCTATCTGTCTGTCTATCTGGGAAGGAGTTCTGTGAAAAAAGACCCAGGGTTCTGTGGAATGACAAATTAAACAGGAGCCAGAAATGTACCCTTGAAGCAATGAAGGTCAACATCATCTTGGGCTGTATTAGAGTGCAGCCAGCATATCAAAGGAAGTGATCCGTCCCCTTGCCCTGGTGAGACACGTCTGGAGTGTTGTCTCTAGTTATGGTTGTTGTCACCCAAGTGAGACATGGACATGCCAGAGTAAGTCCAGTGGAGGTCACCACACTGGACAGGGGGCTGAAGCACAGGGCATACAAAAAGAGACTGAGAAAGCTTTTTTTTATTTATTTTTTTAACCTGGAAGACAGAAACCAAAGTGATAACCCTATGGCTGCCTACAAATACCTGATCAGAGGACACCAAGAAGACAGAGACAAACTACTTGGAGGTACAGTGTGGTAGGAAGAGAGGCTATGGACAAGAATTAGAACATGAGAAATTTAAGTTAGTCTTATTTTTAGATACGAGGATGGTTGAATATCAGAACAGTTTGCTCACAGAAGCTCTAGGAACACCATCCTTGGAGGTGTTCAAAACTCAGCTGGACAAGTTGAAGAGACTGGACCAAAATGACTTCCAGAGGTGCCTTTCAACCTAAATTACTCATTGATCTTGGGCTTCTGTGGCAACTTAGCTTATAATAAGTGGGGATGGCTAGACATAGATAGAGATAAATGAAAGCTAGAATTTCTTTAAATAAATCCATACAATGTATGCATATGTAGCATATATAGACAATTTATATGTATGAACATACAGTACATATATTTAGGTTACACATGTGGATATACATTCTAGGATAGGTAGAATTGAAATATCTTACAAAGGCAATTGTCCCAGTATCACTTTAATATAGAATGCTTTGGTCTGCACTGTGTAAAGCAAGTCTATAACAGATAGACTGTTATTTCAGATAAAGGGCTTCTGTGCTGAGTTGAAGCATTGAGAGCAAAACATTCTAGTTACCAAATAGAGGAAAATAGATTGGGCTGTAGTGAAAGGTTAATCGGCTGATCAGTCATGATCCATCTAAGCTGTGGGGTTCAGAATAATCTTGCACGTTCTTTTGTCTGCTCTAGAAACATCTTGAGTTCATGTTATAAGGAGATCATGTACCCTTTTTTCTATTTGAAAAAAAATGGGAATGTGGGCAGAGAGAGAGCCACAATATGATTCAGAAACTGGGAGTGAGAGACATACCATGGCATGCATCCACCCTGCAGTTTTAATACATGAATACAAGTGCCAAAATTGCCAGGTCTAAGTCACCATAATGGACATATGTGACTGAAGACAGGCCTGGACTTCCTGGTGGTATTGGCACTAAGAGAATTTGTGGGAAGATGTAAAATAAGCCCAGAAACTTCATTTCACTTCAAAGTTTTATTAGAGTGCTTATGGTAGGTTTAATAATAGGGCTGATTTCTAAGGTAGAAATCTATTCCTGATATTTTCATAGAATCATAGAATATCTCAAGTTGGAAGGGACACATAATGATCAACATAATGATCATCGAGTCCAACTCCTGGCACCACAGAGGTCTACCCAAAAATTCAGACCATATGGCTAAAAGCACAGTCCAAATGCTTCTTAAACTCTGACAGGCTTGGTGCAGTAACTACGTCCCTGGGGAGCCTGTTCCAGTGTGCAACAACTCTCTCGGTGAAGAACCTCTTCCTGATGTCCAACCTGAACTTCCCCTGTCACAGCTTGACACCGTTCCCACAGGTCTGATCACTGGTCACTAAAGAGAATAGATTGGTGCCTGCCCCTCCACTCCCCCTCGTGAGGATCTGCAATGAGGTCTCTCCTCAGCCTCCTCTTTTCCAGGCTGAACAGGCCAATTGACCTCAGCCACTCCTCATACGTCTTTGCGTCTAGGCCCTCCACCATCTTTGTAGCCCTTCTCTGGACATTTTCCAATAGTTTCATGTCCTTTTTGTACTGTGGTGCCCAGAACTGCACACAGTACTCGAGGTGAGGCTGCACCAGTGCAGAGTAGAGCAGAACAATCTCTTCCCTTGACCGACTAGCAATGCTGTGCTTGAGGCACCCCAGGGTACAGTAGGCCCTCCTGGCTACCAGGGCACACTGCTGGCTCATGTTCAGCTTGCCATCAACCACAACCCCCAGATCCTTCTCTGGGGGACTACTCTCCAGCGTCTCATCACTCAGTTTGTACGTATAGCCAGGGATGCCCCATCCCAGGTGCAGGGCCTGGCCATTGCTCTTGTTAAACTTCATATTGTTGGCGATTGCTCAGCTCCGATCTGTCCAGATCTCCCTGAAAGGCCTTTCCACCTTCCACAGAGTCAACAACTCCTCCCAAAGTTTTTTTCACATTAACATCTGCTGGTCTGGCCTTATTTTTCCTCATTCTGTCTGTCCTGGAGTACTCTAGTGGCACCTTCATTGAATCTATACTCACTGATTCTGACCTGGCTATCTTTCCAAAATGTGCCACAGCATTTATGTACATTTGTAGATGCTGAATTATTATTTGCTTTTGTGTGTTTGAAGTTAGCTGTCACAAGAGGAGTTTTCATCTGTTCCTTTGATTCTCTTATCCCTGAAAAAAAAAAAAAATAAATAAAAATAAAAATACTGAGTGCTTCTTTTTATTTTAAAAACATCTCTGGGTTAAAAATAAATAAATAAATAGAAATAGAAATACCTTTTCAATAATACATGTTGCGCATGATTTGGTAGGCAAAAAGAAATATTCAATTTTCTATTAAAAAAAAAAAAAAAGTATAGGTATATCTAAGAGAGAAACACTAGGGAGAGGAAAAACAGACCTCAAGATGTCAAAAAAAAGAAATAGATCTATCAATGCATAACCAGAAAGATCCTGTTTTTCTTCTGACTTCAGAATGAATGGTGCTCAATCAAATTCTGCTGGCTGAGTCTGGCTATTCTGGTCAAACCAAATGCCCTGGTTTCACTCTGCATTGTTCAAAATCTATGAGCCATCCACATGCTGAAGATTCTTATACAGAGAGAATTAGACCTAATGATAAAATTATGGAGCTGTTTTTTCCTGCTTTGTTGAATGATAAAAGGGTCACCAACTTACGATATGACTGGGAGGAAAGTTCACAGCTCTTCCCTTTCCCAGAATAGAAGAGTGCTGGGAAATTAAGAACTTTAAATTATTTATGTATATAAATCATCCCCATTGTTTTTCCATATATTGCTACTTAGTTATTGTTTACATTTTTGAAAAGTTACACAGGTGATTCTAAGAATGATCCACTATAAAACTCCCCTAAATATTAGTTTGAAATGTTACATAGAGAAATAAATGACTTGGCAAAGTATTGAATAGTATTACCAGATAATAAGATTTTTTTCAGAAAAAGGTTCTTGTCATTTTTAATGATTCTTACCTTTTTCATTTAATTTTAATTAGTTCCCAAAGTGAAAAATACTGTATATATCTTTTCCTTTTTAATGTTTATATTAGAGTTTATTGTGGCATAAGAGGCAGTTTAGTTCTGCTTTCTTTTCTTTTGCCAAAGGAAATAGCTGGGATTTTTTTCTTCTTTTGCTTCTTCTTCATACAGATGACCTGCTTTTGCTGTTGCAAACTTCTCTAAGTCAAAATGTATGCTAGAGAACAGAGTTTTTTTCTGCTTGCAAGAGTGCATGACAGAAAACATCAAAAAACAAACAAACAAATAAACAAAAAAGTTTTTTACGAACTAAGGTTGGGCTGCACATATATAAAGATCAGCAAACATATCACTGAACAGGCTATGTTTTCCCCTTCATAAGATCTTGTGTTATCTGTAAGGTCTTAAAATGCTTAAAGATAAAAACAGTATTAAGTTTCATGCAAACTGCTTCCTTTCAGTCATGGCCATAGGACATTTCAGTTCTCAGGACTACTGCCTGTGCCTCAGCTCCTGTGTAAGATCTCTGAGGGCTAGATATTTGCACAAAATAGACCTCAAAGTAAAGAGATGATTTATTTGTCTACACTTTCCCTGGGAGGAAGATTCCATAATGTGCAATGTCAGCTGGTACACACCATCTTCCTGAATCCCTTGCTTCATCTCATGGACCGTAGGACCTTCCAAAGCTTAGAGATTAAATGCTTTTTCAGTCTGCTATTTCTTTCATTCTGCTAGCCACTTGAAAAATAACCTGATTAGAACTGCAGACAAAAAATAAATAAAACAAACTAACTAAATTATGCTCACAGTAGAAGCTGTGGAAGTCATTTGTTGACTAATCATAGCCATTTCTGTGGTTTGTCTGTTTGTGTAATTATAAGAATATGTAGGTGTTTTGAACACAGAAGATAAAAATGAGCCTGTCTGGTTTTCCAGTTTTGAATCTGAGAGAAGTAGGTTGGAAGTCATTAAAAGTTATTGTTTTTTTCCATATGTACATCTGACCAAAATGATGATCTATTGGTTTTAGCAACTTTTCCATAAATCCCATCTGACTCATCCTCTCATCTGATAAATGAGACAATCCTGGTAAGTAGGTCTTTTATTACAGGAGCTCAAATCTTCAAAAGACTGGTGTGTGGCAAAACTGATCAATTATATCTGTTCCTGCCCTCATCTCTTGTTAGTCATAAAAGTAAAATTTGAGTGTATCAAAGATACGCTCTTTACAATCTAAATATTATGTCCCTGCCTAGTTATTTCTTTTTCTTTACAGCCTAGTGATTTATTTTTTTTACATTGATTTAGGTTTGGTATTTAAGGTTGATCTTACAGTTTTACTTTCTGCATTGTAAAATATATAACTGTCATTTGCAGGCTGGGCAGTGTGCTATGAGCTTCAGCTAAAATGCTGTGTAGCCACCTGTCAGATCTTCTATGGGTGGGACGCTGGGTTAGCTTGTTATCCACAGATAAGATAACAAGCAGGGGAAGAATACCGAGTGAGTGCAGTTTGGTTCTGCAGGAGTACTACTAGGTACGTCAGCATGAAGCCCAAGCTCATGAACCCTCCCAGGACTTACACAGCCCCTCACAAGAATTACAGTTTTGGTAATTGAGTATAAAAGATATTATTGCTGATGGAGGGGAACTTGGGGTTTCAGCAGGTAGAAATCCCTCTCTCCTATGTGGGTATAGTAACAATAACTGGAAAAGTTCTCACCTGTCTGCTCCTGTGTTTCAGTGCCCCAGACCCTTGCCAAGCAAGGTGTAAGCCCACACATCTCTTAGTACTGTAAGAAACCAGGCTTCATTAGTTATCTGAGTGTAAACAGCACACCATCATGGTGTTAAGATCTAGCATACTCAGCAGTAGCTAGTCACCAACCCTGGCTGTCTTGTCAGCCTTTCCTCTCTTATCTTCAGTATAACTGCCAACAAGTTGGTAGATTGTGCTAGTTTGAGTACACCTACACAAGTTGTAGTCATACTACACACAGAATGAACACATACACAAAGTAGGGCTAGATGCCCTCATTGATTTCCACCAACCAGAAAAGCAATATATCCTTGTCTTATTCACATATAAGGGGAAATAAATGTCTAGGTATGGTTAAGTTTACTGTTTGGAGAGTTTGGCAGGCTATGTTTTGTGATTTTGGAGACTGGAATTTTCAGGGGGACCATTATTCATCAAAATGTGTGAGGAGCAGCTCTTATTTTTCAGGTTAAAAAATATGGTATGTTTTCGTCTGTTGTATTGAAGAGCATTTTCTTTTTTTTTTTCTGGATGGCAACTTAGTGTGCCAAACTCTTGGGATCTGATAACATTAACTGAGAGATTGAATAAGACAGCTAGGTAGGAAATGAAGTTATAAATATTTGCAAGGTACATATTTGCAAGTAAGAGCAATGCTGACTGTTTTGGAAGTGAGGTAGGCAATACACATACAATGAAGTATTCTGTTTTCTTAATGGAGCGTTGCACAGATAGAAATCAAATCACCCATCCCCACTTTACTATCTTTGCACCCATCAGTCCAGGTCACTCATATTTTCACTCCATTTTGAGAAACAGAATGAAACAAAACAATATGATTGCTGTTAACCAGGTCATGCCTTCATCTTTGTGCATGCTGGCACATCAGTATCACTCTGATACTCAGCTCAAGCCAATTTGAACAAAATATTTAGTTGCATCACAATATATTTCTCATTTAAATGGGGGAGGGTGGGGAGGAGGGGGAGGGGAGGTTTTTATTATTAACTGAAAGAGTCCCAAAAAGCATAGTAAAAGCCCAAACACCTACAAACGTATTAAGTCCACATACAGACTCCTTCATCACATCCTGCCATGCAACATCCCCATTTTGTGAACATTCTCATATCAGAGCGCCTCCATAATTCTCACCCTACCTTTTTATTTATGTATTTATTTATTTACAGGTTGTCCTCCTATTTTGATTAAAGCTGTTGGATTGACTTGCACTTGCTTTCTTTTCTAGTGCTGGCCTGAGCAGGGGATCTGATCCTAACAGTGACCAAACAGTCTCTGCTTGCAAGAGACTAGGCCAAGTTTTAGACAGGTTTGCCTTCAGTTTGCTCTTCAAAATTTAGAAGTGCTTCCTCATACTACTTACTTTCTTACCTCACACAGCTCATTTGCTGAATATTTGGATCTTGTATTCTGATGATAATGTCCTATGCCACTCTCATGGACAAAAATCTTTATTGTTTATTATTATTATTATTACCACTCATTCTTTATTTCACTGTTCAGTCTTCCTGTAACCTCAGAATAAGGTTTTCCCTTGTCATTACCTGCTCCAGTAGAATATTGTTCCCATAAAAACAATAGCAATTAGTAGTGTTATGGCCTAGCTTTCATAAAAAGAGATCAGAAGTACTTTGGAAAATGTGAAAAGGGGACTGAATTTTGTAGGAAGGAAAATAGGGAAAAGAGTGATTTTCAAGTTTTATTCTTCTCTACCACCACAGAGAAACTCCACTGAAGATGATTTGGAGTGAAGGTTATCATTTACTCTATATATTAATAGCACACAAATCACCACCAAGTGCTGCTGCGTATGGTAGTACCTTCTTCTGAGAGGGGAAGAGGACTTTTTTCTTTCCTTCTTTCTCTTTTACATGGTCTTTAGGCTGGTGCTTTTCTCACCTTTATAGCAGCAATTAGCAGCTAGTCCTAGTTGCCTTTGGATTTCATGCAATTTTGCAGACACCAAAAGTGATTTCCAACACGTATTCTCAGTATGAAATGATAAGGAAAGCATGTAGGTAGAGAAAAGAGTTTGAGGAGGTGAGTCATAAACCTGACTGGGCTCCAGATTCTTTTCTCCTATTCTGATAGAGAAGGGTATGACAAAAGTTAGGGAGTGAGATTAAAAACTGTGAGGATTATGCTGCCTAACAACATAAGACATGTTGCTGTTTGCCTCTTTTAAGTATCTTTTCCTTCTTAGGTCAGCCCTTGGCATGTGCCTTTTCAGGGTTGTGCCTGCATATGAACATGAGGATTAGACACATGGCTTGTACTTCACTATTTTCTCTGCTATGTAACTGTGATCAGATTATTATCCCAAATAGCATTGTAAAATGAACATATGGTTCCTTCTGTGCTGTGTGCACGATGGAGCATGGGCACAGGTTGCCCAGAGAGGCTCTGGGGTCTCCTCCTTGAAGATCTTCAATAGCTGCATGGTCCTGGGCAGCCTGCTCTGGTTGTCCCTGCTTGAGCAGGGGTTGGACCAGATGGACCCAGAGGTCTCTTCCCACCTCCGCTATTCTGTGATTCTGATGCTATGATTCTGTGAAGGCTCGTGGAGAAAAAGTTGACAATGTCATCTCATGCACAATACATACAAAAATCATTGCTTTTTACAAAACCAAGTGTTATTCCAAGTGGTCTTTCCTGCCTTTTTACATTCTCCTTGTCCACAGGTTGTGTGTCTTGCAACACAATTAGTATAAAACATTTGTTTACATTTGGTACTATCCAGATCATATCTTCTGCCTAGCTGATACTGTCATTCTTCAAAGAATGGGTAAATTCCAAAACAACACCCAGAGTAAAGATAAAATCTGAACTCTACTCTGAAACTGTCCCCATGGCTCTCTGCTGTCTTCTTAGAAGCCTGAAAATGCCATTTGGTCTCTGTCGTTTATGTACTTTTCCATTTGGCAGAAGAATGATGTGAAGCACTGGCCAAGCTGGCTTTGTTTCATTTGAGTGCTTGTTTATGCACTAACAACACTGATCATGTCAGCATGGCTTTAAGAATAGTGTTTGCTAACTCGTTCTGGCTTTGAAACAACAGCTCATAAAACACTAGTGTTTCATAAACTTGTATTTCCTCATTCAGCAATAGAGTGGGTATAGTGCTAACATTTTAAAAACAGGACACTCCTCACTAAACTACAGTGTTGAGGAAAATCTGATGAATTCTCAAAATTTTTTATTAGTTTTATAAAATTTTTATAAATTTTTATTTTTATATAAATAATAAATAATAACTTATTTATATACATTTATATAGCTCCAGGATAGTTGCATATCTTTTGTCCACTCTTCCAAGAATGCAAAAAATACCAGCCCAAGGAAGACTATTGTTACGAAATATCATTAATAAAAATAAATATATTATTTGTAAGAGTTTGGAGTTAAATTTGCTATTTAATTGAAAGATATTATTAATATTTAATTACTATCTTTGAAAGTGTCAAGATATAACCTTACTCCTCGACTGATTGTCTGCTTGTTCATGTTTTCACAGGACAATAACATTTACATACTTACTTTCATTACCTTAACCTTTACCGTTTATTACCTATATAACAACAGTGCAATAGGACAGTCTTCAGCCAGAAAGGTAGGGAAACATTCTTTAAATTTAAGCAAACAGAGTGACACTGAAATATGTGATTTTTTTTATTTTTTTTTCCATTATTGAACTAAATCAGGGCCTTAGGAAGAATTCTTTTTTTTTTTTTTTTTCCTGTTATTTTAAATTGTTGAGTGATCCACATTTATGCTCTTATTTTATTTGTTTTGCCTTACAGTAAGTGTAATACCAAAACAAAAAGAGGATATTCCTTTATATGTCAGAGGGAGGTGAAGGGAGGGGAGTGAACAGAACACTTGATCAATTTAAAATAGTCTTCTGTTTAAATGTTGCCATACTATTTAGACTGGACTTTTTGACGTAGAGCTTCATTAGCAGTGTCTGTAAGAATTTTTAGATCAGCAAGTATGCTCTGCATAGATTCTTAATGGCTAATATGCATTTTTGCAAGCAAAGATAGGATGAACTAACAGAAGATCATCATAAAATATCATGATAATTTTACTCTCATGTATTCATCCAACAAAAATATGGCAGCTCTAAAAAAAAAACGTTCCTGGACAGTAAATTTATGGATGTATGCACCTTAACTGAACAGTCGTTTCTCTCTGTTAATTTTCTCATCTTCTTAGAAAATGAGGTGTTAGGTTGTGAACTTTTTGTCACACTACAGAAGTGAAATCAGAATTTGTTCTTTTCCACTAATGAGGTTTGTAACCCTCCAATATTCAGTATCAAGTCTTTGAGCACTATTGCCAATTGGTATTTTAATAAATCAAAAAGAAGTGGCAGCCTGTACTTCTGTATAGTGTTGGGAATGAGAGTGTACAAAATCTTCACACAAGAGTATAAAGCAAGTATTAGTCTGACACACTGCTCCTGCTCCAGAATGTTACCAGAAGCAGTCCACAAAACATCTCTGAAGTGGTGTGGACAGACATGGTGATGGTACCTGTAAATTATGTGAACCATGGTCTGAAAGCATTTGGTGGGGTCCTAGTCTTATAAGAAGGTATCTACTGGTGGGGACAAGCCTAGTGCAGAGGGGGAGATGCTATGTGTGGCTTTCTTTTGCTGTTTAAGTGAGGCTTAGGGATTGCAGGGATCTAGGAGGCTGCTGACAGGGTACTGACAGATAGTGTGGCTGTTCATGTGGCAGGGCATGTTTGTTATTTGTGAAGCAGAGTTGTTGCACTGTGTCTATGTTCTCTTGGTCTTCTGTGAACAACTTGAAGAACTTTTTGAACCTTTTTGAGGAACTTCAGGGTGTTCAGAGAGGCTACTGAGATGATGAGGGATTGTAGGCCTTGCCTTGTGAGGAGTCACTGGGGGCTTGGTCAGGGCTCGGTCAGCCTGGAGCAGAGACAGGTTTTGGGGGTGACTTAACAGTAGACTGAAAATAACAGAGTTTTCCAAGACAGAGAGAGTCTCTTATGTGGTAAGAGAACAAGAGACTATGTTCTTATTCCAGACAGGAGGGGTACTGACTGGATATAAGTGCATAACTCTACTCTCACTTTTACAGTGAGAGTAGAGTTATGCACTGGAAGAGGTTGCTCAAAGATGTTTTGCAGTCCGCATCCTTGGAGGTTTTCAAGGCCTAACTAGAAAAAGCCCTGAGCAACCTGTTTTGCAACCTGTTATAGCAACCAGCTTTGAGCAGGAAGTTGGACTACAGACCTTCTAAAGCACTTTCCAACTTGAATTAGCCTGTGGTCCTAAAAATGCATCTCTTGCAAAATCTCACTAATGCTGTTAACATTTTTCATGTGTGCAAGGGCATATTCATATTTCAAATGAGAGAGTACCACACCTAGTGTCTTCCAGACCTGGGATTAGGAAATAAAACACAGAATGTGGCTTTTTTTTTTTTTTTTTAAGATGAAAGTGGCAGTTGGGTTCACAAGGATGAAGTTATAATAGCATAATAGATATATAAGTATATGTTATATATTATATCAGCAGCATAATAGAACAGAAATCTATATTAAAGAATTAAAGTATATTGAAGAGACAGACCACAGTTTAACTTGCTCAGACCATAGTCTGTTCTCCAAACTGAAACAGTATGTTTGCAAACACAACCCTGAATAGTTTGGAAAGAATTTCTATTTTCTTCTCAAACATCTAGAGCTATTGTTGCACACAGGATTCTGGACTAGATGAGCAAGTAATCTGATCTGAGGCCATTACTATGTTCTTGAGACACTGGGCAAGGTCTCAGGGACCCAGTGCAATATGCTTGAGTAAATATAAGTGATGTTGCTAGATTGTGCCATCCTCTTATCATCTCAGCATACTTAGATCAATGACTACAACTGTAGTGAATAGTAAACAACAAAGAATGTCATTAAAATGTATGAACGTGCTTCATGATCACATAAACTGCGCTAGCTGGATTTGCTTTCAGTGTGAGCTAGTATAATCTATTGGCTTCTTGAAGTGAGGAAAGTTTACATTGATGATTTAGCCTTGGGTTTCCAATAGCAGGTCCTGTGCCTTGTCCAACTCTCTCTAAATCTGGCCACACTTCTAACTTCCTTGCATCCTCCATATGAGCTCTCTCTCCTGTGTACTTGGTGAATGTTCCTTTTTTTTTTCCAGGTCACTTCTCAATGAAAAAAAAATAATAATAAAATACAGGCTTTTTCCATGATACCTTTACCTTTACACAAACCACGAAACAGTAATATATTTGGAAGAAACTACATTCATTGTTTGAATATTGTGCCTTTGATCTGTAGACCTTGTGCATTAGTAGTCTTCTGGGAACTTAAACCCACTAACACATCTACAGTATTTAGTAAATAATTCAGGTAGAAAGCTCTTTATTAATTATTTTACTCAATGAAATATCAACCTTGAATTGCAATCAATTTGGTATTTGTTAAGAAAAAATACACCACAGATTAGTAATTTTCTGACATCAGATGATATTATTTTACTGCAGTCTTTAAATGTCATACTTCAGCTATGGCCTTGTGTTTATTTAAGCATATATGTGAAGGACTGCACATTATGTGCTTACTGAATGATTAAGATAGGAACTCTTCAGTGTGTAGGCACCTTTACATTTTATGCTGAATTCAGATTAGAATGAATATTTACATTACTTGTGAAGTTACTCCAACTCACTTTTTACATAAAAACTATCTTGAAAGAGTGTAAACAAAACATAAAACACTGAACTAAGTAATTTCTGTTTGTTTTCTCATTTATAGTGTTAAAGGAGCTGATGTCAAACCAGCCTTAGATCTCAGGCAAATCTTTTTGTTTTTAACATGTTTTCTATAAACAGAATTACTGTTAGTGACAAAATTAGTTGTTGTTTTTATTATTTTTTTTTCAGTCGTAAAGATGAGTAAATTATCTTCATCAAGCGTGATTCAAATGCAAATTTCCTCATACTATGTAATCTGCTGGCACACTATCTTGTACCAAAGAATCTGGCTTGTCTAACCTTGATTTAATTGTGCTCTGTGCATAAGCAATGACCTCACTTGGGTCATGAATCGCTGAATCAATGGAGCAAAAAGTACCATGTCTGACCTTGCCATTAATGGCAAAGCCTTAAAGAGTGCTGCATTATGTTCCTTTATTTAATATGTGTATTTTTCTGAGAGGCAGTTTTCATCTGTGGAAAATAAAAATATATATACAAGTGGCATTCTAGTTTCTTCTCTCTCCCTTTCCTTCAACTGACAGGCAGTTAAAAAAAAAAAAATATTGATTTCATAAATTAAAAGCTATGATTTATAATTTTACCAGTTTTTCTTGGAGTTTTACAGTTTGGGTTGCAAAACTTTATTTTGTGAGAGTTGTATTAAAACCAGAAGATAACAGTCATATAGCATATTTAAAATTGTAGTTATAATTTTCAGTCTGTTCAGCAGTTTTACTGGAGAGGGATTATATAAATATTTAATGGGACTATAAAACCCAGGCAGCTGACAAAGAGACAGCTGGGAATACTGCTACTTCTGTTTGTCTGCTGCTTCTGTTTGTCTCTTCAGAAATACAGCTATACTGTAACATATAACATACCTAACTTACACATTAATAATTTCTTAATAAACACATTCAGGTAAAAATTATCTCCCTTACCTTTCATTTGTTCATTATTGATAAGTGATGATGATTGATACCTTATATGATATCAATTGATGATGATATATTGATAATCTTAAATTTTAGGTGTTGAACACTGAAAGGCTTACATTATAACAAAGACAAAGGAGCTGGAACTGAACTAAAAATTTGAATAAAAGTACTAACTAGTAATTGAAGGAAAACAGTATGTTTATCTACTTAAAAATTCTAAAATATGAGAGTTTTAAAGGATGATGCAGTATTTAACTGCTAATAGAGTTTTATGTAGTGGAAATAAATTATTTTTGTTGGGGAATTCATGGATTTTTTAAATTAACTTAATTCTAGTCTGGAGCAAAAACTATTGAATATATAAAGTGCAAATAAATGAAATAACTGAAATGTTGAAGAAAAACTAGGTAATAATTTTAGCTTCATGAAAAAGGAGAAATTTGACAAAAAATAAAATTGTATCATATTTCTTTGGAATTACATTATAACTAAAATAAAACTTTTAAATAAACTTTTAAATATTAAACTTGTTAAAGTAAAACTTAAAATATTTAAAAATAATTTTAAACCTGAATAACATCTTTCTCTTTCAAAAATGTTGGTTTTTATTTGAGCCAAACTATTTATATAAATTAAAAATATAATACTAAAAATTAAAAATTAGCACTATTGAATGGAACTAAACGTTCTAAAGGAATGCTTTTCCATTGCAATTTCTCCTATCAACTTTAAGCTTGATCTGATTCAGAGGGTCCTGAAACTTTAACTGTTATTTCACTACTTAGAAAAAATCTAAAATTAGTTGTCACACAGAATCACACAGAATCACAGAATTTCTAGGTTGTTGTCAAATCAGAACGTTTCTTCCTGTCCTTCAGATTTGGGAAACCTGATCTGAAAATGCATAGATAACTGCAATGGGTTTGAGAAATACAGATAAGATTAAAGATATTTCATTCATTCAGAAAAATACAAACACTTTCATCTAATTTTGGTGGCTTTTATTCAAATTGTTAATCCCAAATCCAGGGGTAGTAGAAAGGGAATAGAGTGTGCTCTGATGTTTCTTTCTCTTCCAGAATTTGTTGGATAATAATAATATTCTGGAGCATCAATCATTCCTAACTCAGACGGTATAGTAATATGAGGAATTCTAGCAGTAACTATATACCTAAAATCAAGTGAAAAAAAATTATCAGAAAATTTAAATCTCTCAAAATCAGGAAAACACAATATAACACAACAAACAGTTATGCTGAAAATTCCCAAGTGAAAATAATAGTTTTCCATACTAGGAGGTTTATACTAGGAGGTTTACTGAAGTTTAGAATATATATGAATGTTTCCCCAGGTTTCTCTAATATGATGGGAATCAGAAGCCTTGCTGTGGAAGGGAACATGATGACATTTGGTGGGCGACTAGTCAGAAGGAAAACATCAATGAGCAAGTCCTAGATCTTACTGCTGCTGAAGTAGGATCTCATGGGTCTGATAGGTCAGGAAAGACCTACTGCATGTCAAAGATGGTCTAAAGGACCACAAGTCTGATATCCTATTTACAAACCATTTGTGGCTATATGCTAGTGTAAATATAAATAACTGCATGGTTCTAGGCCAGACATTGTAGGCTCTACACACAACTGTGAAAGCATCCACTCCAGGTAGAGATTTGTCCTCTGGCCAAGATTTGGAAGTGGTGTCTGTCCACATCATTTGGGGATAGTCATACTGGAGCAATGTAGCAGTGTCTACACTGCATGCCACTTGACCTTCATCATTTGCTTTCCCGTGGGGCTCTGAGGTGTAGTTTTTGTTTGCTTTCTTTTTTTTTACAGCTCAAAATACTTAATGTGAGAGCGGTTGATTTGTATTATCCGACTCTAAGAGCATGCACATTCTTTGGTGTGTAGCATGAGAGCACACTGAGGTGTAGGAAGAGTTTGGATAAGGCTGGAAGACTGTGTAGGGGCAGACAGTGCCAAATCTGGAACAGCCTGGTCTATGCTATTAATAGGAAATAGATGTTGGGGTGAAGTGCCCCTAAAACCACACTTGGATTTTGCACTATAGGCAGTTTGGGGTTCACCCTAAAAGGGATCCTACTGTGTACAGTCAGGAGATCCTGCCTCAGAAACCAGCTCAGTAGTTAACTTATGTTACACCCAATATATTATAAGTTAACTACTTATACTGTATCTGCACCCAAAGACAGAGATATATGGATACTGTATCTGCACCCTGCATTATGCTGGGGAGTATTTTGCTTCATTTACTAGAGTCAAATGCAAGGCTGAACACAAAATAGAGTGTGTTCCTGTTGATTCAACGGTATCTGATTACTTCAAATTCTGTTTGCTGCTTGTATTTGGGCAACCCAGTGGAAGCTAAGAGAACTTTCAGGCTGACATCATGGGGAGGGAAGTAGATTTAGAGCCTTTGAGCCAGTAAGTGAAGATTTTTCTTTCCTCTTGCAAGAACATATCTATTAGCACAGTCTTACACCCAATATCCTAAGCAAAGGACTCAACTCTGAGAAACCCATGGCTTCCCAAGTGTCACATTGCAAACAGTGATAGTACAGAGTTATTCTCCCAAGACATGCTGTAGCAACTTCAAATCTTTGCTTCCTTGTCATGTGGTTCTTTTTAGAACCATTATGTCCTGCCTGATTTTATCAGCTGAAGTAGCTATGCTAAAATATTTGAACCAAAAATGGTAATAAAATAGCTCTCTGATTATTTTTGCTGGATTTTTGGTCAGAGTGAGATGTCATGTATTTTTATTTTTGAACCCTTGCAGACCATGGATACACTCTGTGGTGAACAGCCCATCTGAGAGAAGGTGCTGTCTCAGAACAACATTTTTGTGCCACACCAAGAGAATGCATAGTTCTGACCAAATTAAAACCCACTGAACTGAAAATGTACAGCTAAGAGGCAAGAAACAAGAAAGCTTTTCTTCCCCCCTATTATTACAGAATATTATCTGTTACAAAGAGTTCTTTGTAAGTGTAATACCCCAAGCCCCTCTCTATTCCATCTTATCACTTTAGAAGAGTGGAAATGAGTAGAATTTTTCTCCAGCAGTGATGGAGAACTGTTCTATTTTGAGGATTTTATTGCATTGTAGAGGTCATGCTGGCATTTTTAAGAGCTACTTCAGACTTCTCCAAAATTTTTTCATTATGTTTTTTTCTGTTAGGGACTATAATTCTTTAAACTAAAAACAGGCAGACATCAGTGCTCAAGAAATAAAATCATGAGCACAAATTTGTATTCTTATGGTATGTCCCCCAAATAAGCCACTGGAATTCTCCACTGTTTTCATCTGAAATGTCATTTAAAAGAAGTTTATTTTTCCTCAGCTAAACCTCTGTAAATGTAACTGTCTTTACTGTAATTTTGTTGTGAAGTTCTTTTAGGTTCATAGTAATCATCACTGACTACCTGCATCACTAAAACAGAAGTGATTCATAATGGCATTTTTACATCGAGTTGTACCTAGTAATTGGACAATTGTGCCTGTACATGGAACATTGAATTCATAGGAAACTGTTTCTTTTTGAGATGAGCTCATATATGAAACTTCAGAAATTGCTAAAAGCATCATTATAAATTTACGGACAGTCTGGAACCCTCACATTACTTTCTACAAAAGCACCAAGTCATTTTCTTTCACCTTCAACCTGCCTCATTTACATAAGAGAATCTGCTAATTAACCTGCTCTGCCAGATAAGTAAAATGTTAAAGCTTCAGGACTGAACAGAGTTGAGCCACAATGCATAAGCTACAGTTTCTGGACTTTATTTCACTAGGACCAGAAGAGTACAGAGCAGAGGACTTTTTCAGGTCATCCATTGTTCACCAGCATCTGATGGTCACAAGCTAATATGTCATTCAACTTAGTGCTACTGTTACATATATCTAATTACTTCCTTGCATTAGTTAAAATTGTATTAAATAGTGTTCTAGCATCCCACTTAGAGCTTCTCCATGTTTACCTAGCAATATCCAGCAATGACATCAGATATACATCAATCCAGTTATAATTTTATTGTTTATATACTACCTATATCAACTCTACATAGAGACATAAGTCTGTAGTGTCTATTTCTATTTCAGGAACTTATGTAATGACCCCTTGAACCTATATTAACTTTAATGAGCTGCTGTCTCCTCCAACATAAGTTCTACAGACCTATTACTCTTCTGTGAAGAACTACTGGTCATTTTGAATGGAGATGTTTCTAGCTTTGTTTGATGCCCCCCTTACTCTTGTACTACAAGAAAATGACGAGTGCATCTCTGCCCCCTCTCCAACACACTTTAATAGACATCTATCATACACCTCTTTTCACAGGTCATATTTTTCTCAGTCATAGTAATTCCTTTGATGAAACTGTAGATATCATCACAAAAACAGCTGTGTTAATGGTTATCCAGTCTTATATCCTATACGCTCATTTTTTTCTGTCATTAGTCTTGGGGAAAAAAAAAGAAAAAGAAAAAAAAGAAAAAAAAAAAAAACAACACTCTCAATGCTGAATTCCTGCACTCCAAGTTCCTTTGTGTTTCTTACCACCTGAATATTTAAGTATTTTTCTTTATGCACTTTGATATATTTGTTTGTTTTTTTGTTTTCTACTGGTTGTTGTTATTTTTAACTACTAATTAAATATGGAATAAATAATAAATCAAAATGAAATCAAACTATAAAACTCAAAATCCAAGTAAACATCCTCATATGTCCACCTCCACTTCATAATATCAGTCCGTTCATTTCTATTTTCCCTATGAGCATCAGCAAATACAAGGAATAACAGCTACTAAGACCAACAATTTCAGAAGTTTCAAACTCAAGAGAAAATCAACTCCATGGCTATTGCCTTGACTTCCTGCATTTCCAAAACTGCTGTTTAGCTAAACAATTATAAAGAAAAAATCCATTTTGAGGGGTGTGAATCCAGAATGATTTCAATTTCAGTGCATAGGTGCTTCATTTTGTGAAACAGAAATAAGCATTAAGAATCATTACAGTGTGTTTTAAACATGAGTGAATATGAGGGAAAGACCCATTTCTTGTTTGCGCTTTTTTGTTTGTGTATGTTTGTTTGTTTTTTTTTACAGAAGTGAATCTAAAATCCTGGGCAAATGACACGCTTGAAACACAGAGCAATTTATGTGCCTGGAGCTTAGTTGCAAGCCCCATATTCTGTGATCATTTCCTATATTTTTAGCAGATGCTGTGTTCTGGTTCTGCATTAGATGTGCAACATTGCATCACTTGAACTTTAGCCTACTCTGTGGAGGCTAAATAAAGAACTCGAACAAGTTCTTTGCAAGTTCTAATATTAGCTGATTCAACATCAATTTCTACGAGCTCATTCATAGTTCAGATGCACTGTCTGAAGAGCAGGTTTAATACATGGTTGCAAAAGTCACATATGGGCCCGGAGGTTTCCTTTGACATCTGTACTGCCACAAGACTGTTACAGCACTGTATCCCTGAAAACGTTCCTGACCTCTGCGATTTACTGCACACTGAAGTGTGCTTTTTAATCTCAGTCGATCAGTCCTTTTAGATAATGATTCTGTTCCCTCTCCTTTCGAAGAAAGGAGAATTTAAGTACTTCATCTGTGAACTATGTGTTACAGGAAAAAATGGCATATCCTGAAGCAAGTTGCATCATCAGAGGCAATGACAGAAAATGAGAGACGAAATGGTGTGGCAAAGAAAACCAGTAACACAAAGTTATTATGAAATTTTGTTTTTTACTTGTACTCTTTCCAAAAATTTCTTTAGTCCTGTCATGCACAGCTTACTCCCATAAATTTAAGGAAACGGTGCATGTCTCACTGATGAACCACTATAAATTTCAGTAACAAAAATGTTATGGGCCTGTAATATTATTATTGCTAATAGGTCATGGTTAGTAGTAATAATAATATTACTGGTAATTGTGAACAGATTTTCCCTTCTGAAACCATTAAATGGTCCAGAACAGGATGGATTTTATTACTAATGCTTGTATCCAGAGGAGTTTCTGAACACCAAACCAGTTGGTAACTGTCTCTGTAGAAGAATCCTATCTCCAAGGGACAACCGAATGTATACAGGGTTAGGAGAAGGGAAGGGTGCCTCAGAAAGCTATCCAAAAAACTCACATACTGAACTGTCCTCTACAGTCAATTCTCCTGGGTGTAAGTCTATCTGATACAAATTACATAAATATGGAGGAAAAAAATGGCTACTTCTTAAAATTAGAATAAACCAAAAAAGTAGGCATTTGAATGCACTTGGGACAGAGTGGCACTTGGGTCAGAATATATGAGATTAAATAAATAACCGTAATAATAGAATGACATTACAATTTCCTTATGACTGTTTTCAATTTGTTCATTATTTTTCCTATCAGTATGTTTTTTTTCTAAAAATTATTTTTTTTTTCACAATTAAATTGTGCTCTGCTAATTTCATCCTCTCACCATAGCAGTTTTGAAAGAACCATTTAGCCCAAAAGACCACTTACTCAAAATAATAATGATGTCCCAGAAAGAATTATTATATGACTACTTTCCTCTAAATTAGTCATTAAATGCATTTAGAGTTGATCAAATCATCAATTCCTTTCTAGAATGGCTTTGCTTTTAAAACTTACAAGGATTAACACTTGACAGAGCAACTGGCAGCTCCTGTAAAAACTGACTACATGCAGTATGTTAAATAATTGTAATAATATCTGAACAATCAATAGTTATTTGGGCAGTTTCTTCTGAGTTTGTATGGTGTCCAACAAGGAAAGTCTTATTCTATCTGAGATGCCTAGGCCTTACTGTAATAAAATGATGAAACTAAGTCAATGCTGCATTATTTTAACATAGTCACATGGGAGTGGGAAAGTAGAAAGGTAGCATGCACCCACACTATTTGTTTTGGGGCATGCTGCATAATTTTAAATGTATACTCCCTAGCTTGGTAGTAGTCAGAATCAATGACATAATCCAGTTTTTCTTTTGTTGCAATATAAGCATACTAAAAATATTACAGGAAAGCTTATTCTCTATACCATTTTTTTCATTGTAATACCCCATCAACTGGTCATTAGTAGAAAAGTGAAACCCATACATTCTTTCATACTTTGAGGCTGTGGACTTTGGGTCACCATTCTAAACATCAGCCAGTTTTTCAATAGTTCAATTAGAACAAGTACTAAATTCCAATAATACAAATTTTACCATCTTGCTTTTCTTTTACTGGTCAATGCCAGTCTAGTAAGACTTTTTATCAGGACTGCAGTATGGTTACAGCTTTATGCAGCTGGATGGATGATAGTGATTCTTCACTGAATTCTTAATTGGGCAGGCCAGCTATATAAAGTATTGATTGCGGCTTATATGACTTCCAACATTTTATGTGTGTACTGCAGGATGCTGAGGTCTTAGCCAAACTAAATTACTTTCTGCCCAGCTGTCCTTATCCTGGTCAGAAATATGGGTTTTTACAATTCTCACTCTGTGACAAAAAACTATGAAGTAGATATGATACTGTTTTGAATCATTTAACAGAATAAAATAAAACATCACCAATGTTCCAGAAGTCTGAAATGGCAGCATTTAGTAGTACATCACCCGTTAAAGTATAATTCTACAAAATCTGAACAGTCTTCAAAAACTTGGGTTAACAATGCAACTGATCTTATAGATATGAAACTAATATACACTATTATTTTTGTTTTGTATGACAGCCTGTAGTAAAAACACTGAGATGTATGATGGTTGCTGTTTTCTTAACAAGTCACTAGAACTTAATTTTTCCTATGATTTTAACTGCAGATTATTTTTGCATAAAAATTGAACCTAGAATTCTCCTGTGATTTCATAATGCAGATTCAAGGTTTGGGATATGGCTTTTTGCTTCAGGTGATTCCTAGCTAAAAGTGGAGTATGGAGAAGTGGTGCAAATATAAATACATTCATATTTCTGGTAAAAGAATAAGAATATATACAGAGTGTACATATAAGAAAGCTAGGAACTTCTGCAAAAATATTTTCTTTTTCACTGAAAGTTTAAATAATGCATACCTTCTGCTTCAGGGTTATAGGAGACGTTTGACAGGTACGGACATAGACTACAGTGCTTATGCTTGGTAGAAGAGAGAGGAATCAGTGCTTCTGAAGGCAGGGCCTTTCCAGAGATGCCTTCTTCACTGCAGCCTGAGACTTCTCTCCATGCTCTGCTGCCTGCTTTTTGCCAGCACTAGAGCAACACAGAAGGTTGGATTTCAAATATTTTTCGAGAGCATCTAAAATTAAAACAAACAAACAAACAAACAAAAGCCCTAATAACAAAATAGTTAGCTTTTCTTTCCTGGAATGAATCAAGATAAAAGGACCATGAAAATCTGCTGCTTGATTATTTTCTATCAGTCTACACAAGATTAAAGTTTATTGTTTAATTTTTCAAAGGCATTCCCACTGCATATTCCAATTACCAAGATTCTAAGGCTATCAGCCAAATTTGAGTCATGATTGAAAACCAAAAATAAGGTCTTATTGGTGTTTTGCTTCTAATTAGTCAAGAGGAAATTGAAAACAAACTGATTGTGCACATTTTCTATATGAAATACATTCTGAATTTCCAGATAATATTACAAAATAAGAATACTCAGATGATGACATTTAAATATATATATATATATATATGAGATACTCTCTCTTTCTTGAGGCATATTTTAACTACATCTTTAGCTGAATATCATCACCAGTAATCTTACAATGTTCAGCTATAATACCAGACAGGCCATTTTTTGTTCACAGTTACTGAAAGAAAATAATCTAATCTGCAGAGAAAGCCATAGGCCAAAGGTAAGATAAATTTGTTTCCTGTCTGTTTCCATGTAGAATTGCAGATTTTGTGGCTGAAAGAGCAATCAGTCTGACAATCTCTATCCTTAGCTATTTCTCAGATATTTAATTCATTTAATTACACACATTCTGGAGTTATATGGCAAGCACAGGTCCCCTCTTCATTTTCCTCCTTCCCCACCATAGGTCCTCGTTCATATCTGAGTATTACCAAGGTTATTTTCTTTTAACAAAATTTCATCCTTTATGAGCTTTAAAGCTTTAAAGTATCTTCACTTCTGTTTTGTTACCTGCAACTAGCATCCGAGTGCAAAAAGTTAAACATCTCAGAAGCTCATTAATTTTTTCTTACTCTCCCATCCATTAGAACACCCTCCTCTAAGATTCTCTCAGTATGATTGCTGCTGCACCAAATGTTTTGAAATATTTATTTTAAACCTACAGTCTCTCCTTTCCTTTGTGGAATTTTCCAAGTTCAGAAAATACAGGGTTACAACGATTCATCAGAACTTTAAAACGCATCTGGGAGAGAATTTCATAGACGTCACTAGCGTTGTTAAAGGCTGTAAAGGCAAAGAATAAAGACAGATCCTGCGTGAAAGAGCTCAGTTTACAAGTCAGAATGAAGAATCTCAGAAAAT